>NC_081826.1:183638604-183966109 GCF_030867095.1 Alligator mississippiensis
AATAATTAAGATTGATAAATATTCAATTGAGCAACAATTATTTATTATGGCAGTTTATTTTAGGGGAGGTTACAAAGTCTCTATAAAAATGGACTGCGGCTGTTTTTGTGCAGCAAAAGCTTGACCCTTTACAGGTGAAATAGCTTCTATATGGATGCATCTGCGTGTGCTTTACTATGGAGTTGACTAATTAGCTCCACAGTAAAGTGTTGCTTTTTAAATGTGCACCAGTATTAGGGCACAGTAAATTAATTAACTCAATCATAAGATAGTACTGTCCCCAGCAGTACTATCTTACAACAGAGTTAAGCATGATGAAATGCATGTGTAGATGAAGATAGGTGATAGCTGGGGTATGAGGGTGCTAAAGTGCTGGTGTTGCCTACCACTTAGCCACATGGTTCTTTAGGTTCTGCACCCTTGTGCCCCAGCTAGCCAATGTGCCATCAGCCAGAGCCTGCTGCCAGCCCAAGGCTGCTCTGCATTGGTTTCAAGTGCTGCTCTCCCAGATGCAAGCATAGAAGCTGTTTTTAGGAGTAGTTAGCTTCACATTAGTATTAATTTCATATGTGGATTCGTTGTGACAGTGGACTCTCTCACAGCCGGTCTAACTTTTGGCCCACCTACCTGTCTAGGGCAGTCCGCCCACCTGCCTCACATGTCATGCCTTTGATGCAACTAATTAGTAGTTGTTTATAAGTTGGGAGGGGAAGACTGCCCATTTACTGCTCTGATGCAAGGGTGTAATACACAGCTTCTTACTTCCCTACACCACGTCCCATGCCTCACAGATTGTGTCACTAAATGGTTCTGGCCCCACAGTGGGCTTCACACTATACCTGCCTGATGTTTGGACCCTACCTGTATCCTTCCTCCTGAAGCGATCTAATCTCCACCCTTATTCTGGGCTGCAAGACTCCCTAAACTCTCTTCCCTCTTGGCAGTGACCCTCTCTGGGACCTTTGGCCAGACAGGCCCTGGCCTTGCTTCTAGGCTAGTCAGGACTCCAGGCCACTAGCCTCTGGCTGCCCCTTGCAGTGGGCACTCTTGCCTTTTGACTGGTCTGGTCCTGGCTCCAGCATAAGCCAGTCGAGGTTATTTTGGGTAGGTTACTGAGCTACTCACTCTCTCATACAATTCCACCTTCTCAGGCCCACCCACATAGATCCTACTTTACGTGACCTACTCAGTTCTCATGCTCCCCCCCACTGGGACCACTATACTACCTCCTCATCAGGGTTTTTGGGCCTTACAGCCCTTGGGTCTCAGGCCTGATGACATGCCTGGACCCCTTGCCTGTGTCCTTTACGGGGTAACCTACCAGATTGTGGGGACTGAGACTATACTTGCCTTTCCCAAGGGTGACACTGGTGTGGCATTTCCTGGAGACTACCATGCCACAGGCAGCTCTACCACACCATTCTACCCTAGTAGGGTGTAGTTTTAGGTCATTCCCTGGGACCAGGAACCTCCTCCATCCCCATAGTTCCTACCCTGTCCTCTGGGTGTTCTGGGAGCAGCAGCTCTGGCTGGGTGATGTTACTCCAGTAGCATCCCAGCAGCAACTGCCTACTCAACTCTGAGGGCCTCGGTTTACACTGAGGCTGCCCAGCCCCATCCTCCAATCCAGGAACCCTCTTGAGGTCATGTGACCACCTTGTTAGCCTGAACTGTACCTGCCAGCTGCTCCACAGCCTGCTCAAGCTTCTTAAAATGACAGGCACCAAAGGTGCCCTGCCACATGCATCCTGGGTCTATTAAAAGCTTAGTAGATTTATAAAGCAGTATTACTTCATATTAGCCTCTTATTTATAAGATGGCTGACAAAAGTGAACATCTTTACCTGATATGGAAGAAATATTTCTTATCTCTAGGAAAAGATGGATTGGCAAACAAGAGGTACGTGAATTGTCTAAAGAAATGATTTGTGGGGCGAGGTTGGTGTAGCAGGCTGGCTTTTTTACAGAGAGAATTTTTGCTGCTATTCCAATGTCTACATTATTATTGTTGTGTCATGTGTCTCTAATTAGAAATCAATAAAGACACATTAACAAGTGATTAGAAAAAAATCACTAATTCAATTATGTTTTAACCAAACCTATGTAATTCCCATTGAAATAAATGGTGGTAGTTAACGTATATCTAAAGAAAGAATAGGCCCAGGATGATTATAATACAGTCTCATTGAGTTCTTTCTCAATAATTAATATTTATGCTAAAATATCTATTTGGCAAAGGATATGTGGCTTACAGTGCCACATATCCTTTGGTTAGCCACTTAGATTATGCAATTCAATCACTTTGCAGTTTTATAGTACCCTCTATTTGTTGCACCAAACCCAAGTACTCTTAAGTTTATCTAATTCCCCAGCACTGTTGCTTATCATGGTAAAAATAATCAACCTCTGTTCCAAAGTAGTTTGAATACAGAACATCTTGTATGTGGAAGATTTTTAATGTATAGTTGTAAAAAGAACCCCTGCCTCACAATTTTAGAGAGACAATCTTTTAGGCTAAATTGGACTTCCTTATCACCCAGAAAAAAAGCAAACAGGTTTTGTACAAACTATAACTTATTTTTTCCCTTTCTGTCTCAATCATCATACTGTCTGATAAGTGCCCCCTACCTGCTTTATCTGTAATTTCTCTTTCCTATAATTTTCTTCCTCCTAAATCTGTTGTTGCTGTTAATTCTGATTCTTCAGGCCTGATATAGTAAAAAATAGTGTTAGAGATTTTCTCTTTTCAAGACATTGCCCTGTCTCCTAAAATAATGACTGAAATTGTCACTATACAGTGGTCCCAGCTTGCCATACTTTCCCCACCCACCCAATCCTGCTGACATGCTCCAAACACATAAACACACCAGTGAAGAGGAACTAAAGTCATTTGGCAAGGATTCATCTCCAATACACTAGAGACCAAGGTCTTGAGAGCACCCATAGATGGGTGTCCTCAAACAGCCTCACTGTTATAGTGGGTGGTTTGGTATGCATGAGTAGGAGTGGGTGGGCAGAGAGTGGGTGATATGAAACATGCTGCTGCTGCAGTGGAGAACTGTCCTTTATGGGAACAAACAGTGTGAGTTATGGATAAATAATATGTAAACTCTGTAGTGGCTGCAAGCAGGTCATGTCCTTCTCCCTCCAGTTTGGATGGTCAAGTTGGTGTCTGGGTTGGTCCTTGGGTCTCTCCTCTTAATAAAGAAAGAGTAAGAGCTACTGTGACTCTATGGAAACTGTTGGATAAATAATTGCTGGAGGCCAGATTCAGGTTAAATATTAGCTTTGATGAACTCTTTTTAAGTTACACCAAAGCTAGTGAGCTTATGCTGGCTCTGTTTGAGAACAGTGGTTGTTTTGTTTTGATTTTGATTGCTAGGCATCACACACAAAAAGACTTTTCCAGACCCTATTTTACATAAGGTCTGGGACTTTCTGTGAGTAGCTCTTTAGTTTGCAAGTATGTTTGGAGAAAAGCCTTAGAAAGGCTCACATTAATATGTGCTCCACATAAGGAACTGTGAAAGAAAAATTATTGGGACCTGATTTTCCAAATAACTCCAAGCAAAGCAGTTTGCTACACCTTGAAGCTCGCTAACTTCAGTAAGGCCATAGGTCCACTTCCATAGATCAGAGACTTTATCACTTTCACACCTCTTTGCGTTCCCATCTCCTATTTAAAAAACATTGCAATCATTAAGTGAGGGAGATACTAAATGTTTTAATTTAGTAACATGAATTTGTATGATAAATGACAACATATACCACAAACAGTTAATACTCCGGGACTCAGTTGAAATGTGCATTTTTTAAAGAACTAGCTGAATGGATTATTTTTGTGTAAAGTGTTTTTAAATGATTCAGCTAATGGAAACATTTGTAAAATTCTGTCTGTTTGTGCATAATTCAATAGTAAAAAAAAAACCCAGGCACAATTCTTTGGATTAATTATTTGACATGTACTTCTACCATCAAATATGTCAATATTCTAGTGTACAGCATTAATTAAATAGGCCACTGCTTGCTGGCTCTGCATAGCATTCAAAGTTGATGCTTTTTCCTTTTTTATTTTTTATCCACTTGGCAAAATATTGTATATATCATACACATGTTGTATGTTTTATCAAATGATTCATCTTTATTTCTAAAGACACAAGGTAGAAACAGATAGACTTCATTTTTAAATTATCTAAAATAACCTCCTGGAAACCAGAATTGGTTGATAAAAATTACTATGATGGAAGCACTTTTCAGGAAATCTAGTCTCTATGATAGAGAAGTACAATTCTCTTACAAGAGACTGAAAAAGATGAAGCAGAAAATCTTGCAATGTTGGACATCTTTCTGCTGATCAGGGATCTTCATACTTCTGATGTATGAAGGACGATACTCCTTAAGTTCCTTTCAAAAGACACTGCTGACTCCTAATTTTTTTTAAGAAGACCTCACCACTGGCCTCAATAGGGAATTTTACTGAATAAAACTGATGAAACAATATTTCCACAAGATATAACTTCTTTGGTATTCTCTCCCTTCGGCCCCATTCACCCATACTTCTTATCTCTAATATCACCCCCATGTCTCATTTTCCATTAATTATAACTGTGACCACATACAGACATATGAGTCACTGCTCTCCAAGGATAAACCATGAGTGTACAGATGTTCAGGATGTTTCTCCCAGAGCAAAAATGGCTGCTCTGAGATAAAAATAACCTGGGAACAACCAGGATTAAATCGCTCCCAGAAGAGCTATCTTGGGAGAGCAAAAGTCTATGCATATTCTCTTCTGAGAGAAGCCACAGCACAGTCCTTCAGCATTCCAGGGTGCTTTGCTCTTGTTGCCCCTGAGAGAGACAGTTCTGACTGGCCTCTGCTGCTTCAACTGAGCAGGAAATAGAACATGCCCCCTGTGCAATCCTATATCGTATTACAAGGAGAGACAGGTTGGATGACCAGTATGGGTGAGCCTATCAGGGCTACCCTGTGCACTGCTGGCATCTGTTTCTGGGCAGACTCAGGGAGTCTGAAGAGCATACTGAGATCTGTGAACCGAGGCTCCCTGGCTGCGCAGCATAAGTACTGTAAACTCTTTGCTCTTCCGGGACTCGCCATTCAAATGCTTGTTCAGGCATCTCCAGATAAGATTTTCTACCAGAAAAACAAATCTGGGAGAATCCTCCCAGATTATTTGAATGTGTGTACACAGGTACTATTTGCTTAACTTAAGAAGTTAAATGATTGTGTTAAATGATTTCCAGAAATCCTGCTTCTGATTCCAGAATTTTGTGATTTGGTCTTCTATTTCTGTAAACGTTTGAAAGGCTTCAGTGTATGTGTATGTGCGTGGCTTCTACTGTTCCCACCCCAAATTTCCCAGGCATCTTAAAGAAGAAAATCTAATGAGGATGTTTGTTCTTTTGAGACTTGGAATTCAGTTATGCAGATCTCAGATGACTGGATATACATATCAACTTCAGCCTCTTTGTCTGAAGCAAATGCTTTGATTTAAGGAAACCATCAGTACTGTCAGCAAACCCCCTAAAGATTTTAAGGATGGGTCTGTACAGGTTTTGACTATACCTTCATAGTGTATTTATCCATTCATCTCAAGACCCACGTGTATATGTCACCTTTAAGTGCTTATTTGCTTATTTGCAGTTTTATTGATGTTTACAATAATTACACGTGGTATATACTAAACCATGAAGAAAACTGTTAACAAGTTGGTAAGTGGAGCAATGGCCATGATGTCAAAGTGCACAGTGAATGTCTTATCACACACACAAACATATTGCAGGAATTCTTAAAGGTTAAAAAGGCAATTTCTCCATCTTCTGGTTCTCTTAATGTGTTTGACTTCAAAACACATTCATCAACCATGCTTGCCCTTCTACCTTTCTCTTCTAGTTAGTGTTTCAGCAAAACCAAGTTGTTTTTGTAAAGTAGTCTCAAGTGACATTTATTTTCTTAATAATTTGAAAAGGATCCTTAATGCTTTTCTGCTTAAATCATTAAATTTATATCTTCTTGTGATTGACTTATGGCCCGATCAAAAACTGCCTGATTCCTAAGGTGCAGCTTATGTAGAACTTGGGTACGAGAGCTTCAGACCCACATTTGCCACCTATCAAAACAGTACTTTAACTAGTCTAGACACTAGGCTATGAGTGAGGGCATTTCCCTCCATCCTATTGAAGATGGGTCACTATGCAATCAAGGGCGCAAAATGCATATAACCAAAAAGGGAGTAAGTAACAAGTAGCACAATTTATTGTCCAGTATTAGAACTTTTCCCATGGAGAGGGAAAACTTGTATTCGGATCCTCTAACTCATACTTTTTGTTCCCATTTGACTAGTTACCTCTATTTATATGCACACAAATATGTGCTTAAATGGTTTTCTGAGTTGCAGCATAAAATACAGCATGGTCTGGAGGTGCACCACTCAGGTAAAGGACTGCACAAAGGATGGCACCGCAGATCCTAAAGCCAGGATGGCCAACGTGCACAGATGTATGTGTGTGCATGTGGGACATGGCAGACCAGGGAGGGGACGGACTGTACAGTGTCAGATAGGGCAGGCAGCAGGAAGTGGAAGGTCTGGAACAGCCTGCCACCGGAGGTGGTTCAAGCGCCTTCATTGAACACCTTCAAGATGAAACTGGATGCTTATCTTGCTGGGATCCTATGACCCCAGCTGACTTCCTGCCCTTTGGGCGGGGGGCTGGACTCGATGATCTTCCGAGGTCCCTTCCAGCCCTAATGTCTATGAAATCTATGAAATCAGATCAGGCACAGAGCACAGGACAGGAATTAGAGAGCAGAGTGGAGGATTGGGAAGAGGAAAGGAACTGGAATGGCACTTGGGGAGGGCACAAGGCTTAATTCATGGATGCTTGCCAAAAAGGTTATCTTCCACTGTCCTAAATGCTCCCAATCAGGGTAGGACAGACTAATCACAAGATGTTTTTAGGGTGTCTGCCTCCCTCCTGTGCCATAGAAAGAGTATGCAATTGCAGGGTACACTCTAAGCTGTAATTTAATAAATTGGAAGGTGATATGGATGGAAGGTTAGTGACTTTTCTGTATAAGTTATTTTGGTTAATAAAGATGATGGAGGATTGGATAAGACTATATGGGAAAAATGTGACACCATTGGTTGAATAGTAGCTTTGTGATTTTCCTCAGTACAAATCAGATCTGTATTATTCTCATTTGTCTCCATTTTTGCAATATATCTTAAGTCTGGTGGAGATTGCAAAATATCTGTCAGTTGCATTAACATCATGGATGGATTTGACCTTGAATTCTTAATATTTGAGAAGTTTTAGAATTTAGGGACCAAAAATTTATCTGGTATTAATCATGTAATTCTATAATTACATATTTACTACATGTGGTGTCTCCAAGAACAATACTGAGATCAAACATTCTAAAATGGGCCTGACATGGTAAGAAAAACAGATAGTAACACTAACACTGCACTCAAATATTGCCATTGCCTAGCAATAGAAGATTATGGAAAAATATTTATTGAACTGCAGACTACAGTATTAAACTGTGATGTATTGTGCATTAGTCATTCTATATGATACTGTTTCTTTAAATGTGGCAATGTTGTGTGCTTCCTTAGGCACCAGGTTTACTTTCAGCTTCTGTTCCTGTTCAGAACAATAAAGTTACCAGCCAGGTAAGCTATGTGGTGCTTTCTGTGCTAGTCTAATCTCCCCACTACAAGACATAACAACTCAGAAGGAAGAAAAGCAAAGCTAAAACTGAAGAAAAGAATCTGAGATTAATTCATTTTAATCCATGATACTCATGTTTGTGATAAGGAGTTGTATTGAATATTTTCCATTCTCAGTAATCCTTTTAGTGTGCAAATAATAAGCATCAAATTCTCAGAGGTAATTACAGGGCAAAACAATTTATTTCAGATACTGCATTTATGACTTTTCCTTGAGAAACACTGTAACCTCATAAGAGCTGAATCTCTCTGACTGATTGCTCAAGAACAGTAATAAAATAAAATCAATAAATAAAGCTACTATTTCACCTAGGTAAAAGAACCAATTTACTGTCTTGAATTTGTATAGCTGTTGAAATACAGATGAAACTAATGAACTATTATTTAAATAAACAGTAAAAATCATAGAAGAGATTTGGTGGATTACACAGAGTGCATTACACATATAATAATGATTATAGCACTGGCATGCTGAACAGCCCTAATATTATGTATGTTATGAGCTGCCAACTCAGCAACACTCAGTATGAAACTCTCACACTGTCTGGGCAACCCAGCTCTCAGGAAGTTACAAGAATGTAGCCCCTTGATCTGCATTTTCTCATGGATGAGACAGACTCAGAGAAGATGTTATTTAGCTTGTTGAAGCAGGAAGCTGTCATTTTACTTCCCTCTAAAGAGCTATGGATAGCTTAATTACTAATGATAGTATTATTAACACAGGGAAACATTCTAATGTAGCTGATATTTGCCCTCAGTTTTTCTTAAAGTTACTATAAATGACGTGGAAAACAGAAATAGCTTTAATGATTTCATCATACTAACTCTTTTTGTTAATCTAATTATCATGTCACGACTTAATAATGCGGATTAAAAAGCTGTAGTTCTTCAATGAGAGAAGTTCTGTACAGGCAGTCCAAAGACTTACGACACAATTGGTTCCTGAAAACCATGTTTTAATTCAAAACATCGGAACTCTGAACTGATTTTTCCCATAGGAACAATGTTATAAATGGGGGATTGGTTCCTGAACCAAGGCCTGATACCCTATTTTCACCAAAAATAACTCAGAATTTTGTACTCAGCCAATTATAGATGAGTAATATAGCTACATTAATGTATTTATATTGTAAATATCAATCATATTGATTTGGAAGGACTTCTGTGAGGTGACTTCGCTAGACTTTTTGAAGGGCTCTTGGTTCGACTTTTTGAAGAGTTTTTGGCTGGAGTCTTCTTAGGAGTCTTGGCTGCAGGTTTTATGGAGTCTTGGCTGCTTTCTTAAAGGAAGTGTCCAAGGAAGTTTGGACAGATGTTTTCTGGGGAGATGGGTGATGCAGGAAACTTGTTCACTGGTGTGGCGTCACATCGGATCAAGTGTCATAAAGTCAAAACTGACATCAGAAGTCAAAAGAGGTCGTCAATTTATAAACTCTGTAAGTGCCATTTGTTGTAACTCAAAATGTCTTAAGTCAAGGACTGCCTGTATTGAAAGTGTGGACATTTTCCTCTCAGGACCTCCCTTGAAGTTTCAGAGAACCAAAACACACAACAGGAAGTAATTTTGCACAGTTATATTTGACTTCACGGTATAGGCTCTTACTTGGTAAAGGATTGGAGCTCAGCAGCTGTACAGCTGAAAGCAAAGCTGTCTTTTCTTATAGAGAAGTAAAGACTGCTAATGGTGCTAGGACAGGAATGGAAAGAAGCCTAAGTAAACAGAACCCCAGTTACTCTGCCATCAGGAAGGAGGACCTCTGACTGAAGAAAACACAAAACATATATTGAACCAAAATTCTATTATTTTAAATGTACATATAAAAGATAAAAACAGTTACTTTGCCACAAGCCCCTAAAATTTTTAACTGATTATAACAATATTTAGCTTTTTTTTTCTGCGTAAATAATGGTTTAAAGACTAATGATATATGAGCAGCTGGAAAGGGCGAGTTTGTAAGGTGGAATAGCAATCTTCTATGCTGTTCCTTTTTATCATTTTATTCCAAGAATAACAGTATCAATGGTACTTATATTTGTGAGTGAATAATATTTATTAGTGCAAGAATTGATTTTCTGAAGCATCAGTTATCAGTATGAACTACACCTGAAGACACCTCTGTTTATAGATAGGATTTATAGGTAATCCTATATCAAAGCGGGCTGGTCAAAGGCAAACAAAAACCTACATGGCTCATTGGGTTAGCATGTGTATAATATACTTGTTTCTAGGGGTGTGTGAAATGGGCCGCATTTGATTCGGATTTGGATTCAGCCCGAATTGGGGACAGTGATTCGATTAGTTGATTTGGATCGCTGTCCCTGATTCGATTCAGCCGAATCCAGATCTGAAGATTTGATGCTGATTTGGAAATAGACACAGCTTTAAATGTTTTTTCTACATAACTTGAGGTACCTGGCGTGGCTCAAGAGTGCTGCAAAGCTGGGGTGGGTGGAGCAGTTGTAAGTGGAAGCCATGCAGTGGGAATGCCTTCTATGCACCAAACAATCCTCTGTATAACAATAGAAAATGAATAGAATGTGGTTGGGTTAGGGGAGCTGGCAAGTAACAGGCCAGCAAGTGACACAGCTGGGTAGATCCTCCACTGTCCATCCCATGGGAGAAGGAAGGGTTCTGCAGAGGCTGTTCCATCTCATTCTGCCTTTCTAGCTGTCATATTTGCCCTGTTCTGCGTAGGCAATTAAGCCCAGGTGTCAGACAGATGATTTTAGCTTAACAAAGCCAGCAGTAAACTTGCATTTTTCCTAGAAAAATGTCCACAGCATATGGCACCATTGATAGAAGTGTGAAAAAAAATAGGTCAGGTATCACAAGTATAACCAGAGTCACTCAGCTATACAAGTTATTAACTAGCTTCTTGGCAACTGTTGGGCAATTAGGGCCTCATGACATTTATTAAAGCTGCAGTAAAGTAAACTTTGTACAGCAATTATTGCTCATTCTGTCTCCTTGAAAGAGATAATGCTTCCTAAAACTAATGAGGTTCTCATACCTTGTGATAAAGCCAAGGAAATAAAGTTCCCATTCCATCCATCTCTGGTGCCATTGCTTTGGGTTACTGCAGAAGTTTAATGTCTGAGCAGCATTAAATATTCTGATGTTGTCCACTGATGACAACCCACTTTTATACTTTAAGAAGAAAAAAGATTAGAAAAAGACACATTATGAGTACCTTGTCTCATGGACTACTTAGCACATGTTTTATCTGAGATCATAGTAAGCATTATCATGCCATATTACAAATTAGAATGTGTTCTGAGCAGTTACTTGGTAATGCTTACCACCCCTTCTCTCCCCCCAGGCACAGACCCTGGCACTGGGCACAGCTGCTTGTATGTCACAGCATGAGGACATGCATCTTCACACCCAGAGCCTGTACCCTCCCTGCTGCGTGTCCAGTACTGCCCAGTCTGGGAGTATTTGTCCCAGCATGCTAGGGTGTGCTGGGTCTCTCCCACTGGTATTGGGTGGAGGGTGGCATGGGGAGCTAAGAGAACACGTCACTTCTGCTGCAGGATCTGCACCCACCATTAGAACTATAGGGCCAGTTGGGTCTCTGTTACTGGCAGTCTTGAACCATCTTTGGTGTGGTGCAGGGGCTGGGATTGACAATCAGCTGCTTGTTGTTCCCAGCCCTGCACCACACTGGAGTTTTGAACTCATATTATCTCCATGAAGCAGTCTGATAATACTCAAACATGTGTTACTTAATGTGACCTGGAGATACCTAAGTAAGGACTTTTCATGGGAGGAGTATTATGACCGCCCCTAGGTGTGCACACATTATAAAAGCTATAACCAAGATTTTTAATGTGGTTGCCTTGACTTAGGTTCCGAAGGCCCCCTCTACATATTACAGGTATTGCATAATTGACTGGTTAATTGTGCAATTACCTTAATACCAGTGGCATGCACAAAGTAGTTATCATGTCACAAAAAGTTCCAACCAGCTACAAAGTTAGACCTCAAAAAAGTGTATTAATCTTATAGTTGGTGGCAATCAAACTTCAATTTGCACGGGTAGCAGGGTCTCCCCTGTGGCTGGGAGCCCTGCCACCTGATGGGACTCCTAGGTGCAGGAATGAACCATGCCCAGTATGAAATCCCTGGGCCTAGGGGATTGTAGGAGCTGTGGTCCTCCAGGCTTGCGGGGGATTTGAAACTTCCAGGCTCAGGTGTACATGAAACCTGAGAGGGCTCACAGCCATGGGAGTTTGCTTCTTGTTGGTGCAGGGGGAGCCCAGGAGTAGACAGGAGGCACAACTGTGTGAATGGCACATTAGATCCCATCCTACCTTTACCTGCACGTGTAGAGGGGACCTAATTGTAAACAAAGTTCCTGATTTTCAAAGGTTGTAAAAGCTCTTAATAAAAGAGCTTGGATTTCTGCACCTAGAAGGGCATTTCAAAAGCAGGAATGATGTGCCTAGGCTCTTTATAAAGTGCATGGGGGGCTAGAAGCCTTGATACGAGTCCTAAGCAGCCAGTACATTAAGCAGAACACTGCCTAGAATGAACTAATAAAGGATTGCTGAAAATAGCTCTGACTCTTAAATCAGCCCGCACCTGCAGATCCCTCACACAGGTATGCTTCAGTGAATTGGGATCCACAGCTTCAGATGCTCTGCAGGAAGGTGCCCTCAACCTATTCTTTAACAGAGTGAGCAGGGCCATGTTTTAAAACAAAGTGGTGGATGTTATTGGTTTTTTAGTAAGCCTGATTATTTCACCATATGTTGCTGTGGGAACACCTACTGGATTGAGCCTCTTACGTGACCAAAGCAGAGAGAAATTCCTAGCTTCTGAATCCTAGTCGTACCTATGTCTGCATTAGTTGTCAGTGTTTATATGCAATATAAGTTAATAATTTTGCTTGTGACATTCAAGTAGGTGCTTGTGGTTCTGCAATCAGCATTAGCCTATACTTCTGAGTCTCTGCAACCTTCATTGGCTTCATTCAAAATTATCAATGTGTTTTCATTATAGAAATGAAGAACGAGTTGGCATTTGGCAGTATATTAAAAGGCATACAAAGAGGGGATTTAAGATAAATTAAAATATAACAGATATCATCCTAAGTTACAAGATAAATGGAGTCTGGAAAGATGTTTAATACTGCATACATTCATAAGTGTAGCTTTGGAGGGGGAAAGGCTGAGAGGTCTTTCGTAGTAGTTAGTGTCTTTGGTTATTCCATAGTACATTTTTCTTATTCAGGTTCACTCAGATAAAAAACTGAAGAATGACTCATCTCCTGTGCCTTGTATATCTACACCACAATCAGATTAGTTAGCTTGCTATTATAACATATCACCAACTGTATACCACTTGCTATGTGCAGAAGAAATGTATTTTTTTTCTGTTATGAATTTAATGTGTATTGAGACAAAAAATTGGATCGTCATTGGAGTGCCAGTATGCACAATATATTTGGTCGACTAATGGTCTCTATGACATTCCCACATATGCAAAAATCAAGTCCCTGCAGGAAGTTAAATAAAGCATATAAACCAAGATGTGTAACCCAATGACCATATTGCTATAGCCAAGCTTATGTGTAAAATATTTTAAAAGGCTGTTTTCATTTCTCTCTGTTCCCCCTACAAGATTTTCATGTCTATGCACTTCCAAATTTTGGTTCTGAGTCACAACAGAATGATGCAAATGAAGTATAGATAGCTATTTCTCCTAGTATTTCTGATACTGACAAAAGCAATAAGACTTAAAAATCATACAAGAAAGTCTGCTGTCACAACATATACAGTTCAAATCCCCTAATTGTTGAGGAATCTGTAGTCTTGTAAATTAAATCCAAACATTTGGGAGATTATACAAAATCTACAGAGTTTCTGAGAATCCCCCACCTACGCATCATTGCAAGTACTAAGGATTGGGTATGACTTAGATTATCCATTTGGTGGGAAACTGCATGTCAGGAGTGTCCCCAACTAGATCATCCCAGCCAGAGCTTTGTCTAGCTGGGTTTTTAAAAATGGGAAGGATTGAGATTCCATCACCTCTCTAGGTAAGGTTTCAGTGTTTTACTACCCTCCTAGTGTGAACATTTTTCCTAATATTTAACCTAAGGTTCCTTTGCTGCAACTTGAGACCATTGCTCCTTGTTCTGTCCTCTGCCACCACTGAGAACAGTCTAGTTCCTTTGAACCCCCACTCAGGTAGTTGAAGCCTGCTGTTAAATCCCTTCTCATTCTTCTCTTCTCTAGACTAAATAAATCCAGTTCCCTTAGCCTGTCCTCGTAAGTCATGTGCCCCAGCCCCCGAACCATTTTTATTACGCTCTGCTGGACTCTCTCCAATTTGTCCACATCCTTTCTGTAATGGGGGGCCCAAAACTGAACACACTACTTCAGATGTGGCCTCACCAGTGCTGAATAGAGGAGAATAATCACTTCCCTTGACCTACTGGCAGCACACATACCAATGCAGCCCAGTATACTGTTAGCCTTCTTGGCAACAAGGGCACACTGCCTGTTCGTATTCAGCTTATTGTCCATTGTAATAATCAGATCCTTTTCTGCAGAGTTGCTGCCCAGCCAGTCAGCCTCCAGCCTGTACTGGTGCATGGGATTGTTCTGTCCTAGGTGCTGGACTTTGCACTTGTCCTTGTTGAAACTCATAAGATTCTTTTTGGCCCAATCTTCTAATTTGTCTAAGTCACTCTGAATCTTAGCCCTGCCCTCCAGTGTATCTATTGCTCCCTCCAGTTTGGTGTCATCTGCAAACTTACTGACGGTGCACTCTATGCCATCTTCCAGGTCATTGATGAAGACATTAAACAAAACCAGCCCCAGGATTGATCCCTGGGGTACTCTACTTGATACTGGCTGCCAACTAGATATTGAGTCATTGATTACTACTCTCTGAGTCTGATGCTTCAGCCAGTTTTCTATCCACCTTACAGTCCATTCATCTAGCCCATACTTTGTTAGCTTGCCTGTGAGAATGTTGTGGGAGACCATATCAAAAGCCTTCCTAAAGCCAAGGTACTCCACATCCACTAGTCTCCCCACATCTACAGAGCTAGTCGTCTCATCATAGAAAGCAATCATCATAGAAGGTCAGTAGGGCTGTGTGAAATGACTATGTCTTGTTTCAATTTCAGATTTGGCTGTTCCAGAGGACAGTGACTTGCTTCGGTGTTTTGGATCACTATTCCATTTCGATTCAGCCAAATCTGTTTTGTAGTTTTGACGCTCTTTTAGAGATTTGGCCTTTCTGAAGTCCAGGGTCCTTACTCTGCTGCTCTCCATCTTCCTTTCTTCAGGATCCTAAACTCTATCATCTCATGGTTGTTGCTGCCCAAGTTGCCATCCACTACTACATTCCCTACCAATTCTTCTCAGTTTGTGAGGAGTAGGTCAAGAAGACTATGCCCCCTAGTTGGCTTCTCCAGAACTTGTACCAGGAAGTTGTCCCCAATAATCTCCAAAAACTTCCTGGATTGCCTGGACACTGCTGTATTGCCCTCCCAGCGGATGTCAGGGTGATTGAAGTTCCCTATGAGAACCAGGGCCTGTGACTGGGAAACTTCTGCTAGCTGTTTGAAGAAAGCTTCATCCACCACTTCCTCCTGGTCGGGTGGTCTATAGAAGACACCCAACATGACATCATCATTGTTGCTCTCCCCTCTCACCCTAACCCAGAGACTCTCAACAATCCTATCTCTGGTTTCATATTGGAGCTCTGAGCAATTATATGGCTCTTTTACATAAAGTACAACTCCTCCTCCTCTTCTCCCCTGCCTGTCCTTCCTGAACAGTTTGCACCCATCCATGACAACGCTCCAGTCATGCAAGCTATCCCACCAAGTCTGTTATTCCAATCACATCATAGTTCTGTGACTGTTCAAGGACTTCCAATTCTTCCTGCTTGTTTCCCATTCTCCGTGCATTTGTGTACAGGCACCTGAGGTAACTAGTTGATTCCCTGATTTCTCAAGAAGTATGAGAGCACCTCCTCTGTTGCCCCTCCTGCTCTCTCTTCCTCCAGGTCTCCCACTTCCCCACTTACCTCAGAGCTTTGGTCTCCATCCCCACTGAACCTAGTTTAAGGCCCTCCTCCCTAAGTTAGTGAGCCAGTCTGCAAAGACGTTCTTCCCTCTCTTCATCAGGTGGATCCTATCTCTTCCCAGCAATCCTTCTTCTTGGACATACATTCCATGGTCCAAGAAGCCAAAGCCCTGCTAGTGACACCACCTGTGCAGCCAGGTGTTGATCTACAGGATGCCTGGGCCCTTTCCCTTGCCTGGGCCCTTCCCCTGCCTGGGCCCTTTCCCTTGACCGGAAGGATCAATAAGAACACAACTTGAGACCCAGACCCCCTCACTCTTGCACCCAGAGTCCTCAAGTCACTTTTGATCCACTCAGGGTGTCTCCTGGCAGTATCATTGTTACCCACATGGATGAGCAGCAAGGGGTAGTAGTCAGAGGGCAGGATGAGCCTCAGTCCCTCCATGACATCTTGGATCCAGGCTCCAGGCAAGCAACTGACCTCCTGAGATAACAGATCAGATTGGCAGATGGCTCCCTCTGTTCCACGCAGAAGGGGGTCTCCAACTACCACCACCCATCACTTCTTCTTGGTGGTGATCATCTCAATTCTTCCCAACTCGGTGAGGGCTGGCCTGTCTTCCTCCACCAATGGAAGGTGCTCCTCCCTCTCTGCTGCTAGGACTGCATATCTGTTCTCCAGATGAACCACTGCAGGTGGAGGTGACGATCTCTGCTTGCTGCCAGAAGTCACAAGCCTCCAACTTCCACCTTCTTGGGTGTCCATGTCCTTTCTCTTTACTCCAGTGCTGCCTCTTGCATTTCTTCCTTCACAGTCCCAGAGGTCTCCTCCAGCACTGAATCGATGAACTCCTCATGGCAGAGGCTGCTTTGGAGCCTCTCCACCTCTTCCTGTAATTCTCTTGCCTGTTCTCTCAGAGACACCATTAGGAGGCACTATTCACACCACAGGCACTGCCTGACCTGGCTGTCACTTGCAAGCTGCAGTTTTCACAGCAACACACCTGGATCTGGGTGGAAGTGTCAATGCCGAGCAGAAGCAGAGTCAGTGGCAGAGACTCACAGAGAAACCTCGCATATGCAAGCAAAGGCAGTTGCGGTGGCTCTGGTATTGCGATGTCCTCCAGCCATTTCCCTAGGTCTCTTACTCTGCCTTCCGTCTCTTACTGCTCTTCTAAGCACAACTTCCCTAGCACACTAACCTGGAAGTTGGCCTGTTTATTGCTCATTGGCCCCAAAGGGTTCCTTTTTTTCTTGTTTTCTTATGGCAAACTGAAAGAATTGCCCCTCAAAAAAAAAAAAAAGCGAGGGGGGGGGCAGGAGGGGGACACAAGCTGGCATAGGAGTTGGCCTGCAAACTGCCTGCAAACTGTTTACCCTGTTTGCAGCTCCTGTTGGCTGGCTTTCTGGTCACTGGCCAGGAAGCACCTTTCAACTTTCTCATTAGGAGGGTAGTAAAGCACTGGAACAGGTTACCCAGAGAAGTTGTGGAATCTCCATCCTCGGAGGCTTTTGAGACCTGGATAGACAAAGCCTTGGCTGGGATGATATAGTCGGGGATGGACCTGCTTTAAGCAGGGAGTTGAACTGGATGACCCCTTGATGTGCCTTCTAACCTCATTTTCTATGATCCTAAGATTCTGTTATCTAGGGCCTTGTATAAGCGAGTGGTAACTGGTCTATACCCATAACAGAACAGAAGTTTGGCTCTCACAGACTGGTTTAAAACTGATGGAACCTGGTCTGAGATTTACCACCCGTCCACCCCCCACCAAAGGGTGAATGTGCTTTCTATTTGCTACCAGTCTAAACTACACCACTTACAGACAGCTGCATAACTTAGATCGATTCTGCCTTGAATTTTTTGAATGTCTGTGCCTAAACAAAATATTCTTATTCATTTTTTAAAGGCAATTTCTTGGACGATAAATATGTCTGTGCAACATTTAACTTTTGATGATTTCATATTTTTCCAGCTGAAAAAAATCATTGTCTTGCTTTTCTTTTTGACCAGAAGTTCATTTCCAAGTTAGTTCAGATTTTTTGTCAGTGTAGGATTCATTTTTTGATTTTCAGATCCAAATTTCTCACTGACCAGACACCAAGTGAATCCATGTCCTCATATTTTAGCTGTTGTGCATAAATATTGCAGTAATTTTATTTTCTATTTTATTGTTCTGGCTCAGAATAGAGTGGCTTTGGGGGATGACAAGTCTCATGCAACCTTTCACATATTCCTGTTTTGAAACTGTTTTTCTTTCAGCCAGAGCAAGCAGAAAACCACATTAAATGAACAATATCTATGCTGCTGTTGACAGTCATGGTAAACTACTCTGATGATAATTCAGAATAAGTGTAAGGTAACTGGAAATGGACAAACGTTTAATAACTGAAAACATGGTTGTCTTCAGAATTACATACGGTTTTAAAATGAAATAGGAATTTTAGTTTTATTGCCATCACCATGCTGTTTCATGGATGAATTAATGGATATTGTAAATATTGAGAACAGAAATGTATTTGGCAAGCAATGTACTCAAAGTAAAATACTTGTTTTTTGGACATAGCTGACATCCAGAACAGTTTATCTCATTTCTCATCTTGGACAGAAAGCGAAAACTCCTATTGCTCTAACCATGTTAATATCAGAATATTTTTATTTAGTCATAATGTTTTGAAAAATCTGGACCTGAGCTTCCAGTGTCATATTGATACAAATTGGATCTGCAAGTGTTTGAATTTTGGATTGTCATTAGATGAGTTAGGACAATATTACTTTCCTTCCTTACCCTGTTTCATTCATCATCCAAAGAAGGTCTGCTCTGCATAGATTCCTTTCTTCTATTTTGCTTCTTTTCTCCCTGTATATACCCTGGGACACATGATCAGTGCCAATCCCTCTCCCTAGCAGCAAATCAAAGAATTTGTAATAGATGAGACCACTATGAAAATAAATAACCTTCTGCAAAATTAACTGCATGTTTACAAGATAATGCATCATATACTATCCATGGCTTTGCATAGGCAATATAGTCTTTAGGTTCCTGGATGTTTTGTAAAGCTTTAACAGCTGTATTTTCTATTAGTATTTTAATAAGCTGGATCAAAGCTAGTCCAGTCAAATAGATTTGGGTTCTTATATGCTGTAGACCTTTTTAGGTAAGCAATATGGAGGAGAAAAACATTCACCAGTAGTTACAACTTTAGGCAAAATGGCAACTATTCTCAACATTATACAGATATTGTGAGAAAATATTGAGTCAGTCTTAGATACTCATTCAAGCTCTCATCTACAACATACACCAAAGAGCATTAGCTGGCTTTTGGTTTAGTTTTGGGAAGATTCTTCAAATAATTATTTTAAAATAAATCTTGGAGATACAAATGTCCCCCATGGTGTATCTGCTACCTCTGTCTAATCAGCATGCTTTCCACTTGTACTTAATTTTCCATCTCTTTGCTCTCATCCACACTTAGCATCAAGCTTTTGTCTGAGTCTGCTGAGTCTGCTTCTAATAGCCACTCAGCATTGCCCTATTTTCTTAAAAAAAATTCTGCAGATTTCTGAGTCAGTGAGTGTTTAAAGTTTGTTTAATACTTTTTATGACAAATCTTATTAAATCCAGAGTAGAAATATATACAGCACAGGATTCTCCTCTTACACTAGTTTTATACCAGTATAATGCCACTGATTTCAATATACTTACTTCTCATTTAGGTTGCTAGAGTGAGTGGAGAAACTTAGCTGAATGAAAGGAAGGGAAAACTGTATTTAAGGAGTAATTATTTCTTGGAGAGAAGGATCATGCACTGGGGACATGAATAATAGCCAGGTGGTTGCCAGCAGCTTATCATAATGTGCAAGGAATGTTTCATGGACACATATATCATATGTGATAACTCTCTTCCTGCAGAGAACATTAATGGGTCTTAAAGCAGTTATTAAACTTCTTCAGGGACAACATTTTAACCCTTGGAAAATAAACCTAATAAAATTTTTCCTTAGCCATACTGGGTGCATCTACATTAGACGCCTAACTGCACAGTAGTCTAGTTTACTGCCCAGCAAGTGCACATGTCAACACATGCTCACCCTTTAGCCCAGGACACTGGTCATCACTGCCAGGGGCAGGGCCTGAAGCAGCCATAGCATGGGTTGGTAGTGTGAAAGGAGAGAGCTACCACCACCTGATGTTCCTGTGCTGGGCATGCTGTTCCTGGCCTTTTGAAGTTGGCTGCTGGCAGCTGCAGCCAGAGCCTGGAGCTCTCCCCAGTGATAGCAAGGGCCCATTACAGCGCTGCAGGAAGTTTGGTGCTAAGAACAGAACATCTGCTACCTAGTCTCTGCGTGTGTATATGCCTGCCCTGGAGCACTTAATTTGCACAAGTTTACTCCCGAGGAAACTGAGCCCAGATCAAATGCATGTGTAGATGTACCCACTGTTCATTTCAACTGAGCGTTGTAAGTAATACCTGGTCTGTCTTTTTTGTCAACTTTTCACTTGCCTTTCTGTGGTAAAACATTCGGTATCCTGACACATTTATCAAGAAAGTAATACAGTATTACTGAAATTAACTAATTTCAGTTTATACACAAGTGCTGTTTGTTTTCTAGACATCTCTAAGATATTAGTACCCCAGTATCCTCAGGTTTTTGTAGGCACGCCTAAGACAATAGCTGCAGGCTTTCCAGCAAGCTAAGAACAGATGCTTATATGTGCTTAGATAAACATTTAAAATGGCTGAAATGTCTGGCTTTGTGCTAACATAAGAAAGACCCATAATAACTTAACTTTGAGTGTCTTCCCTTTAATTGTGCTTTTGCAAACTCCTGATAATTTTCTTGTGTTTTAGGATTAGATTAAGAACACAGCTAATGCCCCATGTGCTCTGTTTCTCCTGCATCAATACTTAAGGAAGTCATTAGAAGTCGTTGGAATTAGGGTATAATGAAAATGGGAAGAATGGTAAAATGGATACCTGGTACAGTAGAAAATACTATAGTCTTGTGAAATGGCACAGGTTACCTATGACAACTGGGAGGCATACGGGCTTGTAGATTATCATTGTTACTCCAGATGTACCCCTTTTATAAGGCTTTATGGAATGATGTGCTTTGTATTATAAGGATAGCAATTAAGGGGGTTAGAAGGATAGCAATTAAAAACTGGTGATGTTGATGGACAGAGCTCTGGAACTACCCTGTCTTGGTGCTTCCAGAATCTAACTGATCACATCTGCGTTGGAGATGGCAACTAGCAATGAAAACTGTGTCCAAGTCAGATCTAAATCAGGCCTTCTTCAGTGTCAAAAATGGTACTAAAGAACAGGCCAGAACAGACCTCACTAGACCTGGCACAGGCCAGAACACACCCCACTGGACCTGATTTTTTTTATATCAAATATATTCATAGCACAAACAACACAAAATAACATAAAAAACATAGACTCTCATATACCCTACCACCCAAACCTAACTGGACCTGATCCTGTACCACAGCATTCACTGTGGACTTGACAATGATGCAAATGGATCAGAGCCTTAGGCCCATTCTGGGTCCATCATACACACTCTCCCTTGCTCATTTCTTTCCTAATTCCTTCAAAGAGGCTGGCATGTTTTGTAGACCTAGCTCAGAACAGTCCCACTTAATGAATGATGACTAATCCAATGCACAATTGTTTGTGTTTGCGGGTTCTGTTTTGATTTTTATGTTATGCAGCAATGTTCAGTTCATTAAGCAGATGGATGAGGCAGCATTTCCTGTCCTAAGGCTAAAGATTAATGGCATGCAGTTGATCTAAAGGAGGAAGCACTTGTTTTTTGTTTTTTTTTATCTAGTGCGAGAAATCTGGAAAGCAGAGAACTGTTTTCATAAAACCTCTCCCCACTGATTTCAGACCCTTTATTGACACTCAAGTCAGAACAAAGATGTATATGCTGAGCTGAGGTGAGGGAAAAAACTCAGCAGAAAGAAAACTCAGCACCAACTTCTGTTGGTGGTAGTTTGGTTAGACAGGAGATTAGGGAAAGCTAGGGGTAGGGGTCATTACCAGGGTTCTATATAGAGCTGCAGCAGGAGGCAGCCAGCTGTGTATGTAGCACAGGTTGTAACTGCTGGGCATGTAGCTGGGTTCAGGTCTGTGCAGAACTTGTAGGGAAGCAGAAGAGACAGGACCCAAGGAGCTCCAGTGAGACAGACCTGTGACTGCTACTGACCAGGAAACTTGAAAGCTCCTATTCTTTCTATACAGAAGATTGGATGGGGCGGTTACCCAAATCCTGGATCTGAAGTATCTAACTGTATACTGGGCAGACCTCTGTGTGAAAGAATATGAACTGCTATTATTTCATTGTGCATTGTAACTATTACATTTCTGTTCTGTGAATAATGGCAACTTTTCCCTTTCTTTCCAAACCTGGAAGAATAGCTTTACCTTTATTTGTCTGACTGGTTGTCAAGCTTAGCACTTGATTTGACATCAGTGCTTGCTTCTAGGTCTGCCATGACACTGGTCTCTTATGCCCAGATCCTCAAAGGGATGTAGGTGTTTAACACCCAGGGGTTAGAAGAATTATATATACTGAGGAGCTCTAATAATAGAATGGATGCAATGTGTAGTTTTATGGATCCTCTTTCCAGAGTGAGAGTGAGCACACCAGGTTGGATATGAAGTGAATCTTTTACATTTAAAAGAGTCATACACTTTATACATTACATATAAAGCAAATCCAAACATTTGCCGTAGCTCCAAAGAAACCAAACACTAAGCTTAAGATTTGAGAACATTCCCACAGATGCCCTCCTACTCTCACAGGGACCTGTAGTATGATAGTTTTGGAGCCTTGGCATCCCACCTGTGCTCCAAAGAGAGAGCAGTTTAAGAACACATTATTATAAAATTAAACTAGTACTTGGAGTAAATAAGCTTCTTGAAATTCATGTTAAGTTCCTGCTGAGCTTGTCATTTTCTGATACTCAATCATAAGTTTGGGGAGGTCTCCTGGAGTGAGAGATGATACACTGAAACATGACCTGAATCAAGAAAATTCCAAAAATATAGGAGATTTATGTGAACAAATTAAGAAATTGATATATCTCCAGATGGGAATATTTCCTCACACCTTTATCTGAAGTTATAAAGAGAAAAGACACTACTAAGATCAGGGAAATGGGATGAAATAAAAGGGAGGGTGATTGGCTTGGGAGGGTTACCTTGGCTTCTAACCAGCCTATGGAATGGTGCATGCTTATATGAAGCAGACTGCTGCTCTGAGATAGAACACAGTACCTTCTTTTAGAAATGGTAAAGGCACATCTGCATGCCTTTGAAAGGGTGGACTTTGTTCTTTTGTTAGTTGCTCTGTTGCTGTAAAGTCACCATGGAAGGTACAGTGGATTTAATATATTGTTCATTAACTTTGTATGTACTGATGTCTCAGCGAAGACCTTGAAAACACAGAGAGAATGATATAGCTCCTAAACAGAACACAAGGACATGATGTGCTCTGAACATGATGGGAAAGACACTAGTCTAGAAAAGTGTTTCTCAGCCTTTTTAGGAAAATGTCAGCTCTTAGTTGTTGTTCATTTTTTGACAACAGATAAATAATTGAGCAATTCTTTTGTTGCAAAGATCCCAGGAAGACCACAACAGGTCAGAAAGTTCTTGACCCTGTGGATTCCTACTTGAAATATCTGGATCTATCTTGTGAATCATGTGTAGGTGTTTGCATACTTAAGATTTTTAATATTGTACAGAACCTCACAGCACACTTAAAAGGATTCATGGCACTCTGTGGCTCTGTGTCACTGTGGTTGATAATCACTGCCTGGGAAACAGCAAGAAAGGGATGGGTTCCTTAAAAGCAGCAAGAAAATTTTTGCTTTGGTCAAAGTTCATTGGGCAAGGAATTAACTGCAAGGACTCATGACTCCAAAAAGATCTTATTTCTTGATATGCATCTGATATATTTGTCTAACGATAAGAGGAAGAATGTATTTTCCCTCACTTCATGCATCCTATTGTCATTAATATGAGTTTTCAGCAGTGATCACAGATACAGCCTGTATGTGTTACCCTGCAGCAGAAGAAGCAGTATTCACTTACTTACCAGAAGGTGGCAGCTTTAGACCAGTTTGAAATAACTAGGTTTCCTTGCTCCTTTCATAGTGAAACTTTTATTACATGTTCTAAGACATTCAGAAACCATCCAAAGGATGATTTTAAGTGATTTATTTTCTAATGTGGTCTTGATGAAAAATGACCTTTCAGAATAAGAGTAATAACTTCAGTCCCATTTGGTTTCAATCTAAATACTAAGGCCACTATTCAGAAAACAGCAGATTTTCAGAAACTACCTAGTTTACAAGATTTCTAGAGAAAGTAAAAATTTACATCTAAAAGTAAAACTTCCATGTCAGTGTCCTTGGAAGTAATAGGGTTACCAGAGTTGCAGTTAGGCAACTTTAATCCCATACATGAACAGGGAAATTATAAATTTGAGGAGTGTTTTTTATGAGTCTCCATTTGTCTGGACTAATTTAACTTAGACATTAGTTTAATATCTTCGGTATATCACTGCCCTTTCAGTTACAGGTTAGTGCCTGGGAAGTGGAGCAATATCCATCAAGTAATGCAGAAACATTCTCCAGAATTCCTAGTGCAGAGAGAAAAATATTTTCCTATGGAAGCAACTGGAAGATTTGCTTCCAGAAGGAGTACACTACTACTGATCCCAGAGATCACTGAAACATTATGAATAAAGAAACATTTGCATGATAGCTTATCCTTAGTTTTTATTTTTGTGAAACAAAATATCACTTTTAGGAGACATTCCTGCAAACACACAGGAATGTGCTTAATTTCAAGGTAGTCTAAGAGTGATGTTGTAACCACCATGGTCCAGAAATTATGTGAGGCAAGGATTTCTTAGGGTGATATCTTTTATTGGACCAGCTATGTAGTTGGTCAAGCACTTAAGCAGCCTTCAGGGGAACCTTCTTTGACTCTAATAGGCCTAGTCAACTCACAAAAGGGATCAGGGGATTACACATCTCCCCTTCATAATGTCTGCCACTGACAAGCATGTGATTATTTCTTGAATACCATATCAAAGAGATGAGACAGAAAACATACTCAGCTTTGGAAACTTGTATGATAAAAGAAAATAGTGAAATAATGACATGTGACGCAAATTGTGACTTCTAGTATAATTTTATTTGAAGGGTTTTCTTTGTTCACATGAATCCAAAAAAGGTTGGGGGGGGGGGGAGGGAGGAAGAAACACACACACGTAACTTTAAATAAAACTTCTACATACTCTCCTAGAAAACTTTTTTTCCAAAGGACACCTGACTTCTTTCTATTTTCACTTTGCACCACTGTCAGATCCAAAGAGGATGAAGATACTTTAAGAGCCCAAGGAGAAAAAGCAACGAGATAGTAAAAGCAAAAGAGAATAGAGAGAAGGGCATACACTGCTGTGAGGTCAGATTATACTTGAAGAGTAAGGGAACAGAAAATAAAAGGAGAAAAAGGGAAAAATTTGCTGAGAATCCAAGAATTGGGCATTCTTTCCATAGTCCATTTCTGTCTTTCTTATAACCACCCTTCAGGTATTTGAAGACTGTTCTCAAATCCCTTTTCAATGTTCTCTTTTCCAAACCAAATAATCTGAGTTTTTTCACCATTTCTTTGTAAGTCATGCTTTCCAGACCTCTAATTGTTTTTGTTGCTTTCTGCTGAATTCTTCTTAATCTGTCCACATCCTTTTTGAAATATAGGGCTCAAAACTGGCACTTCCATTTTGTTTTCATGTTTCATCTAGTTTGAGCAATTCCATAGACAGAAAATGAATAGTAATACCTCATTTGTATCTTCTCATCAGTAGAACTCAAATCCCTTTACAAATTTTGTTCATTAACCCCATTTTACAGATGGGAAACCTAGGGTACAGGAAGGCAAAGGGACTTGACCAGAAGGCCAATGGCAAAGATGGGGACATGACAAGTGTTTTCTTAATTACAGCCTAGTGTCTATCCAATACATCACACTGACCTTTCTAATTTATTGTTTTTAAGTAAGAATAAAGTATTTATTTCTGCTGCAGTTAGTATACCCAGCTTGTAAGTAGCCCATCTGTTTTGAGAATGATATAGTTTATAAATACTGTACCAAATATGTATTTTCCTCACAGTGCTTAATGAGCTTAGAGTGTTGTTTTTTTTTATACAAGGAATTTAACAACCTGGTACCTAGCAGAGGATTTGATTCATTTTGCTCCTACCCTGATCAGTGGGACAAGAACATAATTTCAAACCATTTATATATAATACAACACCAATATTATGGCAGAAAGCTAGGTTTACAGAATTTGGCAACCTAACCCACACTAAGAGCTGGGAGAAGAGATGCAATAAACAGGTTAAAGATTCACATATATTTTGAATATGATTATAGATGGTAAAATGCTAGTCATATTCCAACAGGTATCTGAGGCTGGCAATCTCTGTGGGGGAAGTATTCCTCAGCTTCATGTCTTACAATCCTGATTGCAGAAACTGAAAGAATTAAAGGAAAAGAAGGTACTACAAGATTCATAGAAGTGAGCTTTGCCATTTTCACTTGGGGCATCTATGTACTTCTCTCTTCTTTCCCTTTTGCATAGATTATAATGTTTATTTGTTGTCAAATTTAGCCCCATGCTAAAACCCTGTGTAGTAAGTATTTTCAGGAGTTAATAGGACTTGAGTGGTACACAGGCTACAAAGACTGTTTCTTATCTTGAATTATTATCTTGAATGATAATAGCCTTGAATGGCCAAGTCTTACCAATAACCTAATCTATGTTTAGCCTATGGCAGTGATTGTCAATGAAGGTGCCACAGAACTTTGGGTACTGTCATCTTTTTTGAAGGTGCTGTGAAGTGCAAAGACTTAAGTATGTGTGAGGCGGTAAGCACAGGCTCAGGGTTTTCCATGCCTCACCACTGCCCTTCCTTAAGTGTCCAGCCCTTCTGGAAGCAGGTAAGTACTGTAATAAATAAATTAGTCTTTGAAATGGGGTGCAGCTCAACTCATGAAAGTTATGGACAGATGTCTTGGGTCTAAAAAAGGTTGAGAACCATTGGTTTATGGCCTTCTTTGGATCTTATATGCCTTTTCTACTAGAAAAATCCCTAAGCATTGTTTCCATGCTGAAGCAACTACCTGTTAAAATATACAGCCTCGGTTTAGCCATAGGTGTAGATGTTGAAAACTACGAAACAACGAGCCTGTCTTCTTGAAAATCATGCTCATTATCATCATCATTATGGACTCTAAGTTAGAGCTTCATTGTAGTGTTGTGGACATCATGGGACTTTTATCACAGGGTTTAAAAAAGAAGCTTGAAATAACTCCCCCCAAAATATTAATTTTCACTTGTACCTGGTCATGTAATCAATTGGATTTGACAGTATTATTTTAATTAGTGAATGACTTTGCTTACAGTGAATACTTGACAGACCCAGAAAGAGACCTTGTGCCACCCATAGTACTTTATGTGAACCCAGAAGACTTGCAATAAGCATCACATTTTGTTCAAAATAAAAACAAAAAGCAGCATCTCAACATGATACAGTGCCTGGGCACTCATGGTTCAGAATTTACTTTATTGCTTTGACAGTCATTTGGCTCAGCTTTTTCAAAGGATTAAGATCATCTTCTGTATCTATCCTTGAAAATAATGGTGTAATCCCTTGACAGCTTGCTTGATGGGTTAGCAACTGCTTTTCAACCACCAAGTAATTTAGCTCTCCTTTTTCTATTTAGTTAAGAGTATCTTGAAGAAATAAGTGAATGAATGCTTAAATTCCAATGTAGGCTATGTATGAAAGTTGCACAAAAGCCCTACACTAAAAGCAAGCATGTTATGAGTGCTCAGCAGTAAGGAAAATTGGGGAGATTCATATAAACAAAATGTAAATGCAGACTCATGAATGGCTAATATTTTTGTCTACTGAAGAAATACACTGTAAATTATAGGGTGCTGAAGTCAGTAGCATTTGCTGGATTGTAAACCCCAGGGAATATAACTATTATTCACATGGTTCAACAAGACTTGGAAATGGAAGCAATTTTTAAAACTACCAAATCTTTCTTTCCAGGCATGGAGAATTGTGAGGTATTATGTGTGAATTCAGATGGGGGACTGGTTGTTGCCAAAATCCAAGGGTGTTTAAATATAGTGTGGGTTTTTGTTTGGTTTGGTTTGGTTTGGTTTTTTGCCTTTTTTTGTTTTTAGGGGTTTTTTTACTTTCTAGAAATCAAGATCAATTGCAAAACCCAGATTCAGATATAGCTCCCATTCTGACCTTCACAAAATTTCTAGATGTTTGGATCTATAGTTTTGGCTCACAGCCTCTCTCTGTTTGGAGGTAACAGATGATGATTAGATCAGATTCTCCACTACAGTGGGGACAGCTTTCCACCACTCCATCAGCATAAAGTATGAAGACCTGCTTAGCACACCTCATCCATCTTAAGTGGAACAGAAACATTGCAATTGCTCTTATACCACTACCTTCCTGGCAACTGGCCAAGAGAATGAGAGAGATGTGACTAGGGTTTCTTTAAACCAAGTTGATTCCTGCCTGCTGGAACAGGCTTCAGATGGCTTAAGTTTATGCTAGAGACTGTACCAATGTATAGGCAACCTTGCTTGGAGTGCAAAGATGGTTTGAAGCTGCCTATAGTAGTTTTCCTGAGCTATTCTAATAATTCCTTTGATTAAAGCACAGGATCTGGCTTGTCTGTTCATCTCCAATATTTCAAACTTTTTGTTTGCCTATTAACCTTGCCATTTGTGGAAAAGAACATGTGAATTTAGATCATTTCTATTTCTTCCAGACAAAAGGGAATATGTCTTCTGAGACACTGGGTATACATGTGCCTCACATCACTTGTGCTGACAGTATTAATTCTGCTTTGAAACAAGAACTTCATGGTGGACCATTAAGTCTGATTTTTCTGCCTGGCACTCACAATGGCTATACCTCCTGTCAAGTAAATGACTTGTCTGTCAATCATGGGTGCTTCTGCCAACTCAACAGCGGTAAGAACTAAAATATAGGTTTTACAAACACCACATTGCTATTTCTACTTCCTTTCTGGTATCCATTGTGGAATTCTGTTTTTTAACCCTGAGGTAAAAGCTGAATCTTAAGGAGGAAAAAGAGACCAAGCTTAATAGGCCTTTACAGCTTTCTCTGAGAAACTCCTATTGGCTCTTTTCAGATGTGCTATTAAGTATACATTTCCTTTTTTCCTCTCAGAGAACTTTTTCCCTTTTCTGTGGTGACAGTGACAGATGGGAAAAGTATAGTCATTGCCCTACAGCAGAAGGATGCAAATACACACTGCTCCAATTCTCACTGAAGAGACGGATTCTAGGATTGCAGAAATGTTGGGAAATTGAAGTCCAGATACTCTGCCATAATCTTTGAAGGGATTAGTATTTATTCTCCCTTATACTGGTCTCTATTCGCTGGGACAGAAGAGATGGGATAGTGTCTCAATTCTGTATTTGTCCTCTGGGTAAAGACTGCTGCAAATAGACCTGTGCTAACAGCTGATTGTTTCGTTCCATGGCTAATCTGAGAAATAAAAGAAATCCTGGGAACAGGAAAGCAGGAGCAACAGCTTCCTTTAGACTGAATGCTTTTAAACTTATTACTAAAATAATACTGAGAGAAATTTTCAAATGAAAAGGAAAACACATATTTTCTTCTTCTTTTTCCTTCCTGAGGAAAATGGTTTGTCAAAATCAGCATGAGTTTGCAAAACGTTTTGCTGCTGCTGAGTGTGCTTGTTTTATGAAAAAAGGTCAGCTGAATTTTTTTTGTATAACATACCCACTACAGGTGGGAACTTATTCAAAGTGCATTGGAGTTATGGTGATTTCAGTAACCTTTCAACTAGGTCTCTGCTCAATATGAAACTTTCTAAAACTTTAAAAACCATTACATTCAAACAAAGAAATGTAGAAAAGTAAATATATCGGACTTCAGTGAAGATTATGTCAGGATTCAGAATTTAAGGTTTTGCTTTCCTGTAGCTGTTTTTAAAAGTATGGTTATTTATTTTAAGTAAGTAAACATACATTTTTTCAATTCTTCATAATTCAAAAATTTGGAAAAAAAAAGGAAGAATTTTTTACTCAAGCTTTTAAATACCAAAGAGACCTATCCCAAGGCATGGAAATGTCATCTGAAATGGTGATTGTTTAGGAAACTAAGACTGGGAAAATTGAAAAGGTTAAAATGGCAACACTTTGGAAACTTTAATTGTGACTATCAGTATTTGCAGCTATTATAATAGGCTATGACTTAAGGTGTTGGCAGGTCATTCTACATAGGTTTTATAGCATTGTAACAAATTTAGCAAGCACCAAGTATGAAAACAGAGATAGAAAAAATAGAAAAAAAGCAGCTAACTAAAATATAGTTTACTGGTAAATAAGGCACATCAACAGAGATGGAAAAAGCTAAATTTATGTCATCAAGAAAAGAAAGAACTCAGGGGGAGATGATCATAGTCTATAACTATTTTCAAGATAACACTGTAAATGAAGGATATTAGTTACTGTTTCTGAAGACAGTGGCACAGGAACAATTGCCTGTAGCTATGGGAAGGGAATGCAGGCTAGACATAAGGAAAAGGGATTCTAATATTAATACCGATCAGGGAATATGGAACAGAGGTGGGAATCCAACTTATTCACATGAAAATAAAGACAAGGCAATATTTTAATGACTAGTCCTGCAAGACTGGATGACCTAGAAAGTCTTTTTTGCTGAAAAAAAGATTAGTCTAACCCCAGGTGCATGGTTAGCTATTCTGTATACAGTGGTAAACTGTCCCAGGTGGTTCTAAACTGCTCATTTGGAAATCCCTCTCAATCTCTAATTAAGGATTATTTGTTCATAATAGGAAAAAATGGAGTCAAAACTGTGCTACCCTTATCACGAGGAGAGTTGGAGGGCTTGCAAATGAGAATCTCCTGAGTGAATTTTGCCTTTAGAAAGCAAACCTTCTGCAAAAAGTTCTCAGCTCTGTTTTATTGTCTCACAATTATTTTTAATGTTATTCATTCTTATTTGTAATGATTTTAGCCCCCCTAAATATTCTGTAATTGGTTGATGAAGTGATTAATTCTGAAACCTCTGAATCCTGATTAAAACATTAATCACTCAGTGTGGTAAATGAGCTTAAGGCTTAAAAATAATAAAAAAAGTGTAAGTTTCTGTTGTCTCTGTTTTCCAATTCATTGCTGCCTCTGCATGAAGAAAACAACACCTTAGGTGCAAAACTATTAGTGCAAAAATTCACAGCATCTTTGTTAGACATGTTTTTTTTTTCTGCTCAAATGACTTTCATCCAACAATTCTAATATTCTTAAGGTTAAATTAGATGATTTTTTTCCTATTCAATGCTTCTCTATAAACTGAGTATTCTAATCTTTTTATTGAAGAACATAGTTAAGCTGTATGTTAGTGTTTAAAATAGGAAGGGCTTGGTTTTAGAAAAATAATTTTTTTTTTCGCACTAGCCAAATTATCTTTGCTTTATGAATATTGTTTTCTGTTATGTAAGCCATTCTTGGGAAGTGGCATGGGCTTATTTCAAAAGGGGACTGATTAAACCTGCTTCATTGACTCTAGTAGAAGCAAGATCTAGCTCTTAGTGCATATGGTTACATCTTCAGGTGGTGCACATCAGAAGACCTCTACTGAAATAGGTGGAACTACGTTGATTAACTCCATCTGTGAATTCCCCTCCCCACCAAACATTTCTGCCAAAGTTAACCCTGTGCTATATATATTCATTTAAAAGCTAAGGCGTTGCAAGTGCCTTTCTTCTGATATCTATATGTAGAGAGGAGATGCCCACTCATGGTATGAAACAAATGTTAAACAAGGAAGTCAAGCACTTGGAAGTTAGGAAATGTCTTAAATCAGGTTGTCTGAGCAACATGATTTTGGCTTTTTAGTATATATAGTTTTTGATCCTTTAAAAACTTAGTGTGAGAAGTCTCTTTGATGTGACCTCCTGGCATAACAATTGTGACTATAAAAAAACTGATTCACATGCCAAAAAGTGGAAAGGTAAGAGATTTGTCTTTCCATTAGCTGAAGGGTCAATGCCATGGTAATTCATTCAGTTATTCAGCCTAGCCTTCTCAAGGGAGGAAAATGCCCAGTAAACAGTAGTTTGAGAAGGAAGCAAGTAAGCTTGCTTTCCTCCTCAGACCCAATGAAGAAAGTCTTGCATTAAAAAGTTAGTGTCTAACTTCATTCTAACAATGAAGTTATTCCAATAAAAAAAATCACCATACAAAAATCCTTGGCTCTTACATGATTCCTGGACCATCAGGGCTACAACATCACTCTATGTCTACAATGAATAATAAACATATAAAGAGATTTCTTGTGACTAATAACATAAAAAGAACATATCTGGTATCTGGATTCTGTTTGGGGTTATATTCAATTGCAATTAGATGTTAAAAAAAAATCAGTATTACACCCATCATAAGAATACTTTATTTTCAGACTTTATTTTAAAAAAAATTCCACCCTAACTAATAGAGGAACTGCAGGCTGTGAATGTATAGAAGAGGAAGAAAGCAGGGTGGTAGAGAGTAATCAATACAAGTTAAAAGTTACAGAATGTATCAAATGAATAAGGGAAGCTAAAGACATCTGGCATCTGTAAGGCTTTTTTTCTTAACATCACATAATAGGAACATAGGAAAGTAAGGCTGGACAGGACTTCTTAAGGTCATCTAATCTAGCCTCCTGCTCAAGGCAGGAACATCCCTGACTAAACCATTTTAGCTAAGTCTCGGTCCAACTTCCTCTTGAAAATTTCCAGGAACAGAAATTCACCATCTTCCTTAGGTGGCTTATTCCAGTGCTCGAATACCCTCATAGCCAGAAGGTTCTTCCTAAACTTTAACCTAAATATTCTCTCCTGCAGCATGCAGCCATTTCTCTTAGTCCTGTTCTCTACAGCCACAGAGAAAAGAAGGTGTCTGTACCTTTACAGGAAGCAATACCAGGTACTAAAGTACCCTTCAATATAATGAAGAAAGTGGAAAGTGGTAAGAGATTCACTAGCTAGAAGCTAAAGGCTGGGCAAATTCAAATAAAAATAAAGTATAAAATGAAAGTGTTTCATAGGATTGGAAATCCCACATCTAAAAGCCCACATGACTGCAGTAAAGCTCCCTTGCCTAATTCCATCTTACCCCTTTGAGCAATAAAATGGTGGCTTGATGGAAAACACCCAGTGAAAACCATTCAGAAGAGAGCGCTGCAGAAACCATCTAAAAGCTTGGTATTTGCTGTCTTTGATACTATTGAAATGGCAAGCCAAAAGTATAAGGTCAAGACACTGATATCAGTCTTCAGGGAGGATTATTGTGTACAGAAGGCAGAAAGAAGAAAGGAGGAAAAAATAGCACGGGGACTTCTATTATAGCCAAACAAACAAAAATTCAGAAGAAAAAAAGAAAAAAAAATACAAGCAAAAAAGGCTGACGTGAAATATCTGGCAGAGCAGACAGAGTGTCTGTCAATATTGTTGGTGGCCTAGATGATCAACTTTTCAGGGAAGATTTATTTGCCATTTCCTTGGATCATGAAGAAATTAAAAGGAAAGATCAAATAACACAGAAACTGAAAAACTGGCGCTACAGAGAGAGACACTAAGGCATACCATCTTGTCCATGAATAAAGCTTATTACTGTCTGAAGCCAGTGCCTGGAGGATGGATGCCAATAATTATTTTACCATAACATTGCTCTAAAATAAAATTCCAAGGAAACATCATATTGGAAAATGCAGGTAACCAAGAGTGGTTACTCTTTCAGTGAAGAAGAAAATGATTCAAGGTCTGAAAATGGAAGCAGAGAATGAATATTTAGTACAGCCTGGAGAAAGACAGCTGTCAGTGCAGACTGGGAATGCAAGAGCAGTTGTGTGATTTGCCTGTGAGAAATGTATATGGAAAGAGATTCATGGGAAGAGCATCTCATGATCTTATTAACTTGGCCTTACTGACCATAATGAGAGTTGTGGTAGCTAGAAGGGAATTTCTGAAGTTGAATGTGACACTTTCAGTCATGTTATTGAAAGGGGTATATCAGTTCTTGTAATATCTCACAGGAAATCCAATGCTGGCATATTATGTTGTCTGTCATATTAGTGATTAAATAACTGTGGGATCCCTTCTAGAACCAAGACAAAAGGCAGCAGGTTAAACAAAAACATGAGCCATGGCATAACCGTGTTTCAGTGTGACTTAGCCTCAAAACATATTACCAGCAAAAGTGCTGGAATCTCCACCTGTTATTTATGACACTGGATTCTTTTTTCTTTTTGAAAAATATGCTTTAGCCAAAACACAAAATAATGATTCAATCTAAGGATAACTGGGTGAATTGTCTGTGGCCTACCTTTTACAGGAAGTCAGACTAGATACGCTACGTGTCCCTCTTGACCTTAAAATATAGGAATGTAGTTATTAGAAGCAGATGATTTACGTCAGAACAAAGCATCAAGAAAAAAATAGCTCATAAATTATTTGTAACATTTCATTTACTGTGCACTTGCATGAATGTACATTCCAACTTTAAGTAACAATGTTTCCTCATTTCTATGTTTAAGTTCTTCTTGTAGATCTCTGAAATATGACTTAGGACTACAAGACTTAACAGCTTTTGACATGTCTTAAATATATTTTTTCATTGTTTTGTCTTTAACAAGTCCACTGAATTCTGTGAACTTGGATTAGGCCCTAAAAAGAATTCACAGGAATTCTTTACGCACTGCTCGGATGGATTATAGAGATATCAGGTAGCATGCCTATGATATAACAGGACAAATGCTTCACCAACCATATTTTTCATTTCAATAACAGTGAAGAGGCATCCTCTTTATTTTATTCAGGTTAAAGATGAAGTTGGCAGACAAAATGAGAAATTCACCCCATCCCTTTTATTATTTGAATGTTTTCCATGTACTTTTGAATTATTACTCAAACTGAGCCAAAACAAAATGGTTGGTGAAAACAACACTGGACTTTGCATGTAATGGAGGAAGATTTATATCTGAGTGTTTCATTTGTCTGAACTAAAATTCAAGATATAACTATCCTACGATTTTGAGTTACTTGAAATCTGTTAATATACCACATTTACATGAATCTAAGATAACCCTGAATTTAAGAGAATCCCCCAATAATTAAATACTCTGAATGGAAAAATTATAAATTTATTATAACTTCTTAGGTATAGAATCTAATTATTGAATTATTTAAGACATTAAATTCACTTCTTACCACTGCTACAGCAGGGAAAGCAGTGGCTGGGGGGGAGGGGTTCAGGTGGCACCCTTACCCTCTAGCCCCCTACTTCTTCCCTCTGTAGCTCCACTGCCATGTGCACCCCCCGCTTCTCACCACCTCTGTACCTTCCCTTCAACCACTTCCTACAATCTGCTCCTTCCTGCTGCTCCCTGTAGTCTATGCCCCTCTTCCCCACACACTCCTACAATCTCTGCCACCCTCCTCTCCCACCTCTTACTGCTCTTTTCTCAAACTGCTTAGGCTCAGGCTTTATTCCTTCCCAGGTCATGGAGCACAACATATGAAAGTGCAGCCCTCTTGGGCTACACAGCAGTGTTGGCGCTACGGATTGGCCAGGCAGCGGATAGGCTCCATGCCTGGGAGAGAATCTAGCTCAAGCTGAATTGCACCTGATAGTAAGGAGGGAAAGGCAACAGAGGGAAATGGAAGCAGCAGAGGGCAAGTGTGTATGTGGTGGGGGGGTGGAGAAGAGACAGGCAGCTGCTGTGGGTCTGACTCTGGTCCAGATCTGGACTCAGGGCCAGAGTCAGTGCCATTGAGCTGCCTGCCCCATCCCCCTCTACTTTGTGCATGAATTTAAGATGAGGTGCTTGTTTCCCCAGGCTGACTGGGGAAAACCTTCATCTTAGATTCAAATAAATATGGTATGTTTTCAGGATACCTCAAAATATATCCATTATCATATGCCCATAATATTGATCACAGGTAAACAAAAGCTAAGTAAAAAACAACAACTCCTAAGTCACAAATTGTAGTTTGCAAACAAAGTAGCTGAATTAGAGTAACCAGTTCTGGACCAGTTTTCCCAACTGGTACTGGAATACCTAAATTACATGTTGGCTTTCTAAGTGTTGTTATTGAGTGCCCAAATATTAACATAGATGACCTAATTTAGAGGCCATAACATTTTTGATCTGGGGGGCAGTAGTACCCTGCTTTGATTTCTGTTCCACCTAAAGTTTAAAACTAAATGACAAGCAGTAACAGTAGCATTTCTATTAAGGTAGTCCTGAGGGCATTGACTTCATAGCTCAGTATAATCTACCTGGTCCCTGCCAATAAGACTTTACTCCACGGGTATTCATGACCCTCTTTGTTTTTAATGGTCTTGATGTTCCACTCACCAAGCTATTATTTCTTTGGCAGTTTTGCTATCTGTTAGTTATTCCTTATTTATTATTTCATAGCCTTGCAGAATGTTTTTAGCTCTTTTCAAAATCCTAGATCTGCCCATGGAATCCAGTCTTCTCAATAGCTACAACTGTAGCCCAGTCTTAGGAGGCTGACAATATAGCTGTAGAATAATTAATTAAAACTGTAATTTTTTCTGGAGCAGGAAAGAAAAGGTGAGGGAGCTGAAGATTAGTCTTTCCCTGCTCTATGCAGCCATAACTCTGGCAAAAAACTTTTTTCTCCTCATTCTGTCTTCCCAAAAAAACAAGTTGAATATTTTATCTATGCAAGAGAATATATTCTGCATATGACAGCTCTTTAGTATTTGCTGACTCATACTTGAATATTGATACAAACAGATTTTTAGTTCTAGGAAGGATTTTCAAAAGCACTTTGTCTTATTATGTTTTCATTGACATTGTTAGGAGTTTTGCCATTTAGATACCTACATTTGCACATAAGAAGCTAGCTTTAAGCTCCCAATTTAGAAATCTTGACCACAAATGTTTTAAGACCATTTGAGATGAAAGTTACTGTATAAATATCTTCACGAATATTTGACAAAAATAAATTCTTTCCAAAAGAAGCTTTCATTCAGAAAACTGAAAGAAATGCCTAAAAAGCAGAAAGTAGAATAGGAAAAGAGTTAACTTTTTTATTATTATTGAATAAAAATGGAATGGGAAGAGGTAGGGGACTTTTATGATTCCATAATGGCCAAGATGTCCTACACTTTTCCTCACAAATCAAAGGACTGAAAGCTGCAAAAGCTTCAGTATTGAAGAGATCTGCTTGGGGCTGGCAAAATGCCATCTTTTTTTATAGGTTCAACAATATACTTCTGTTTCTCATCTCTCATACAGGCATTATACCAGTCATTCAAATCCCTGGGATGTCTAGGATACTGACTCTTGTACAGCATCTAAAACACTGGGTCAACTGTGAATAAATGTAACAAAAAGGAAGGAAAAAAAGCATTGGCAAAAAAATCAGCAAAAGCTGTAGATGAATGAATATCATGTAGGGTTCTTTGGTGTCTCAAAAATACCCCCTGAGGAATATCAACATGTGCTTTCACTTTAATGAGGATTGCCCAGCTAAGCCAAACAGTGGGGTTAGAGACACACATAGTGTTGCTATATGATGAGAACCACACATTTTTAAAAAATCTTTGCTGTCAAATGAAATCGAACCATTGTGATTACTGAGTGAACAGAAGCTTTAAAACTGAACAAGGACACAGTTAGCTAAAATCACTTAGAATCTAAAGTAATGGTACTTAACCTATTTTGTGTTTAGGATACTACAGAACTCCTATTCTATAAGTGATTATGTTGACTTCTAATGAAACTTAAAACCATGGAGGATTCCTTCACCTTTAAATTATGTTGTAAACTCCAAAAGGGACCAGGTTCTCTTATGATTTGTAAATTTGAAAGGAGTTGCACAGTCAGATCTAACTGTATTTTAAGTGCCTTAGAGCAACTGGTTGTGGCCTTAACATTGCAGAGAAATGCATGAATATTTTACCATTATCAAATCTCTTCTCCCAAACTGCTTGTGGATTCTACACCATTGCAATGATTGCATTTGGTAAGAATATAAGAAGTGCCATCAGGGGCCAGATCCTGTCTCTGATCCTGCTTTGAACTGGATACTAGGGGTGTGCAAAGCTTTGGTCTGCAATTCGATCCGGAGAAGATTCGGCCCGATTTGGAGGCTGAATCACCATATCTGCATTGAATTGGGAGAAGAACCCCCCCCCCCCCCCCCAAAAAAAATTGATTTGGATACGTTTTGGAGATTTGGAGATTCAGAAGGATGTCATTCAGGGGAACAGAAACTGAGAAGAGGGAGGGGGAGAAGGCGGGGGCAGGGAGGAAGACTGACATCTCTAGCTGGCCAGTGACTGTGATCTTTCCCTGAGTCCCCTCCCAATCACAGTGCTGTGGGGGAGGGATGTAGAAACCACATATACGCCTGTGTCTGCAGGATTTCCGTGCCTTTTGTGAGCTGTTTCTGCCTGAACAACAGCATCTGAAAGGTATTGGTCTGGCTTGGCTTCCTACCAAGTCAGTCTCCTCCTACTTTCTGTTCTTGGAAAGGATTGGATACAGCTTACTAACTAGAATCCCTCTACTTATCCCTGTCTAATCAATTTGTTTCAAATTATATTTGTTTTTGTTGTGTTTTTTCTCAACACTTTTTAAAAAGAAAGCTGTATTTTCCCTGTCAGTGTGACCTATCACTGTGCAGGGAAGCACGTACATTACACATACATCATAGAAGAACAAGTCAGATATTATTACAACACAGAAGAATCAGACAGTCATACAAGAAGGAGAGAGTATATATAGTTATTAATATTATTAGTTATAGTTACATATAGATTAAAGACAACACAGAAGAAGAAGTTAGATAGAGATTAAGAGTAACACAACACAGAAGTCAGACAGTCATAAAAGAAGAGATATTATTTTAGTCACACACACAACAGTAAACACAACACAGAAGAAGTTAGACACAGTCATACATCAGAGAAGAAGAAGACATATATTATTAGTTAGTAACACACACAGAGGCCCATTTTCCAGCACAGGAAAGATTAATATGAAGTGTGTTGGAAAGGCAGGTTCCAGGTATTCTGGAAGGGGAGGGAGAGGGGCTAGAGAGGGTAGGGGGAGAGCTAGAGCTACAAGTCCCCCTCCCCACCCCAAACATAGACACATACTCTTTCCTGGCAGCCATGAGTATTCTGCTGCCAGTGGAAGCAAGGAGGTAGGAGTAGTACCTGTCCCTGTACCTGCAACACCTCCCCTAACTCCAGAAATAGGCATCAGCAGCAGAATGACAGTCTCCACTCCAATTTCATCTCCCAGCATAAGCCTCCAACTGCCACAGGAGAAGCTGGATCTGGAACCAGGGGACCTGAGTGCCCTGGCTAAAGAAATTCTGGGGACCAAGGGGGAATCTGAGTTTGTGCTCCACACCCCTCAAAGTTCCCTTAGGCTCAGGTCTCCTTGTCAGGAAGGCACCTCAGAGGAGGTTGTGGAAACAAGTGGCTCATCTGAGTCAGTTTGTCCTGTTGATGTGCCTCAGCCTGCTGAGGAGGGGGATAAGGCAGGATCCCCACCCTGAACCCAGCAGTGGGGGAGTAATGTAGTGTAGTGTGGGATCATTTTGAGGTGGTAGATGATTCCAAGTATGCTATCTGCCAGCACTGCTGAGGGCAGATCAGCTGGGGCAAGGAGATGAAACGCTACACCACCAAGGTGATGCTGCTATATCTCAGGAGGCAGCATCCCCTTGCCCTTCTTCCTCCTAAGCCTGGTACTAGTGGGAGCATGCCAGAAGGGAAGTCCTCCACTATCTCCAAAGCCCTCTCCAAAGCAGAGGCAGGCCACCCTGGAGCAGTGGGGGAAAGCTGCAGACAAAGGGGGCATGTTGCAAGAGCGAGTGAGGGCACCCAGAGCAATGGAGAGATGCTTGCTCTGAATGGCCAGGGGTTCAAGCAGCTCATGGCACTCATGGTCCCATCCTACCAAGTGCCTGCATGCACCACCTTTAGGAGGACAGTGGTACCCTCCCTGTATGAGGCATGCAGGGAGTCCTTGAAGAAGGAGATGTGCAAGGCAGGGCTGCATGTAGCCTTGCACTTCATCTCCGACATGTGAAGCAGCCAGGGTGGAGATCTTGTCTACCTCTTCCTTACAGGGCACTGGTGCAATCAGTCAGGCCATTGGTGGGCTCTCCTTCAAGCTGAGGTTATGGATAAGTCCCACACGGCAAGAGAGATCATGGTGGCCATGAACCACATGGTGCAGGGGTGGCTCATTGGGCATGGCGAACTCACCTGCAGGTTCATGGTCACTGACAATGGGGCCAATATGGTCAAGGCTGTCCATGATGCTAACTTCCTTGGCATCCACTGTCTGGCATACAAGCTGCACCTCATAGTCAGGGATGCCTTGGAGGGGGACAGGGCTGCCAGTGATGCCACTGTCACTACCACCCAGCTGATTTCAAAATGGAGGAAGGTGGCAGCTAGGTGATCCCCATACTGAGGGAACTGGAGAACCAAATAGAGGAGTTCCAGGGGATCAAGGTTCCTGGTTGGGGCAAGCCGCTGTCACCAGATGTGCAGGCACTGGTGAGGCGGCTGAAGGAGAGCATCGGGAAATGGCTGGATCCCTTGTGGTCCAGTACAGTCTACATGCTGGCGGGCCTGAGTGTGAAGGGGAGCATGTGTACTGGCAGCACCAAAACCCATGATCACTGGACGGAGGTACTGGTCAACAGAGTCAGGGAGGTAGAAGGGCAGAGGTGAGGGGATGTGGAAGAGGGGGACCCTTTCCCATTCTAGCACTCGTAGCACCAGTCAGTCTTCTCCACACCAGGCACTGCCAATGTGGGCCAAGGGCATGGCTTCAATGTTGGGGTCCAGAGGCACCAGACCCCCGCCTCAGGCATGTAAAGCCAAGGCTTCCATGGCTACCTATCTCACTGAAGACATGGAGCCACTGGACTGCGATCCCTTGGCCTATTGGGCAAGCTGCAGCCAGATGTGGCATGATCTGGCCACGGTTGCTGGGGTACACCTGTCCTGTCCACTGAGCAGTGTTCTGAGTGAGAGGGTGTTCAGCATTGCTGGGGATGTTCTGACACCCCACCACATTTGGTTGGATCCCAGTTTGGTAGAGCAGCTGGTGTTCCTCAAGGTGAACCTTCCACTGCTGGGGTTCCCCTAGTGCCACCTGCAGATGGAGTGAGTGCCACCCTCCTCGCTCTGCCCACACCAATTTCTGGTTGTTTTTTTTTTAAACCAGTTAATGCCCCACTCTTAGAGCTGGAGGTGACACTCACTGCATCACCAGGGAAGAACACGTCCCTGTTGAGCTTCCATGCCAGGATGAACTTAGAGTTATGGGCTGGGGTATGGGGAAGGAGGAGGCCCCAGGTCCTGGGCATGACCACTAAAACTGCACTGTGCCAGGGTCGGGGAGGCCTGGTGGGACTGCTGGCAGCACAGCAGCCCCAGGGAATGCCAGGACCGAGGGTCCCCCTGGTGAAAGGCAGGTAGGAGGTGCCATAACCCCCAGCCACCACACGCATGCACACAGCTCTGGCTAGGGAAAGCCCAGACCTGTTAAGTCTTTGACAGGCCTGAGTCTTGCTGGTTGCAGTAGAGTTATGAAGCTCGAAGTAAACTCATTTTAGCTGCCTGGGATGCCAACTTTTGGGTTGAAAAACTCTTTTTCAGGCCTTGGAAGCACCTGCAGTTGGGGGTGGGTGTGTGTGTGTGTGTGTGTGTGTGTGTGTGTGTGTGTGTGTGTGTGCGTGCTGTCCCTGGATGGAAGGAATAGTAAGAAGCTGGAGGCAAGAAAGCCAGTCAGTGAAAGTGGAAATGGAGGCATCAGGGGGTCAGAAAGATAGGCTGGGGTAGGAGAGAAGCGGGATGTAGCAGGTAAAAGTGGACAGGTACCTGGGGAGTCAGATGTCCATCAGGTTGTAGTGTGTCATAATCCAATGTCTAAATTGAGTCCATGAGTTTCTGTACCTAGGTGGCTGATGAAGCGAAGTCTGTAGGCCCGGCTGTGAAAAGTAGTTTGGAAATTCCCTTTCAGGATCAGGCCAGAGAGACTAGAAACAGAGTGGTTATTTTTGTGAGAAATGTGCCCCCACAGGTAGTTGGGTATTCTTGTCTTTGATAGATTATATTGCGCAGTTTGTGGGGGTACTGGGGATACTTTGGCAGGTTTTGTGTTTTGAGCTATAGGAAGTTGGCTTTTGGTGATGTGGTTAGGTGAGCAAGGTTCGGTGCTTGTTTGAATTTATGACCCCCTTTTCACAGCCGGGCCTATGTATGTATTTAAATGTTTTAAAAGCCCAAGGACTAAATTTCAGAGGCTTTACGTATACCTTGAAATCTAAGTGCTGTCAAAACAAAGGATGAAATAAACTCCAGAACTTCACTTTATCATCCTCCTAGGTACACAAGCTCATGGAATCAATATAGATATTGGTTTTATGACACACTACGACCTGCTGGCCATCTGACTCCCCAGGTACCTCTCCACTTTTACCTGCTACATCCCCCTTCCCCCCTACCCCAGCCTGTCTCTCTCACCCCCTGATGCCTCCATTTCCACTTTCATTGATCGGCTTTCTTGCCTGCATTGCATGCCAACCTTTGGCTTCTTTACTATTCCTTCCATCCAGGAAAGCACACACACCAACTGCAGGTGCTTCCTCAGCCTGATGAAGGGTTTTTCAACCTGATAGCTTGCTAAGATACATTTCTGTAACTATTCAGTTGGTCTGCTAAAAGATACCAGATTGACCCAGATAACCTTGTCTTCCGGTGCCATGTCCTTAGACCAACACCCCTAGCACGTGGCTGGAAGGATGCAGGGCCCTGGGCACATCTAAGCCATGGGGCTGGGGCTGGCAGAGAGAGTTCTCTAGCAGCTGCTGGAGAAGAAGCTCCTCCAGGAAAGGAAAGAAAGGCTCTGTGACAGTTTGGCTGCCTGAGATGCTGCTGATGCTACTGCGCTGCAGTGCACTGCTTACCTGTTGTTATTTAAACTGGTGGACTGAATTGAGGCTGTAGGGGAGGAGGAGGCATCACTGGAGCACACTACTGTGTTGTGTAGAGGTCCCAGCACCAGTGAGGGCACGCCTTAACACACACGCAGTCACCCATGTCACAAGTTTTGCTTGTCAGCAGCCTGAGGTGCAGTTTCCCAGAAACCCCTGCACCTATCTCCTTGAAACCTGGCAGACCTCATGGCCTCAGCAGGGACTGGCATGCCTGCATTTTTTACCCTGCTGTGCCTTAACACACGCACATCACAAGTTTTGCTTTGAACAGTTTGAGGTGCAGTTTCCCAGAAACCATTGCAGCTATCTCCTTGAAACTTAGCAGACTTCATGGGCTTAAAAGGGGCTACTATCCCTGTAATTTGTATCAAAATCAGCCAAAAAATGACAGAGTTACAGGTATTTCAGTGATTCCCTATTATAGTCTATGGCTGAATCTCTGAATCGGCGCCAAATCTTCTGAAGCTGATTCATCTGAATCAAATTACTGTCCTCTGAATTGGCTGAATCTAAATCAAATACTTCCCTATTTGCACAGGCCTACTGGATACATCCAGAGTGATCTCTCATCTATTCATTAGCCTCCCTGGCACCCACCATTAGAAATGCCAGAGGAAATACCTCCAACCATTCTGTTTAACAGCTATTAATAAACCTATCATTCATGAATTTGTCTAGTCCCTTATGAACCTGGTGATACTATCTACTTTTACCACTTCCTGTAGCAATGAATTCCATAAGTTAACTACCTGCTTCATAAAAAAGTATTTTCTTTTGTTAGTTTTAAACTTGCTTCCTACCAACTTTAGCAGTATTTCTAGTATTCTGGGATTTGGTGTCTTTTGATTGCATGTTTGTACAGCGTCTTTTAGGATCATAGGAAGTAAGGCTGAAAGGGACCTCATTAGGTCACCTAGTCCATTTTCCTGCTCAAGGCAGGGGGTTGCATGTTGCTTGTATATTTGCATAATGCATACTACAATGAGCTGCTTATCCCAAAATGGCTTCTAAATATTGGTATGGTGTAGATCAGTGGTTTTCAACCTGTGGTCTGTGGATCTGGGGGTCTGCAGACCGTGTCTAAGGAGCCCGTGAAAGATGACTGTGATCAACCAAAAATATGTGAATATCCACGCTTACAATTCAAAAGGCTTTGCACCTCCATTTGAAATTTCCAAAGCGGTCAGTACCTCCATTCGAAATTTTTTAAGTGTGTACAAATGAAAAAGGTTGAAAGACCACTGGTGTAGATGACAATTATAATAATAGATTTGTTAGACCAGAAACATTCATTGGAAGTTTTTTAGGTCATTTTGCAGAATTTGACTTACAATTTATACACTCTGCTGAAACTGAAGCCTAGGCAGATTAGGGGTACTTCTGCAGTTTGAGTGGAGCTGGCACCTTTGATATTAGAGTTGGTCATAAAATTCTAGTAGTATTTTAATTAAAAGTGAATAAATATTTTGACAAAATGAATACTGGTTTTTACTCACAGATTAAAAAAAACTGGAAGATTTTGCAGTTACAGAGGAAAAATATCTGCTCTTGCTTCCACCTTGTTTTTGAGTTGACCGTAACCTTGTTCACTGAGGTTAAGTTCAGTGCTGCCCCTAATTTAAATGGGAGGAGGCTCAGTATTCTCAGCTCTTTGACTCTGGAGTTTATTTCATCCTTTGTTTTGAGAACACTTAGATATCAAGGCACCGTGTAAAGCCTCTCAAATTGAGTCCTTGGGCTTTTAAAACATTTAAATACATATTAATAAGTAAACCAAAATATACTTTTTGAACCAAGACACTCTCATTTGGAAATGTGTCCTCACACCCCTTTAGAGGTCTGATTGATGCAGAATCCTGAGATGGGTGTGACAGTACTTTTATAAATTTAATATATCTACCACCACAATAGTTTTGTATATGCATGATATAGTTAGGTGGAATTTTTTGTCAGTTTTCCTTGTGTGTGTTACCAATAATTTAATTAGGTAGTTCTACACAAGTTAGAAGTGACCGTAAGTGGAAGACAATTAATGTGACTTCAGCTTTCAGGTGAGTCACATTATCTGTAGCCATTTGAATAGTAGAACACCTGCCCTCAAAATCTCTCTCTCTGTTTGTAGCACTTCTGTTGGGACTCTGTAGAGAAGGTATTTTGATAAGACAGCTGTGTCAGTGAAACTATATGGAGAACACTTTAAGATACTAAGACAATATGAGTACAAGTCTATGATGGCAACATTATTTTTTCATCTTGACAAAGTTATGTCAAAGCAAGTTGCAACTAACAAAGGAAATAATGTTCACACTTGTAATGTAACTGTTCCTAGCTTAAAATAGTTCCAGTATGGTACTTTAATTCATTTTTTTTTTAATTTTGTACTTACACTTGAGGGTTTAAGTGAGACATAAGCAATGCATAGGCTATGTACTAGTCTTCTGCACCGTGGTGTTTTTGATCCAAAGATAAAATAGTAACTACAGGAAAATCACTGCATGTGTGCAGCCTTTTAGTTTCTTTGGCTAAGTATAGATGTTCAAAAAGCCTGAGGTGCAAGTGCTCTAAGTTTCACACTTTACTCTAAATGTCCTAGTTTAAGTCAGGAGTGAACAGAAAAGACATTTGCCTTCCCAGGGAGGATGGAGGGCATGCAGATTGCCTGCACTGGCAGAAGCCAGTAGGTTGGGAATGCTCCCAGGGTGCCAGACACTGCCAAGGGCAGTCGAATGCAGCCAAGCAGCTGCCCACCCCTGATTATCACCTAAGGGGTGGGGGAGCCAGCCATAATCTCTCCCTAGTCCCACCCCCCTTCCAGCAGCTGCCTGTTAGTGGCAGTGCCAGTGGGGAAGGCAGGAAAAGGAGACCCCTACCTTAGACCCATCCCTCACTACCAACACAGGTTGCAGCAGGGGCTTCCCTCCTGCCCTGCCACCTGTCCAGGCTGGCCAGCATGAGCCCCAGCCCTGCTTGCCTTCAGCTGCTGACTGTCAACACTGGTGGCAGTGAGGGGGGGGAAGTATTGCACAGCTGTTGGGGGCTACAGAGAAGCAGGGCTAGGAGCCATGCTGACATGTGCAGGCCTGATTCAGGGCAGGGGAGCAGAGGTTTTTCTGCCCTGACTCTGTGACAGCCTGAGAGTGGGGATGGCTAGGTGCTTGTTTAGAGCAGCCAAGCCAGGTTCTGTGCCTCTGCAATGGCAGAGAGCAGAAGGGGTGGGTTGGGAAGGTGGGGCACCAAGGTACCTGGGATGTTGACAGACTAGAGAGGATCTGGTATAGAAATTCGATTAACCAGTCTAACCTAAACTTATTTAGTCTGATACTACATCCATCCAGGTCTATCTTAGATTGGGTTTACCCTTTTTAAACTAGTCTGTATGCACTGAACTTCTGTTCTGCTACAGGCTGAGACCAGTCTCCAATCACTTATACTGGTTTTTGTGTAATGTCTGAACCTGGCCTTAGTCTCTGAACTAATAGTTATGTAGAAGCAGTCTATGATATTGCAAGGGAGAGGGTGTATACTTCTGGTGCTTCACAAATTCACATTAAATAACAGGGTTGAAAAACTCTGAAAGGGCAATTATGCTCAGTTACTGCAATTCAAGAAGAAAAACATGTACAAAATACCAATGTCTTGTTTAAGATGCCAGCCTTTAGCCAGTGAAAATTAAGTCAAACCAGTTATAATCACCCACACGTAGATATTAAACCATGAAAAAAATTACTGTAGTGGTACAATCGTTGCTACTAAACTCCTTCATGTGAAATTAAGTAATTTTTTTCATGGTTTAATATCTACGTGTGGGTGATTATAACTTGTTTGACTTAATTTTCACTTAATTACATGTGTGTATAAATGTATACGTACTGAAGTATAATGTGCTGGAACTGATGTTTTCATAGAAGACGCTAGTCAATATCTGCTAAGATTATTACATCAAATAGCACTAAGTCACCCATCAGATAACAAAGATCATAATACTGTCCAGAGAATTGTTTGGTGATTGTTGCCATGCATATTTGCCATGTCCACTTTTGCTAGCCTATATAGCTTCTTCATTTGTGGTTGAAATACCAGTTAGTATAGTATGTTATCTTGAATTATTGGTATGCACATCAGGGTGATAAGACAGGAGTGAATCTAAGCTATTAAGAGGAGCTGGAGAGCATTTTATTGAATTATTTGTATGCCATTTCATGAATATGCACACATCAGTGAGCTAGTATGTATTATTTTATATATATGTGGGCAAATCTACATGTGCCCCGCACAGTGTAGTTGTTACTGAACCATCATTTAGTACTTGCTTTAGGAAGTACTAAATGACAGACCAGTAACAGCTGTTACTGTGCTGTCCTGGTGGCACATGGTTATTTGTAGCAGCTACATCGCTGTAGCAACACACTATAATCAGGTAGTACATTGCTACAGCGTCATAGCCTCTCATGTAGATATACCGTGTGTGTGTGTTTAACAGATGCTAGGACATGACAAGAAACACGACAAGAAGTAGTTCTTTAGCATTCCACCCCTATAGAGTTTGTGTGCTACTGTTTGGAATTTAGGTTAACGTATCTAGCAATCTATGCTATAAAATAACCGTTTGCATTTGTACAATGAATTATATATACAGGCTGAAAAGTAATTAAGCATCCTCCAAAGTTATGGACCTCTTTTATTGGATAAATTCAACATTTTTTAAAATTCTGGGGTACTTTTTCCTTTTAATAGAACAGAATGCATGGCACTGGGTGACAACTGTTGTATCCTGCAGCCCTGCATCACCATTTTTTGTCAGTTTATGCTCTGAAAGAGATTGCAAATCTCCTTTGCACTTATATCATGAAAAGCACAATCATCAACTTAGCATAGTAGCAAAGCTCCTCTGAAAACAAGTCAAATACACCCCAAAGTGTTGCATTTATTATCTTAATCATAATCCAGTAGTATAAAATGACTGGAGTTCCTAAGGAAAAAGTTCATAACTGTGTCTATAAAGCAAGGAAGATAAGGCTGTTCCAGTACTTGCTGATTTTCATTCATAGGATTTGAAAAATAATCTACACAGAGATTTAGTAGCTGAACTATAGCCTGGGCAGTTCTCCTAGAAGGTACATTTAATTCAAAACCTGCCTAATTCAACAAAAGAGCAGTCTAGTCTGGCCCTAAACTAGTAATAAAAAAAAGAGAGTAAGGCCCTTTAAGATGGAAATGAAGTGTTAGTAATAGAATCATAGAAAATCAGGGTTGGATGGGAGCTCAGGAGGTCATCTGGTCCAAACCCCTGCTCAAAGCAGGACCGTCCCCAACTAGATCATCCCAGCCAAAGCTTTGTCTAGCCGGGTTTTGAAAACCTCCAAGGATGGAGATTCCACCACCTCTCTGGGTGACCTGTTCCAGTGTTTTACTACCCTTCTACTACCCACCCTTCCAGTGTTTTACTATCCTCCATTCTTCCCAATATCTAACCTAAACTTCCCTTGCTGCAACTTGAGACCATTGCTCCTTGTTCTGCCACCTGCCACCACTGTCAACAGTCTAGCTCCATCCTCTTTCGAACCCCAGTTCAGGTAGTTGAAGACTGTTATTAAGTCCCCCCCGCCCTCTCTTCTCTAGACTAAATAAGCCCAGTTTCCTCAGCCTCCCCTCATAAACCATGTGCTCACTATTTTTGTTGTCCTCTGCTGGACTCTGTCTAATTTGTCCATATCTTTTCTGTAGGAGGGAGGGAGGAGGCAAACCAGACACAGTACTCTAGATACATCTCACCAGTACTGAACAGAGGGGAATAATCACTTCCCTTGACATGCTGGCAACACACCTACCTCTTCAGCCCAGTATGTCTTTAGCCTTCTTGGCAACAAGGGCACACTGCTGACTCATATTCAGCTTATTGTTCATTGTAACCCTCAGGTCCTTTTCTGCAGAGCTGCTGCCCAGTCAGTCACCCCCAGCCTGTAGTGGTGCATGGGATTGTTCCATCTTAAGTGCAGGAGTTTTCACTTGTCCTTATTGAACCTCATGCGATTCTTTTTGGCCCAATCCTCCAATTTGTCTAAGTCACTCTGAATCCTAGCCCTACCCTTCAGCATATTTATTACTCACCCCAAGTATCTTCTGTAAACTTGCTGTGGGTGCACTCTATGCCATCTTCCAGGTCATTGATGGTAACCTAGCAGGGAGACCAAAAACATGCTCAGCTTCTTGTATTAAACTCTAATGATCACAATTTTGTTTTCAATTTATTCTTTGTTGACCTACAAGCATTAACATTCTAGATACAGTTGATGCTAATTAAACTCCTTTTGCAGGTTTTGTGCACCAGCCATTTTTTTACTGGGTAAATTTATACTTTGTGAGGAGATACAATGAAACTACTAGAACTTATTCCTCTGGATCACAGGTGCAACTCCAGATCACTAGTGAACAAAGTTACTTCCTTTTGATTATCTTATGGCTTATCTCAGTCCATCTGGTAACTTTTCATAGTTTACCAAGACCCACTATGTTAGGCATGTTTTGAGGCCCTTTTAGCAGATATGATAAGGACTGGCCTGGAGTAGCCATGGGTAGGTACTTAAGTATCTCTCTCACCATGAGCATTGAGCGACAAATAGAACATCCAGGCAGTGTAAGCTGAAGCAGTTATATGGGGAAAAGAACTCTCATAAGAATGCTAAGGAAATCTTTGCAAGTCTACCTATACCATTTTTTTAGATCATTGTCTCCTGAAGGAAATATTTGGGCCTTATTTCAACATCTGCATGTGCACATGCAAACACATACAGTCATTCTTTCAATACTATTATCTCTTGGTGCTGACAATAACTTCTATCACATGGAAGTTCAGGGACAAGGGATGCTCAGGATATGAACAGGCATTCATTTCTAGCAGTAGGAATTTCTGAAAATTTGTTTCTGGGAGATGGAGCAGTACAGTACATATCCTGATGGGAGGGCATGGGAAGTAGTGGACTAGTGGGGAAAGAGTACCCACTTTTCTCCAAACCAGGGACACCTAGATCTTCTGACAGGCATTCCACTCTCCTCCTATAGACTGGACTAGGAGGTGACTGGATCAGTGGAGCAAAGTCTCCTGCCCATACCTTAGAAAAGGGACCTGGGTTGGGGGACCAAGTAGGGGGCTTTGCTTAGCTGCTCCAGTCTTCTTCCAGAGCAGACCAGGAGGAGAGCATACAGGTGTTTATTTTTGTGAATTTCACTTGTAAGGGAGATCTTCCATCTTGACACACGGAAGATTTTTCTCTTGGAAGGGGCATGTTTCTCCCTGGGAGAAATAAAATGAACACTTGTAGTTTCAATGTGGATATCAGGGATTCTCCCGGTAGAAACATAGCACATATACATGGTCTCAAATGCACTTTCAGGTGCCCATCCTGTGAAAGGACACACAAATCTGTATGAGGGTGTGCAGTTAGGCACAGACAAATGAAGACAAGGTATGAGGAGGTCTGTGGCAGGGCACTGTTGGTGCCTGCCACTTTAAGGGCTGGGTTAGGCATCCAGCAGGTGCCTGATGGCGGCAGCCATCTTAACAGCCTAGTACATAAAGGCTGTAGTCTGTTGCTGCCAGCTAGGCAGAAATATTGCCTATCTGAGTTGCAGCAGGAACAACCCTGGAGGAAAGGGCAGGAGCTTAAGGGAATGGTTTGGAAGATCCTGGTCCTGGGCATGACCTAAAACTGCACCCTACCAGGGATGGGTGGCCTGGTGGGACTCCTAGTGGCATGGGATCCCCCAGGAAATGCCAGGCCAGTTACCACCCTGGTAAAAGGTGGGTTGGGGTGTCTTAATAACCCCAGCTCCCACAACTGGGTGGGTTACTCCATAGTAGGGCCAAGAAGGTGGACCCAGGTTAGAGAGTGGGCTAGAGGCTCAGACACCTGACTTGAAACACCCTCAACTGGTGAAACACCCTTTTGGTCCTGGCTGGGTCAGGGGCCCACCATAAGGGATGCCCTGAGCTAAGGGCCTAGGGTTCCAACTGGCCTTCGAGGTGAGGCCAGGGCCTGTGTGGCCAAAGGTCCTGGGGTGGGGGGGCATGCCCGAGAGGGGGAAGAGTTCAGGGAGCTAGGCAGCCCAGAATGAGGGTGGAGTAGGCTGCCTGATTGGAGGGATCTGTTTGGGGTCTGGACTCGAGGATTCTGGGGCCCAGTGTGCAGTTGGTGACGGTAAGGACTGTGGGTGCCATCTGCGAGGCTTGGGCTGTGGTGTAGGGGAGTAATGGAGCCACAGATAGCACCCCCTGGCAACGGGGCAAGAAGGCAAGGAGGTGGGCAGTTGGCTGAGAACAGGTAGGTGGGCCAATGGAAGACTGGCCTTGAGAAGGCCCCCCTCTTACAAGGTCTTAAAAAATGTAAGCCCACTATTTAGAGAGACAGCAGTTCAAGTATTGTACTTACTCAAATATAAGATGAGACTTTCCCCTCAATCAGCATGGGGGAAAAAAAAACTTTTCATCTTACAGCCACATACAAGGAAACTACATTAAATACATTTGCTATTGTTAAACTGTTGCCAGAAGTAGTATGTGCTCAGTAAAGGAAATCACCTATGACAGAGGGTCTCAAACTCTATTCAGGTGGGCCACAGAAAGTTTGCAGAATAACTGAAAATATCTGTATTTGTAAGGCAAGACTTCTGATATTAAAATATGAGCTGTGTGCTGTGATTTGAAGAAAAAAACCAAACGTTTATTAAGTGGTCCACCGAGACCCTCAGCAATTTTCAAGTGGTCCGCGAAAAAAAGAGTTTGGGAATCACTGACATATGAAGTTGATTAAAATGCAGTCAACACTGAGCATGACTATAAAACACACAATCAATATGAGGCAAGCATAATGGGTGCCAGTAGATGTGTGGGGACACTGTTCCAACATGCTATAATTACAGCACATTGGAGCATACTTGATTAATTGAGTCTGCTGAAATGTGTTAATTAGTGTGCTTCAGTGACTTCTCCATCTTACATGTTCAGCATCCCTACGTTTCAAAATTGGTGGCTGGGGCACTTTAACTATAGCTCATTGAATGAGCTTTAGTTAAAACAGCCCCACTGCCATTTTGAAGCACTGGTGCTGGCTCTTGGAACCACTCTAATTAAAGCATCTCCCATCCCCCCAGAGCACATGTAAAGACACCCACTGATAGGAACATACCACAAAGATAGGTTAGTCTAATGCATCTGAGCAAGGTATATGGTAGTGCCTGTTATGCTCAGTTCCCTGAGTGCTGGCTCTTTGAAGTTATAGTGAGACAACTACACTGAATACATTTTGACTTCCACTTCACTCCCTCAGCTGAGATTTGACTTTCTTTCATATTTCAAAGAATTCCTGTTTCCTCACCGTACTAAAATGTCTGGCAAACATCACTAAACAGGGCCCCAAACAGTTTACCCAGAATCCCTCTATCACCTCTTCTTTCATCCTGTTGCATATGATTAGGGTGGCCCTGCCACACTTAAGGTGAAACCAAAATATGTTGCTCTGAATCTCTACATATAAATTTTTAGAGGTTCCCAGGTCTCATGACATGAACATCCAGTTCCAGTCCTGAATGGGGGCTAATTTGCACATTAATCATGTGTGTGTGTGTGTGTGTGTGTGTGTGTGTGGCACGGGGGTGGGAGGTATCTGGAGTACATACACAAGAAAGAAAATGCTGGGGCTGAATGAACTGTATGGTAAATTGTGAGTTTTTTGGCTTTGAACTGATATCATGCATAGTTTGTATTTTATGTAAGTAGGTATAAAAGTGCCACTTCAAAGTACGTTTGTGGAGTACCTATGCTAAAACTTGCATCAGTTAAAAAGACAAAAATGCATCAGTTCATCCATTTTAGTGTTTTCAGATTTGCCCCTCACTTCCACATGCCCAGGGAGAGCCAGGGTTGGTTTGCGGGGGGGGGGGGGGGGGGGGGTCACCTGATACCTCCAGATTTGATTTTCCCTGCTGTAGCAGTGGGAAGAGGACAAAATCAAGGCAAACCTCCAATAATTAAATTATATACTTGAAAATTATAACAAATGTATATATGGAAAATATATAAATTGTCATTATTGGGGGGTCATCTTATAATCAGGATCAGGTCATCTTATATTGAATTAAATATGTTATTTAGAGCCTATATATAAGTCAATGAAATCAACAGATTCTTTTCTTGGACTTCAATGAAATTTTAATCAGATTTTTAATCTCCATGCATGAGAATAATTTAATTACTTGGATTACTTAAATGTGTTTGATTTCATTTTAAGGGTCCCCTTTCTGTTTCTGAAACTGTGTTGGCCATAGGGACTTGTATGAAATATAAACAGCTGATTTTTTGTAAATAAGCATAATTCTATTGACCTGAATGGAATAATGCAATTTATGCCAGTTAAGTTTATGACTATGTACTTTTATTTATTTAAAAATTAGAATAGAAGATAAAAGAACCTTACCTTAATATCCAGCCAGGGTGAGAGGCATATATAGGGGACAGCTCAAAACATGAAAGTATTTCTGCAGCTTAATACTTTCTAATATGTACACTTTTACATTAATATCTTAGCCTAGTATAACATGTCATGCTGAAGTCATGTATGCAGCAATGTCTGAGGTGGAACACAGGAACTCCTTTAATACCTTTTAGTAATATTATAGAACATGCTGGATCAGGATGAATGACAGGATATTAGATAAGATGCAGGGAGAATGTGTGTAGGATTAAAGATATTACCAAGATAAGAATTTATCCAGGATACCACCCCAGTTTACAATTAAGGTTCCATCCCTATTCGTAGAGGATGCTCCATGGGAATTAATGTCTACCTGTGTAATCCAAAGTCTTCCAATTGTAACTGAAAGTGAAGAGCAGCCTCTACCGAAATACTGGCATCATTTTGCATATGCTCTTTTGATTTGCTGTGTTTATCAGTGTCATCAATGTTCTTTGTCAGATCCTTATCACATACTTTTGGTACAAAATTCAATTAGATTGCTGATCCTGGCCCATGTGAATCAAAGACCAGGCATCATTGCTGATTCTCTGACTACCCATTTGAGATAATTTCCAGTCCTATCAAGGTGTATATAAAAGGATGTAGAATGGTAGATGGCCTTCCTAGTGAAGCTTAATAAAAAGATTTAGATTATTGTAGCTGCATTCCAACATGAGTTTGCTGTATATGTTTTATTTCCCTTTTACTTGGATTTGCTTTTCATCTGGTTCACCTACTGCAAGGTCACATTTCACTAATGAAAAGAAACTTATCCAAAGTTTCACTCCAGTGTTCCTTTGAGACTGCAGAACAGAGACACACACATATGCACACAAAAAGAGCAAAAATGGAGAAAATCTGCCCTATTTCAGCTACAGTGAAATCCTAGCTGAAATAATTATCTTTGGAACTGAGAAAGCACCTGCTAGGCAGCTTGTCAAAATAGACTGTGACTGTGAGCTGGAGAAAAACATCTGACCACAAGAATTAAAGATGACAAAAGCTTAACAAATATATAGAGCAATTTGTTTTAGCTGCAGAAAAGTGCTTTCACCTGAATATTTTCACTCTGATGTGTTGCAAGCTTTGTTGGCAAAGTTATCAGGAACTCAGAACGGAAGTATCGATTATTTCTTGGGTTTATATTACCATTTGGTGCTGTTATATTTTAAGGCTGGTTGGATAGAAATAAGAAGTATCCATTAAAGTATTCTTTCCATATAATAAGTGCACACAGAATGCATGTCAAAGAGGGGGAAAAAGTGAATAAGGATGGTAGCAGTCATATGTATATATATTTTTACCACACTCATTCACTCTTTCCCCTCTTTGACATGCGTTCTGTGTGTGCTTATTATATGGAAAGAGGACTTCAATGGATTAATGTCTGGTTGGGTAAAAATAAAAATGATGCTGCTTTGGTAGAACTATGAATGTGTGTATATGTGTCTTTTTTACACGCACACATTATGCAGTATACAAAAAAGATCCTCAAACAAGAAAAACAATAACAAAATCTGCATTTAAAGACTGTTAAATTTGTAATGTTCATTATTCCTAAATTAGGAAGTGTAGAATTAAGGTTGTCTGTGCAAATTTTAATGCAATTCCCTTGTGCCTATGCATTAAGATATGATCTATATATGGTATAGAATCACATTCTACTTTTTCCATAGGGGCCTTGTTTCATTCAGTGGGGATGTATCTATTGAATATTTCATTTTATTCTAATAGAATCATAGAAAAGCAGGGCTGGAGGGAATGTCAGGAGGGCATTGTATCCAACCACAAGGTCATTTAATTTGGGGCAGGAGCATCCCTGTTCAAGACATTCTAGTGAACTATTCTGTTATCCCGGTAGCACAGGTTGGGGAGAGCAAGTGTGGCAGCAGCGTAGAGGTGACACCAAAATAGCAACTCCTTGGGGATAGTTGGGTGCAGGAAGATCATGTCACTGCTGTGGCAGCAACAGCAACAACCAGAGGGCAGACTGTTCCATGCTTGCTTTAGCCAGGGACTTTGAATCTCCAGGGCAGGTAGAACTAACTGTCCCTGCTTTTCGGCACTCACCCCTCCTCATCCCCACTGACAGGAGTTTGACCAACCTGGTTTAACCTGCTCTAAAAACTTGTCAAGGATGGAGATTCCACAACCTAAGTAATTTCTTTGAAAGAATAATCATACCTATAAGGGGAAAGATTTTGCCTAATAATCCAGCCTAAATTTTCTTTGTTGAAATTTAAGACTATTGTTTCTTGTCCTGGCTCTTGTAGCCACAGAAATAGTGTCTTTAATCACACCCAGCTTGGTGCCATCTGCATATTTACCAAGTATGCACTGAATCCTATCCTTCAAATCATTAATGAAGATACTAAACAATACTAGACCAAGGACAGACACATGGCAAACTTTGCTTGATACCTCCTCTGAATTGGATATCAAGCCACTGATGTACTTTTTTTTTTTTTTAAATCACACCTAGTTATGTATCCACCTTACAGTAGTTTCACCTAGTCTGTATTTACTTAGCTTAATAATGAGAATATCATCCTCCAGCATTTCCCTGAAGTTAAATGGAAATAGCAGGACCATGTTTTTCACTTCAGAGATGCAAACACACCAGGGTTCTCCCTGGGGCTATCAGAGGGTAGGGATTGCGAGGAAGAAGTTACAACGCATCCTGGGCCCTGTCCTGGGGAAGGATTGGAGAGTTTGAATAGGCAGACCTCAAAGATTTGAATAGTTCAGTTGGGCAGGAAAAGCTTTCATTCCTTATGTGAACCCAACCTGAGCTCCAAACCCACTGAGCTTTTCCCTTTACTACTAACAACAGCATAGCTCTGCTTTTAATCCAAAAATGTTATGCTGATGTAGCAGAAAAAAGAACCAGTCAATTTGTCCCTCATTTTATATAGATGAAAGATTAAATTACTTCCTTCAGATTATTTCTTCCTTCAAGGTACAAGTAGAAATAAAAGAAACATGATATTTGTTCTTTGTAAACAATCCATCTTAGATGACAAGAATATTTCAGGGCAGCAAAATGTTTCCAAGGCCCAGGGAGTTTTAAAACAATCCCATGCTTTCCCCCATCCAGTTTAGATTCTATTCTAATACTTGGAAATATTTTATGGCTTTAAAAAAGAAAAAAGAGATCTGGTTAGTTGGAGACATTTTTTACTTAGTTTAAATAAAGTTAACATATCTACCTGACAAATCAGTGGGTGCATCTACATGCGTGCCTTACTGTGGAGTTGACTAATTAGTAGGGCTGTAGGAAGCTTCGATCCATGATTCAATTTGGTGGCTGAATCTCTGAATCAAATCAGGAGACCTTTTTATTTCTCTGAATCAAATCGGAACCCTCCAAGTTGATCTGGAGAGATTCGGTGATTCAGACATAGACACAGCTTTAAATGTTTTTTTTACATACCTCAAGGTAGCAGGTGGCTTGTAAATGCTGTGATGGTGGGGTAGATGGAGTGTCCCATAGGAGTGTGGGGGGCTCCCAAGTGCACTTGGCAGCAAGCCCAGAAGTCCACTTCCGATCCACTTCTGGGTCCACCAGGATGTGTGCTGGGGGGCCCCCCTGTGTCTCTCTGTCTTGGCAACTGGTGCCTCCTGGGTCTGGGGAGTCACCCAGAGCCCCCCTGTGGCTACTTCTGGGTCTACTGCTGAGCACACAGGGGACACCCCTGCGCTCTTATGAGATGCTCCATCTGCCCCACCATCTCAGCATTTACAAACCACGCCTGGTACTTTGAGGTATGTAGAAAACCCATATAAAGCTGTACCTAATGGCTGAATTGCTGATTTTCTGAATCAGAATCAAATCTTCAGATTCAGCCAAATGGAATCGGGACAGTGATTTGAATCAGTGAATTGAATCACTGTCCCCTATATCAGGCCGAATCCGAATTGAATACTACCGGCTTTGCATATACTGTAGCACCCTCTTGCCTCAGCATATTGAACCAGGGTGGAGCAGCTGGCAGGCTGACCCCCCAGGCTTCCTGCCAGCTGGGGTACTCCACCCCAGTTCAACAGCATTCATTCTTATGCACATGTGTAAATGTGCCCAGGAGTAATACACTCCAGCCCAAAATGTGCCAGAGTTTATTTAAGTGCATTACTAGCACATGTCATTGTGTCCACAGATAGCATTGCAAGACAGTGTAAAGGTGGTTCTTCCTAAGTGATGTGAGTGTAGTGGTCACTCAGTAGTCTAAGATGCCTTAGTTTGGATAATAAGGCATTTTAGATTGGTATACCTGTAGACATAAAAATCATTTTTACATATATGGATGTCTCACAATTCTACAAAAGTAAAAAAGAAGATTGAATGAAATTAGACCACCTAATTAAAGCCCCACACAAATTTAATCTAACACAGAATACAGTAGCTCATTTGTTAAAAAGTTCTCTCTCACTGTGCTTATAACTCACCATCCATCAGCAACCTCAGCTGGTTTCCCCTTGGAGTTGGGAGGAAACCACCAAGTGCGTATACATTTGGCTGGAGTGTGGTGATTTTTTGCTATTAATTTGGGGGTGTTTAATTTTTTGTTCTGGAGAGAGTAAATATGTTGCCAGGATTTATACTTGTTTATGTAATTGTGTTTTTAATATCTGAAAAAAACACTTGGATCTCTGGATTCCTCCCTCTTTCTGCATTACTATTATAAATAGAAATATATAATTTTTTTAGAATAAGATGCCTTTCCATAAGCTTTGATCGATCTTGCTGAGTTTCTATTGCTCTGAAATTGCTTATCTTGAGGACTTATAAAGTGTCTATTAACATGGTATCTAATCTTAGAACAGATTTATAAGAGCATATGGGGAAAAAAAAGTGTGTTAATTTTCTCTATTCCCCAGAATACATGGGCCTGCGAATTAAATTATGACTGGATTTATTTTTATCCAGAGTGCACTTCTTTAGGGAAATCTATCTTGAAAAGATATTTCTGATTTTGAGATCTAAACAATATTCAGACCTGGTCTTAGTTTAATCCCTTTTGGCAAAGTCAGTCAAGGTCTTTTGTGCTCCTCTCTCTTGGTTTGGAGCTGTGGGTATCTGTGAATGGTGAAACAATTTCTGAAATAGGGGCTACAGGAGGGGTGGGCAATTATTTCAGCTGGAGGGCTGCTTACTGAATTTTGGCAAACTGCCAAAGGTCACCCTCCCCTTGGCACCTCCCCCACCCTCTGGTCACCATTTTGGGACCAGAAGTCCCACCCCAAACCTCTGACCTTTGCCACCAGAAGTCCCTCCCCTTGCCCTCAGAAATACTTCTTTCAGTGAGGGGGGTTGCCATCTCACAACCATAAAAATACCAAATTATATTCTGAAAATTAAACATCTACTACAACATTCATTAATTTGATTTCAAAAAATATTTTTGTCTTGATTTACATGCATTTGTGTAGTGTACATAGACATGATTTTATAATAACTTAGGGGCATGGGTGGGCGGGTATAGGTTTGTGGGGGACTGTGGGTATGTGGGGTGTAGGGTGTGTGTTTGGGAGGTTTGTGGGAGGGTGGATAGGTGTGGGGAGCGTGGGTGTCTGGGGAGTGAGGGAGCATGTGGGTGTGTGTAGATATGTGTGTTGTGGGTGGGTATGGGGTTTCTGTGGGGCTGTGAGTGTGTGGGGGGAGCGTGGTTGGGGAGGGCTGTGGCATGTATGGAGGGAGAGGGTGGCTGTGGTGCATGTGTGTATATAACAAGAAGCCCTTTCTTGCAGAGACCTTCTTGCAAAAAAGCAGACTCATTGCATGAGCGTGGCAAGGCTCAGAGCAAGCCAGAAAGCTGAAGTGGCTTTCTTTAGGAGAGACCTACAAAGTACATATCAATTGAGCTCAGTGTCACTAAAGAAAACAAAAGAACTAAAATATCCATTTCAAAGACTGTAAATATATCCTTGTGCTAAACTATCTCATTTACTGTCCCCATTAGCCTTTGATCCTCAGTACCTCACATTACATTTTTATATTTCATCTGTCTCATCTTTACCATGGGATTTTGTATTTTATACTTTTAAACGCTTAAGAAATGTACTCCCTGTAGAATGAATTTACACCCTGGACCATTGTTAAAACTTGCACTGAAATTGTATTTGTAAAGTGATAACATCTGCTATATTGCACAAACTAAGTCTATTCCATCTCGGAGGAAAGGCAGCAAGAGGGCACAGCAGCCCCCCTGGCTCTCCAGGGACCTAGCAGACCTCCTGAGGCTAAAAAGAAAGGCCTACAAAGGATGGAGGATGGGAGTCACCTCCAAGGAGGATTATTCTGCACTGGTCCGGTTCTGTAGGGAGCATACCAGGAAAGCCAAGGCTGCAACTGAATTCCAACTAGCTTTGAGCATCAAGGACAATAAAAAGTCCTTTTTCAGATATGTGGGGAGCCGGAGGAAAAGCAGGGGCAACATTGGACCCCTGCTGAACCAGATGGGGCAACTGACAACTAACACCCAGGAAAAAGCCAACCTATTAAATAGGTACTTTGCATCGGTCTTTCATCAGTCCCATGGGACGCCCATGCCCGCTATGTGACACGGAAGTCCGGGTGAGGGTGATCCCCTGCCCTCCATTAATGCTGACTTTGTGAAGGAACATCTTGAGAAGCTGGATACCTTCAAGTCAGCCGGCCCTGACAATCTTCACCCCAGGGTACTCAAGGAGCTGGCGAGCATCATAGCCCAGCCTCTAGCGCGGATCTTTGAAAACTCTTGGCGCTCTGGTGTAGTGCCCGAAGACTGGAAGAAGGCCAATGTGGTGCCTATCTTCAAGAAAGGGAGGAAAGTGGATCTGGCTAACTATAGGCCCATTAGCCTGACTTCTATCCCGGGGAAGATCTTAGAAAAGTTTATTAAAGAGGCCATCCTTAATGGACTGGCCGACGCCAACATCTTAAGGGATAGCCAGCACGGGTTTGTTATGGGTAGGTCTTGCTTGACCAATCTCATTTCCTTCTACGACCAGGTGACCTATCACCTGGACAAGGGAGAGGAGATTGATGTCATATATCTTGACTTCAAAAAAGCCTTCGATCTGGTTTCCCATGATCACCTCTTGGAGAAACTGGCCAATTGTCGCCTTGGGTCCTCCACGATCCACTGGCTGGAAAATTGGCTCCGGGGTCAGACCCAGAGGGTAGTAATTGATGCAAGTCAATCATCATGGTGTCCTGTGACCAGTGGGGTCCCCCAAGGCTCTGTCCTTGGACCCATACTGTTCAACATCTTCATTAATGATGTGGACACTGGAGTCAGAAGTGGACTGGCCAAATTCGCCGATGACACCAAACTTTGGGGCAAAGCATCCACACCACAAGAGAGGCGGGTGATCCAGGCTGACCTGGACAGGCTCAGCAAGTGGGCGGACGAGAATCTGACGGTGTTCAACGCCGATAAATGCAAGGTTCTCCACCTTGGGAAGAAAAACCCGCAGCATCCTTATAGGCTCGGCAGTGCTATGTTGGCTAGCACTATGCAAGAAAGAGACTTGGGGGTCATCATTGACCACAAGATGAACATGATCCTGCAATGCGATGCTGCGGCTAGTAAAGCGACCAAAACGCTGGCTTGCATCCATAGATGCTTCTCAAGCAAATCCTGGGACGTCATTCTCCCCTTGTACTCGGCCTTGGTGAGGCCTCAGCTGGAGTACTGCATCCAGTTTGGGGCTCCACAATTCAAAAAGGATGTGGAGAAGCTTGAGAGAGTCCAGAGAAGTGCCATGCGCATGATCAGAGGTCAGGGAAGCAGACCCTACGATGACAGGCTGAGAGCCCTGGGGCTCTTTAGCCTGGAAAAGCACAGGCTCAGGGATGATCTGATGGCCACCTCTAAGTTTATCAGGGGTGACCACCAGCATCTGGGGGAACGTTTGTTCACCAGAGCGCCCCAAGGGATGACGACTAGGTTGAATGGTCATAAACCACTACAAGACCGTTTCAGGCTGGACATAAGGAAGAATTTCTTTACTGTCCGAGCCCCCAAGGTCTGGAACAGCCTGCCACCGGAGGTGGTTCAAGCGCCTACATTGAACACCTTCAGGAGCAAACTGGATGCTTATCTTGCTGGGGTCCTATGACCCCAGCTGACTTCCTGCCCTTTGGGCAGGGGGCTGGACTCGATGATCTTCCGAGGTCCCTTCCAGCCCTAATGTCTATGAAATATTGGGCTGGTCCCTTGAGTGAATGAGTATGAGTTGGTAGATAATTAAATGACAAACCAAGGACCTCTGGCTGTCAATTAACAATAGCCTAGCCAGAAGAACTTACCATTACAAGACTCTACTCTACAAGCCATTTTAAGCTAATCAAGCCAAGGACCTGATTCCTGAAACTGAGCACCCACCCTATTGACTACTCTTGTAACCCATGACAATACAACCATTGAGTCAATCAAGTCAAGGGTGGACTCCCAAAACTGCACCATCAGGCAGAACCCCCAGTGACAGTGACTGGCAGATGTCATGCTCTACTCAAGACCCACATGGAACAGTGATCTCTGGATGGGGCAGCCAAAATGATGTTGGTGGAAATCACACAAGTTTGCCAGAAAGGGATAAGAGGCAGTGAAGCATGACCTCAGTGGTGCCCCCTCATCCAGCACCCGACCCACCGAGACAGAAGGAGAAGCAGGTGACCTTCTTCTGGAGAAGACATCACCCTGGGGGAAGCTGACCATCAACAGCAGAATCCAGGGTCCCAGATAGGTATAAACCAACATCAGTGCTACAATATTATTGCAGCAACTGTGTGTGTGTCAGTGTGTGTTAAGGTGGCCAGTGCCCCCCCATAAAACTCAAAGTTTGCATTTATGATTTTACTGGTAACTTCACATGCTGTAAAATAAATTGGAATTGATTATGATCCTGGGAGTTGGTCCTTTGTAGCCGACATGTGTAACTCACCCTATGAACACTCTCTCTCTCTCTCTCTCTCTCTCTCTCTCTCTCACCTCATTGCCCACAGCCCCTGCTGGTGCTCCTCTAAGCCTGGGCTCTGTACTTCTGCTGCTTTTGGACCTGGGGCACTGGCACGGGTCCCATGCTCTCTCTCTCTCTCTGTCACTTCCCCCTCCCATCCGTCACCGCTGCTGCTGCTTCCCCATCACCTCCCTGCCCACCACTCCGGCACCAAGTCCCACCTGCATGGCCAAGACCACAGCACGCAGCAGGAGCTGGCACGGTGCAGCCCAGCTGGCATAGCACAGAGCCAGCTGAGAATTGCGAGGGCTGGGCTGGCTCCTGCTGAGTCCTACAGTCTGGTGATACAGCCAGGAACTACATGGTACTGGAGAAGCTGGTTGGGTGGGGAGAAGTGGCAACAGTGGGCAGGAAAAGTGGGGAAATGGCAGCAGCAGCAGGCAGGGTGGTGAGTAGCAGTGAGCAGGTGGGTGGGTGTGAGTGCAACAACAGCTGGGTGGGAGCATGGGGCCTGCACTAGTGCCCCAGGGCCAGGTCCAATGGGGACCCAGGTCAGGGTGGCAGGGGTGTGGGGCGCAGGCTGGCAGGGGCTATATGGAGTCAGGCTGGGATGTGCCAGCAGGGAGAGGGGGGAGCTGGCCCAGCTCCATAGAAGAGAGCTTTAATTGGTCCCCTGATTCAATTTGAATTTGGAAATTTGGCCACCAAATTGGCCCGAATCTCCTCTGAATCGAATCACCACCCAAAGCTTTGCACAGCCCTACTTTCCAATTAAGAGGCAGTTTCTGCTGTTTTGAATTTTGTTTTTAACCATCTACTGTGGCAGTTAGGTGTCACTGAGGAGGGTAACTGCTTTTGTGGGTCCAGTCCTATGTTCCAGTCTATGAGGGGGTTTATTGATTTAGATTTATATTAACTATACTGAAAAGGCCTGTCTTCCAAGAGGAAAGGTCCTTTGATCTTGTTGAGTTCAGTGCTTTGAGAGTAGTTTTCCTGCCAGTTGTCTTCTGTGTTCTGATTACATAAAAGAGGGTTCTTATCACATTAGGATCATGGGAGTTGCAACTCTTGCTTTTGGGGAGCTATGAATGTAGCAGAGCTACATTATTCCAGTGACATATCCAGACAACATAAATTCCTTTAGTGTGGTAATCCATTATAAGTGCAGGGTTTAGATAAAATATGTATTACTTAGGTTCCTTTGTGAACATCAAAATCACCTGCAGCCATGAAAGAAAGGAAAGACTATGCTGGAAAAAATAGATTCTTTGTTTCAGTATCATTGATGTCACTCTTGGAATGACAGCTTGCCTTCAGTTTACCAACATAAATTGACAGTAGATTTTCTGATGTCAGCTGACCTACTTTGGATTTAATCTGGCAAAACTGAGGACAGAATGCCACCTTTTGTTTTTAATATTTTCGGTCTCCATTGGAGATTGCAAATCAGCTTTTCCTGGAATTATATCAAAAGGTCTAGGGTAGTAGCTTAGTACGGAAATGACAGACGTGGTGTGCTAACTTTTACATTTCAATCACTGTTTGTATCTGATGCCACAGCCACAATATTTACTACATTTCTGAACTGCAATTATGCTAGGAAGGCGTTGAATTATACTAGGAAGCTCTGACAGGGATTGAAAACCATAGGTTAGACTTTATCTTATATTTTCCTTTCAATTCTTCATTATTAGAACATCTCAAGACATAATGGTATCTGTTACATCTTGCAAGTTGCCTGACCATTAGCATTATACAGCAAATAACTAACTAAATAAAAAAAATAAAATCTTCTTGTATATATCTACACACACAGACGGACATATACATGTAAGGCATTCATAAAGCATTGGTAGATCTTCCAATCTAAAGGTAGCGGGGGTTTAATCTCCATCTCCAGCAGCCTTTATTTCTGCATTTTTCTCTCAAAGAACTCTTTTCCTGTTGTTTCTTGTGTCCTCTTTGCCATTCAACCTCAACCCCTGGGTCCAAAGAGAATCTTAGTTGCTATCGCCATGTCCAAGATAAAAGGTTATTCAACCTTCACTTGAGAGAAGGAACTTAAGAACAAACTACTGTTTTCTTTTTTAAAAAGATCCTAATATCAAATTCTCTCTAGCACTGAGGACTGATGATCTGTACCAAGTTATTACACACCCTAGCAATTCTAATATGTCTGCTTCTGCCTCAGTAGAAATACATGAGTTGATCAATTCCATTTGTAATTACATTTGGGAAAAGGGATTATGGAGACAAATATACTCAGCTGTTTTGTTCCCATGAGCCTAACACAAAATTAATCACTGAACCAATCTTCCCCATGCTATGATAGTATTGATCAAGGCTAATCCTTTTCTAAGTCTGCTGCACTTTAGTCCTAACATTGGGATCTTTATGAACACAAAATGAAAGCATTAACTTCATGAAACAATTTGATCTCATACTTCTGAGATCATTGCTCAGTGTACCATTGTACTCTGATATATGCTAGTTTTCTGATTGGATTTATAAATGCCCAGTGTAACAGGGGACCAGCCATGGCCCCTGTTCCAAAAAGAGAAAAGAAAGGAATAACTCTGTACCATGATACAGATCCATCCAGCCATTCCCTTGCTGAGCAGTGGTGAAGGCTCCACTGGGGAAGTGGAGGGGATTCCCTGGCACATGCTGAGGCCAGTGCTGGGTGCCAACACTGATTGGACAAGACACCAGAAGGTAGGGAAAAAAACCTGCCAGGTTTTCCCAGAAGCCATGAGGTGGATCATGGAAAGTTAAGGTTGGAAGGGACCTTAGGAGGTCATTTAAACCAACCCCCTGCTCAAAGCAGGAACATCCCCAACTAGAAGATAACAGACAAAGTTTTGGCTACCTGGGTCTTGAAAACCTCCATGCAGAGAGCTTCTACCACCCCTCTGAGTAACCTGTTCCAATGTTTTACTACCCTCCTAGTGAGAAAATTCTTGCTAAGTGTGACAGAGGTGAGATTTCGTGCTCAGTGCAAGCCTGCCTCCTGTCTATGGGCCAGCTGCCCACCTCACTGTTCTGCCACACCTTGATGTACTAGTATTGAGGTATTAATTAGGTGGGAGGCTGCCCATTTTCCACCCTGATATTTAGGGGGTATCCACAACTCTGTTCAACCCCTACAGCGAAGCCCAAGCCTCGTAGATTGCATCCCAGGCAGCTAAACTCAGCTCTTCCCTTTGCCCATTAGCTGTGGTCCCCACTCCGGGACCTTTGGCTCCCCCTTAGGCCCTGGCCCCATCACAGGCCAGTCAGGACCCTGAGCTTCTTTATTCCACAGGCATCCTTCATGGTGGGCCCCTGATCCTTTTGACCTCTCTCTGGGTCCTGGCCCCAGCTTGGACTAGTCTTGTCCCTCAGGTCAGGCCTAAGCTGCTTGCCTGGTTTTCAAGGATCAGGGGTCCCCCATTCCCAGCTCAGGTGCTTCACAAAGCATGCCTGGCCCTTTGGGATCACTCACCCCAGCAGGCTTAGGCACTTCAAAAAGCTTACCTAGCCTTCTCTGCATTATATAACCCACCTGAAGGTGGGGGCTGAGGTTAAGGTGTCCCAACCCACCTTACACTGGGGAAGTGATCACTCCTGGCATTTACATGGCACCTGCCACACCATCAGCAGTCCCACCAGGCCTTCCTGTCCTGGCAGGGTGCAGTTTTAGGTCATGTCCAGGACTAATGAGGCCTTCAAGCCATCCCCATAGCCTCACCCTTACGTCCAAGGTGTTCCTGGCAGAGCTCAGAAGAGAGATGTATCTCCTCTGCTGGCTGATCATGAACTGCCCTCATCTCAAGGACCTGGGCCTCAAAATGGCCACCCTCATCAGGCACCTTCCCCTTCCTGGCCCAGTCCTTAAAGTGGTAGGCACTACCAGTGCCCTGCCACACTAATATCTAACCTAAACTTCCCTTGCTGCAACTTGAGACCAGTTCTCCTTGTTCTGTCATCTGCCACCACTGATAAGAGTTTAGCTACATTCTTTTTCAAACCCCACTTCAGGTAGTTGAATGCTACTATTAAGTCCCCTCTCAGTCTCCTCTTCTCTAGCTAAATCAGCCAAGTTCCCTCAGTCTTTCCTTATAAGTGATGTCCCCCAGCCCCCTCACCCTTTTTTATTGTCTTCTGTGGGATTCTCTCCAATTTGTCCACATCCTTTCTGTATTGGGGGCCCAAAACTCAACACAGTACTCCAGTGGACAGTGAGCAATAAACAGGCCAGCTTTCAGGCAACAAGCAGTTAAGAGGCTATCTTCCAAGCAAGTTTTCTAAGGAAGGTCTCCTTGGAAGAAGAGCAGTAAAAGAGAGAAGGCAGATTAAGAGACCCAGGGAAATGGTTGGAGGACATGGCAATACTAGAGACACTGCCACTGCCTGTGCTTGTACCTGTGAGGCTTCTGTCCAGGCAGAACTGCTCAGCATTGACACTTCCCTCAAGGTCCAGGTTTGGGGCTGTGGGGACTGTGGTTTGCATGTTCTTCCCAGTGACAGCCACCTGTCACCAGGTGAGGGAGCGCCTGCAGTGTGAGCAGTGCCTCCTGGTGGTGTCTCTCAGGCAACAGGCAAGAGAACTACAGGAGGAGGTGGCAAGGCTCCAAAGCATCCTCTGTCATGAGGAGTTCATTGATTTGATGCTGGAGGAGACCTCTGGGACCGTGGAGGAAGAAATGCCAGACATAGCGCTAGAGAAGAGAGGACATGGATACCTAAGAAGGTTGAAGCTGGAGGCTTGTGACTTCTGGCAGCAAGTCTAGATCTTAACTTTCACCTGCAGTGGTTCATCTGGAGAACAGATATGCAGCCCTAGCAACAGAGAGGGAGAAGCATGTTCCATTGGTAGAAGAAAACAGGCCATGCCTTACTAAGGTTGGAAGGATCAAGATGACTGCCACCAAGAAGAAGCAATGGGTTGCGGTGGTTGGAGATTCCCTTCTGTAGGGGACAGAGGGAGCCATCTGCTGACCTGGCCTGTTGTCTCAGGAGGTAAGCTGATTGCCTGGATCCCAGATCCAAGGTGGCAGGGAGGGACTACTGAGGCTCATCTGGCCCTTTGACTACTACCCCATGCTTCCCATCCATGTGGGCACCAATGATACTGCCAGGGAAGACCCTGAGTGTATCAAAAGTGACTACAGGACTCTGGGTGCAAGAGTGAGGGGGTATGGGGCTCAGGTTGTGTTCTTATCGATCCTTCTGGTTAAAGAAGAAGGCCTCGGCAGGAGCAGGTGCATCCTGTAGATCAACACCTGGCTGCACAGGTGGTGTCACCAGCAGGGCTTTGGCTTCTTGGACCATGGGATGTTCTTTTAAGAAAAAGGATTTCTGGGAAGAGATAGGATCCACCTGATGAAAAGAGAGAAGAGCGTCTTCACAGACGGGCTCACTAACCTAGTGAGGAGAGCTTTAAATTAGGTTTGCTGGGGGATGGAGATCAAAGCTCTGAGGTAAGTGGGGAAGCGGGAGACCTGGAAGAAGATCAAGCAGGAGGGGGCAAAAGGGCTTTTATACTCTCTTTTATACTTCCTGAGAAATCAGGGCAATCAACTAATTACCTCAGGTGCCTGTACACAAATGCACGGAGCCTGGGAAACAAGCGGGAAGAACTGTGTGTCCTTGCACAGTCATGGAACTATGATGTGATTGGAATAACAGAGACTTGGTGGGATAGCTTGCATGACTGGAGCATTGTCATTGATAGGTACAAACTGTTTAGGAAGGACAGTCAGGGGAGAAGAGGAGGAGGAGTTGCATTTTATGTAAAAGAGCCATATGATTGTTTAGAGCTCCAGTATGAAGATGGAGACAAGCCTGTTGAGAGTCTCTGGGTTAGGGTCAGAGAGGAAAGCAACAAGGGTGGGGAGATGGTATACACCACCAGACCCAGATGAAGTGGTGTATGAGGCTTTCTTCAAACAGCTAGTGGAAATTTCCTGATCATGGGCCCCGGTTCTCATGGGGGACTTTAAGCACCTTGACATCAGCTGGGAGGGCAATACAGTAGTGCACAGGCAATACAGGAAATTTTTGGGAGTAATGGGAACAACTTTCTGGTGCAACATCTGGGGTGGCCAACTAGGGGCCATGCTCTTCTTGAGCGGGTGCTCATAAACAGGGACAAATTGGTGGGGCATGTAGCAGTGGATGGCAACTTGAGTAGCAGTGACCATAAGATGATTGAGTTTAGGATCCTGAGGATCCAGACAGGGGCTCACCATAGTTGTCTCACTGTCTGTCTCTACATGAATCCCCATGTGAGTGCAGAGAGGGTGCAAGACATCTCCCCTTGTAGATCATTTTTAGAAGCAAGAGTAGCAATTTCCCTCAAAGACTTTTTGTCTGCCCTGTTGGACTTCAGAGACACCACCTGTGCAAGGGAGGCCACTGCAGAGCGGATGCAGTGGTGGCCCAAGGCCAGTGGGCCACACAGCTACAAAGTGCGTGCAGGGTGCCCATAGGAGATGTTGAAGAAGCAAGGAGAAAAAGCTGCAGGCCTTGATCGCTGCCTTCAAGCTCTGGGCATGCACAGCTGACTCCTGGTACCAGGAGTTCTGGTCTGGCATGAGAAGAGACTCAAGATTTGGAGTGGGGACAGAGAGAGACTAGGGGATGCCTACACCAAGGGTGCTGAGGTGCATGAATGGAGGGTTGAAATGGCTATTCACTGCTTGGAGTTGATAACACGTGCCACTGAGGAGCTAAGAGAGTTTTGGCATGAGGTCAGGGAGTTTAGGGACAGGATTCTGGACCACCTGGTGTCCAGCCATGACACCCCTGACTGGAACCAGCATGCAGTGGTGACACGTAGGGGGTGCACGGGGGTGTATGTGCACTCCCTGAGCGCGCCAGTGCATCCCCTGACCAGCCATGCTCACCACTTAGGCAATGGGTGGGGGGGTGGGGCAGGTGGGAGCGCCAGTGCCCCCCCTGTAAGCACTGGCCAATCGCTTCAGCCGCTCCCAGAAGTGGCTGTGGCAATCGGCTGTTGTGGGTTCAGCTGCGGGGGGGTCCTCCTCCCCCCTGGGCAGCAAGATCAGACCCTGGGCAGGAAGATCAGCCCCCGGTCAGCAGGATCAGTCATGAGGGACCCCTCCCCAGTCAGTGGGACTGGTCTCGGGGGGCGGGGGGGCACATGTCACCCCTGACTAAGATGGCACCAGTTGCCCATGCCAGCCTAGACCTCCAATGGACAGCTCAGAGCCTTCAGGGCCAGGAATGGTGGGAGAAGCTGCCTCCTAGCACCCCACAATATGGTTTGCCCCAGTCAAGAGACCCTTCCCTGGGGTGGCAGCACTGGAGATCCTGTGGTAGGGACCCCAGGATCCCATCCAGGGGGGAATGTTCCCCACCACACCCTGGCTGGAAGCTCTGGAAGTGGGACAAGGACAGAGGATGGGAGGGTTGTCACAAAGGAGCTGGTGACCCAGGGTCCAGTGAGAGAGAAATTCACAAGGAGAGCTTCATTCCTGGAGGCAGCAGTGGGCAAGGGGGGCAAGACCAAACAGACTGGGGCCCAATGTCAGGGTCACCAGTGACACCACCCTCCTCCCAGAGTTGACCAACTCACCCCCCGCCCCCACTCGAGTGGTCGCCCCATGTATGCAGGCCTCCCAAAAGGTTCCAGGCCAGTCCCAAAAGGGGCACAGGAGTGTTCAGAAATGGGGAGGGAGAATGCAGCCCACCAGTCTGCCCCTAAGAATGACAATAGAGCCAGACTCATTCTTGCTCAGTGACCTGAGCCCCAGACATGGCCAAGGGTCATGGACCCAGGGTCCCCAAAGGGGAAGACTGTGCTCCAGGGACAGGGGCTAAGGGGCAGGGTGTCCCATGATGGAGAGTCAGAAATCCACAGCACCCATTGTGTGCTGCATTCTGCAGCTTCTCCTTTCCCTGGCCCAGCAGCCACCTCCTGCACGTACCTCACAGCCCTCTCAGGCAGACAGTCAGTCCAGGATCACACATACGTGCAGCTTCTACATGGAGAACTCACTGGTCTTTAGACTATAATCCAGGATTTACTGTGCCAGGTATACCCCATGCCTCCCCTCCAAGGTTCTGCATTTCTTGAGTTGAGCTCCAGCGGCATTTCCCCAGAACCAAACCACCTTCCCCCACATTGTTCTAACCATCCCTTCCAGGTTCATTTGCCCCTTTCCCAAACCTCCCTTGCCCACACCACTAGTTTGATAGTTTGTGTTATTTGGGAAAAGTGACCAAGTTCTGCAATGGGTAACATTTAGTGGGTTTTCTTTATTAAACAAAACAACAGTTTGGCATCTGCAACATTTGAACCCAAGTCATGTTGCTGTCTTGTACCGTATTGCCACCAATCCCAGTATCTGCCCCTGGGGTGAGTCAGGTAGGGGAGGGAAAGGGAAATGGTGTCCAGGAAGCCTTGGTTTTGGAGGAAGAGGAAGAGGAGGCCAGAGCAAAAGAAAACCATGGATTCTTGCAAGAACATGGGCCCTGGAAGCCCTTTGACCCTACTTATCTGAGAAGGGTTCCTGGTCCTCAAGGGTTAGGAGGTAGTGAGCCAGGGCTTCATGGATCTGGGATGCCTGCCACTGTGTGGTGCCAGCACCCCCAACATCTGTGAGGGGGTATAGAGAGTGTTCACTCTTTTCCCTATCCCTGTGCCACATAAGCTCAAGCTGCAATATCCAGCCCGTGTGCTGTGCTTCCTCAACCCAGGCTTTGCTGAAGACTTCCCCCCTGGTCTCACAGATGTTATTGAAGACACATGCAGCAGCAATGAGTCATGGAAGATTTTTCTCATTTATTTGAGGCATGTGCTGAGAGCTTGCCAGCATGCTTTGAGGAGGCCAAAGGTGCATTCCACCATCAGCACTTAGACAGTAGTTCAAGTGCTATTTCTGGCAGTCCAAATGGCCCCCATAGGGCTTCATCAGCCATGGCATCAGGGGGAAAGATGGGTCCCCAATGATAAGTGGGAAGTGATGATTTTACAAGAAAGCTCCATAGATGGGGACAGTAGGAGAGCCACTCTTGCAGAAGCTGAGGGAATAGTTTTCCTTGAGCATGACAGGAAGTTGAGGACCTCAGTTGAAGGTCTTAGGTACCTGCACATTAATGCCAGAAGCATGGGGAACAAGTAGGAGGAGCTAGTCCTCCTACTGTCCAGTGGGCATTATGATATAGTAGGGAGATCTGATGGGACACCTCACATGGTTACAATGTAGCCATAGAGGGTTATACTCTGCAGAGAAGGGACCAAGTAGGGAAGAAATGTGGAGGTGTAGCTCTCTAAGTGAGAAAGCAGGACACCTCCTTGAAGGCCAACATTGGCTCCAAAGAAGAACAGCTTGAAACCCTCTGGGTCAAAGGGGTGGGGGGGGGGAGACCATGGAGATAGAGACCTAATTGTAGGTGTGTTCTACAGACCTCCAAACCATGGGGAGGAGCTCGATCTGGAGTTCTCTTGAGAACTGACAGAGGCTTTGAGTGTATGGGATATGGTTGTCATGGGTGACTTCAATTATCCAGACATCTCTTGGGAGGAACACTCAGCCAAGTTGGATTGGTCACATTCCAGGTCTTAATTCACAGTCTGTATAGTCAGCTTCAGAGCTGTCTAGACACTTCTTATGTCTCTGGATCTGACAAATCAATAGCCACATTGAGCCTGGTTATCCTCCACCAGGCTTGAAGCAACACAAGGAACTGACTTGTATTTTACCAGTTTTTTTCCTGGCCTATTGTCCGGATAGTTGTGTCTCACTATCCTGCTTGTCTGGGAGGAATCCTCTCCCGCTCCAAAGAAAAGAGAAAAGAAAACAAACTTTGACTTCTTATAGTCCAGTCTTTATGGTACCTCTTCTTAGACCTGCTATTAGGGTCTTTACAGTACCTCATTCCCTGCATGTCTCTCGGGACTGTCCGGCAGTTTCAGTTTCTCTGAGAGCTGCTCCTTCAGAGTTTCTTCTCTGGCAGCTCCCTCAACAGAGATGCCTCTCTGAAAACCCTTCCTAACTGATCCCTCTGTGCCTTCAGTCATCCCTGCTGCCTCTGGCTGAGTCAGCAACTTCCGGTTCCAGGCATCCCTCACTTGCCTGGTCTGGGTCTCCTTTTATCTTGGAGCTCATGCTTCCTCCCCTCCAGAAACACCAGGAGAAGAAGGATCCCTTCATGGTTCTTTGCAGCCTTGGGGCTGGGGTGGTTGCTTGCAACTCTGGTGAGTGAATCTTTCCCCTGTGGCTCTTCTCTTTCCTTACAGGCATGCTCAGCCAGTTTCAGCCATTTTGAAACTGGTTTATGTGTTCTGAACTTCTGTTCTGTTATAGATTTAAACCATTTTCTGATCACTTAAACCAGTTTATGTGTAACTTCTGTCCCACTGTGGATCATTTCTTTAAGCTTAATAAGTACTGTGTGCAACAGACTAAAAGCAAAGTTAAACGATGCAGGGGAAGGCCCAGCCAGGCCAGCCACTCACAACAGCTTACTGCCACATGACTCATGGCATAGGCTCCCCATCACCTCCACCCTGCCAATGTCATAGTGTTATACAGGTGAATACATTTCAGTGTGGATGCAGCCTCTTCTTTTGTAGTTTATCCTGTGGCTACTCCCACTTGAACTATGTAACACAAGAGTAAATAAAATATTAAAAACAAATTAAGAGTTATCTCAAGTTAACTGTAAAATGGAAACATTTCTTAGAGATATTAGCTGTCACTGTAGGAACCTAACACTCCACTTTTACCGTTCCACAGAGATTGTAGTGTTACAATGTGTCATCTGCTAAATTTAACACCAGTCAATAAATATTGGGTTCTTAATGACTACCATGCGGCACTTGAAATGATTTTGATTCCTGTTGCAGATGCTAGTGAACACAGTTAAGTAGGACTTCCATTATCTTATCAGCTACTTCATTACCTAGAAATAAAGTTGGTTGGAAAAAAAAGATGAAAAAGTTTTCTATTAGAAAAATCTGAGTCAATTAAATTAAAATGTTTTATAAGAAATATTGATTTGGTAACAGTTGTGGAGGGAAAAAAATCATATTTTCTGATTTTCATAAGGTAAACATGGCTTATTTCAATAAGGTTCAAGCACTTTGCTTTGACTTTATGATATCATATATCTGTTATACAATGTAGCCCAGGTGCACACAGGTTTGTACTTCCTTTTTGAGGGAATTATTGGCAGGGCAGTGTGCTGTGGAGGGACACAACAGCCCAGTGGCCACCTCCATCCCCTATAGTCAGGCCCAGTCAATCAATTACTTAACTATAGACAGATTTATTATCACAACAAAACCATTAAAGGGTAAAGACATAGATTATATATATATAAAATCTATGTACAAGTTTACAAAACAATAAACCCTATTATATACATACATACATACATATATATATATATATATATATATATATACACATATATACACACACACACCACACCCAGTTTGGGGGGTGGAGTCCCTCCCCTGTGGGGACCCTCTCTCCAGGGTAATTTACTACTATTCCGCAGTCCCGGAGGGTTGCCTGTTGTTCTCCAGGTCAAGCTCTGTCCCCAGTGGGTTTTCCTGCTGCCTGACTTTGCTGCCGCCATCCCGGCTTAGGGCCACAGGCACCGCTGTGTGTAGTGGACACTTCACCTTATGCTAGGGGTTGGAGGTCTGGACAGCCTTGTGCAGCACTGGGGCTCAATCTGTTCCTGGACCCTCTGGGTTGTGTCATCTGCACTGAGCTGCTGCCCTGCGTCAGCAGCTATAGACCTGAGCCACCTCATGCGGCTCCCAAGGTCTCTCACCCTCCGTGGACTGCCTCCTGCACTGAGCTCCCAGCCTTGTTCCAGGGGTTGAGGTCCTGAGCCACTCCAGGGGCTCCAAAGATCCTGCTCTGTGCACTGGCCTGTGCACTGTCTCTGGCCACATGCCAGAGGTTGCAGACCTGAGCCGCCTCGTGCAGCTCCTGGGGTCTGGATGCCATGCTACGCACTGAAAGCCTAACTGCTGGAGCTGTGCCACATTCCCTGCTGATAGAAGTCTTCATGAGGTCTTCCTGGGCTACTGCTTCACCCTGCTGAGCAGCTCTTCTCAGCTCTTCTAAGCCCTGCTCTTCTCTGTCCCTGACGCATCTGCTTCTTGTGCTGGGCACACAGCTCTTTTTATGTGCTCCAGGGCTCTGCCCTTGAAGTCTTCTGGATCTGACAGTTTGCAGTCTTCAATCAGGTCCAGGGGAGCTTTTCCCCCCCTCCCCTCAGGAAAGGGGCATGATGTTATTTTTCTTGCTGCCTCCTGATTGGTGGATGGGGTCCACCAATCAAAACAGCAGGATCTCAAGCTTGGGATTCAACCCTAGCTCTGAAAGGTAAGTCTGCTACAACAATATATATCTGATATCATTCAGTAGTGATCTACTACTCAGTGGGTTCATCTACATGTGAATAGTATTGTGACGCAATAAGATCCAGCACAGTTCCGGCTGGAGTTTATTGCTCTCAGGCACAGCGTTTACAGGTGCACGTGGGACCACAGCACACTGAGCTGGGGCACTGCAGCCCTGGCTGACAGGGGGACTTGGTGGTCTGCCTGCCTGTCTGGAGCTGCTCTAACCCATCTCAGCATGCTGCAGAGGGACTGGCTGGGGCACTAATGTGCTTCAGTGTGAGGCTAACCTGCAGGCCACCCTTGCACTGAAGTACCCTCATGCCCCAGCCAGCTCCATCAGCATCTACATGTGTATTGTGGAGGAGTAAATAATTCCACTGTAGGATAGTACTTGTATCTAGCAGTACTGACCTACAGTGGAGTTAATTAGTTTACTCCAGCCTAATAGCTCTGCACATGTAGACCAGAGCTATTTAGGAAACTCTGTAGGGAGCATCTCGTGTAGATATGCCCAGTGTGAATAAAGGTGAAAGATCTGGCTGTATGTTTGTAAGACAGTTGTAATATCCTGGTCTGAAAGTTTCTACATTGGTTTATTATTAGATACATTTTTGTTTTTTAAACCTTTTAAAAATTTATTTTTGAATTGTGTTGTTAATTACTTTCCTCTTTTGTTAACTTCTTATATTTCATTTATTTTAATTACTGTGCTTAATCAACCCCCCTTTTCTTTTGCTTCATATCAATATCTCTGCCAAATTTTAAATTATGTTTATTTGTTAATAGGATTTGTTTACTTTCTCTTTTCTTTGCACCTGCTATTTCTGTCATCTCTGACATCTGGAGAAGAGCAAACAGGATGAAAGTAAAAATTGAATTTAATCAACAATTTGCAGAGTGGACTTTTCCATTTTTTAAAAATGTTATTACATTATTTTTACAGAATTCAGTTCCTTTAGATCAGCTAAATATGAATTAACCATTAGGATGTGCACATATAATTTTTTTTAAGCGGGTAGATAAATCCCAAATGTATTCTAAAAGGGCTTTCTACATAATGGAAGCCACTGGTTCTGCTTTCAGTTGGACTTCATAAATGTATAACCCAATTTCTGAGCATATCAGTTTTCATGTACAAAAACACAGTGCTGAGTGAAAATTTCAGTTGAATAGTTTATTTGCTGAATATAATCTGCATTTGGTTAACTATTGGAAAATTCATGCCAAATTCAGTTGTTTCAAGCAGAAAAAAAATGAATTGGGTAAACATTTTTTTGTTTTTGTTTTTCAATTTGAATTGCCAAATTTCATAAGATCTACATTAACTAATAATACTAATTAACAATTCCACTTAATATAGAATGTGTTGTGATTTGTGTTCATTTTCATGTATATTATATAAAAATACTCAATACACTGTTTAGAACAATAGGGTGGAGTCAAACCATTTCCAGTCTTATCTTAAGGAGAACTGTATGTAAAGCACAACATTACAAAATGGAAGTATTTACTAAGTAAGAAGTATAGACTGAAGTGGGAGAGAAGTATTATTAGCATGGGCTAGACCCGGGGTGAGCAGTTATTTCCACTGGAGGGCCACTTAATGAGTTTTGGAGTGCTGTTGAGGGCCACACATATAAAATCTTTCAGAAGATATAATTTTAACAAATTCTACATAAAAAATCAAGTCATGTACTAAAAATCAAACATCCACTATAACGTATTTTATTTAAAAAATAATTTTGCCCTGATACATGTTTTTCGAGTATTGTATATAGAGGCAATTGCACAATAGCTCAAAATAAAGTCTTACTCTTGTATATTGTGTGTATATGGGGACGGGGGTGGGAGGGAGCAGTGTGTGTGTTAGGGGGTGGAAGGTATGTGTATGTCTGTGGGGCTGCCATGTGCTAGGTCCCAGGAGCCTGCTGGTGGGAGTGGCAGGAGACTCATGCAGCAGTGTTTGCCTGGGTGATACAGGTGCAGGTGTGGTCTGCCCCCCCATCCAGCCTCCAGCTGCCTCTTCACTGCTGGGGCTGAGCCCTACCCATTCCTGCCCAGGGCAGTCCATGATGTGCTCCCACCCACACCCTCCAGCACTGGACCTGGCCAGTTCCCAGGTTCCCAGTGGGGCTGCTCCCAGCGCAGTGCAGTTGCTTGGGTACGGTTCAGCTCCCTTTACCTCCAGAGGTTCCTCCTCTTTCTGACGCTGTTGTGCCACTCTGGGCTGCAGGTAATGTGGGGAAGCAACAGTGGCTGTGGGGATGTATGCTGGACAGCAAAGAAGAGGGGAAGCTGCATCTGGGTGGTTCCTATTTTAGCACACGTGGCTGCAGCTTCCGGTCACCTTCCATCCACTTGGCTACCTGCAGGTGGCTGCTCATCATACCAGGTGGGCAGAATGGATGAAATGTTGTCAGGACCTGGAGCCCCATGCACTGGGACATGAACTGCTAGGCTGCAGCTTCCCTACTGTCTGGCTGGGCATGTGGTGCCCACCATGCATCCTCATGGCCACCATTGCTTCTCCATGCTACCTGCTGCCCAGAGTGACTCAGCACTGACAGGTGGAGAAGTAGCTGCTGGAAGTGGAGGAAGTCAAGTAGTAACCTGACAGCTGCAGCCTCACTAGGAGCAGCCCCACCAGGAAGCTGTGTGTGTTGGCTGGGGCCATCAGGGGCCATGGACGGAAGCATGGCATGGCCTGCTTTGGCCTGGATACAATCAGCTGGAGGGCTGGATCTGGTCCACGGGCTATATTTTGTCCACCCCTGGGTAGACAAAGACTGAGGGAATAAGAGCATAAAAAGATTACGATAATTCTCAGTCTTTATTGTTAATGAAATATACACTTGAAGGCCATAGTTAATTTTGGCTATATTGCTTGAACAAATACTGTAATGGCATAATGTTAAACAGCTCAGATAAAAATCACATATCAATAAACTATATTGTTATAAAAAGTAGCATAACATTGACTTTTCTATTGACAGAACTGTAATTCCAAATGTGAAAGTACGGTTAACCTTTTTAGTTATAGTACTGAGATAAAAAAAAAAAATTAAAAAAAAAATATATATATATGCACTAATTTTAATTTGACTACCCTCTGTGTTACTGTTTAAAAAGAGTTTCTATTATTCCCTCTCTCTGAGTAGCAGTTAGAGTTTTTTCAGTAATGTGGGTAGTTGTACTGCATTATTTTGTGGCTGATGGGGTGTTCTCAGGAGCTGTAAGAACACTCGTACACGTAGCAGTATGAGTTTTCTTTAAATCAGACATTTTATGTAGTGGATCTGCCTAGCAAGAACTACCCTAATTTTCAAAATTACTTTCATTGTCAGGATCTGTGGCTTAAACTGCTGTGCTGCAACAAGTCCAATAATTTTCCCCGTGGGTGGTGGATAGCAGTGTTTGTGTTTGTTTTGTATATTGACAGGTTGCTTTTAAAATAAGAACCAGGCTTCTTCAATTTATTGTTGAACAAAACATTGAAAAAACAGGATCTATTTATATTCTCCTTGTTAGAAGCTTGTTTCTTCCTCTCTATGGGTGTGGTAATTACTTGTTTCTTCCTCTATAAACTTGTGTGGTAATTACTGTGCATTAGATTAATCTAATGTACTGTTTGTTAGTACCAATACAGGTACTAAAAAATGGTGCATTAAACTTATGTGCTATATTGCATGTGTAGACGCTGACTGGGAGCAAATTGCTCCCATTCAGCCCAGGCAGCAAGGGACCATTCTGTTGCCTAAGACCTGAGCCCTAGGGAGTAGAGAAGCTGTCCTTGACTGGAGGCAGCTCCCAGCCCTGTGGAGCTTGGGGTTGGCTGTGGCTGATGCTCCTGGGAGGAGCAAGTGTGGGTCTGAACCACCAGCTGGGAAGGTGGGGCCCATCACCCCCAGCTGCAATTTCCCCTAGGAGCTACAATCACAATGGCAGTGGGGCCTGGAGCTTCCCTGCAGTGCATGTCCTACAGTTGAGGGGGAGGCGCTGGGTACAGGGCAGCAGGGACCATTGAACAGCCCCAGGGCTGAGAACTTCCCTCACAACATGGAGCAGTCAATCTCATCCTTGGCTGGGTGGTCCAGGCTCCTGTTCCCATGCACTATGTGGTATAATTGCACAGCCTGCCTTGGCCTGTCACCAGCCATGCCTGGCTCTGGGGCTGCTGCAGAGCAGGGGTCCATGCTGGTGTGCTTCCAGGCCTGCCTCCCCCTGCAAGATTATGCACTGGTGCAGGGCTGTGCCCAGTGCACCAAAAGAGCTCTTGGCAGGGGCAGATAAATGCCAGTGTGCCCAGCCCCTGTGTCCCCATGCCTGCTTGTTCCTTGCTCTCTGCCTTGGGGTGTGTGCTCCCAGCCCCCTGGAGCCCAGGCCTGACTCCTATGCTCCCTGCCAGCCTGGGGCTGCTCCAGAGCCCCCTGACAGCCCAAAGCTGCCCTAAGTGCCCCCTGCCATTCCAGGGCTGACACCTGGGGGAGCCTGGAGCTACCCCTGGCAGCTGCAGGGGGGGCAGATCAGGGAAGGGGCAGCTCTGAATTAGTCTTCTCCCACCGGATGCAAATTTGCACCTGACATGGGCTCACATGTAGATGCATTCCTGTGCAAAGTTTAATGAGCCTGAATTTACTGTGCAGTAAATTCAAGCGCATTAAGTGCACATGTAGATGCGCCCCATGAGAACTTTTTTAGTTTGGGTAGTAAATTGTCTTTCTTTACTGGTTTTAGGCTTTCTGCACAAATGCTATGACTTCTTTCAGCAAGAAATAGATAAAGTACAAGCATAAAGTATAAAGGCACCTGGAAGGGATCCTTGTTTCAGAGAGATCAAGTGCTAGTAAGTACCGGAGCAGAGAGAAATCCTCATAAGTGTTAAAGAAGCATTTGAGTCGTCAAGATGTTATGCATATACAGAGCCAAATAGGGACAGGTCCAGTAAAGAATTTATGTTTCTACAGTGGGACATAACTCTTAATTGATAAGGTCCAAAGAAAACCCCCATTCAGTTGATATCTAGATGCAGAGATGCCTAAGCTGAATTGGTGGCTTCAGTTTTTGATCTTAAAGTTCATTAGATGCCAAAAAAGTCTTCCCTTGGGCATACTCAGAAACACCTTAATTTTGACAGTCTACATCATGCCTAAACTCCATTGTGATTCAGATGTTGGTGGCCAGACTTTATTCCACCTACTGAGGATATTCATAGATGTCACATTTAGATTGACCTAACCAGGATTAGGCTGATATAAATAAACATCTTGGCAGACACTGACGGGGTTTAAATTGGACCAAAAATGGTGGGCCCAAACTAAGTTGGGTCACCCGAGGAGGTGTTAGATGAGGAATGGGTTAGTCTGATTTATCAACTATCTGTACACATTTGTAATACAGCCTCAGGGCCGGAAAAACCCAGCCACTTGCCCCAGTCCCAGGGCTGCATTCTTTCTAGACCCTTGACCCTGACCAGGCTATTTTTAGACCTTAAAACCATCATAACCTGGATATATAACTCCCCACACAGACCCGCCAACTCTGCATGTAGACCTGCTGGCCCCTCCCCCTGATTCCACCATCCCCGATTCCACCAATCTCTCCTCCCACCCTGAGTTAACTTATATTGGGGTCCTGGCATAGTTTCTGGCACCAGCAAGCTTCTGCACATGCTCCTCCCAATCTACAATCATGCAGTTTAAAGTAAGCCATGTGATTTGTAGACTAGGTTTTAAGAACATCTGCACATACTTTGGGTGTCTAAGTAGACCTAAGTGCTTATGTGACATTCTATTTTACCCTGTTCAAGTCCCTGAGAGTACATCAATGCACCTAATTTATAACACATTGCCATCTTATCCTCTATCAAAAGTACTGAGGAGAAGGAGAACACATTCACTTTTTAAATTAATGGTTATCTACAGACTTGAACAGGATGGAAGAGAATCACATTTAGGCACCAAAGTCCTTGTAGAATGTGGGTCTAGACGTTCCTCTGACTAATTCTTCTGAGGGACTCAAGCCAATAGGATTTCTTAGAGCAGGCCAAACCTATTCCAGGGTGTTGGTTTCCAGATTAAGTTAGTCATGTCCACTACTTATTTTTAAAATGTGTCTGTGGGTATGCTCCCTCTTTATGAATGTAGTCTAGTGGTTAGAGAGATCACCTAGAATATGAGAGAGCTAGATTCAGTTCCCTGTTCAGCCTGAACCACATTTTTCACCCCAGGAGACTGCCCTAGCCACTGGGCTGTGTCTTTGAATGCAAGTGGCTGTGGCTTCAGTGTTTTGTGGTGAATTCAGTGCTGTTGCTCCCAGACTTAGATGGGAAAAATGCTTTTTTAAGAATCTTGATCAGGCTTAAGTATGAATTAGATACTGGGTTTTTTTTTTTTTTATCTGTGCTTTACCTTGATGGCATTCTAGGACACTCCCAGAAGCAGAAAAAAAGAAAAAAAGATGGATCACTGGTAGATGATCACTTCCTTACTCATAAACTTTTGTGTTCTATTGACAGTGTACTTCATGGTGGTAGTTAATAAGAGGCATAGAACTGACAGCACAAGCTCCTATACCATTCAGTACAGAGTGTGTAACTGAAGAAGACATGATGAACATAGGGAGAGATGGCTGCACTGAGGTGCACTCAGAGTATCCTCTATCATGTATGGTCCTTCTTCCTAGCTAGTATGAGTAAAGTCCAGGCTGTAAATTGTGCTAAGGCTGGCAGAGAAAATCAGGAAGCTTTAACCAGCTTTCTGACATCCATCACCTATTCTGCTGCACATAATGGAAGTTGGAGGCAGTTAAGAATCTGGTCCACCTTGTCTAGATGCCACCACATAAAATAAATTCTTTGCATGATAGCATGTAATCCCTACTGTAAACTCAGCCATGTTGATGACCAAACAATTGGCTTAGATTATACCATGGAGAGTTTCTACTTTAACTTTCCTTTTACCAAGCCTGTGTTGAAAGGTATCACTTTGCATTCCATTCTTTTCAGATTCACAGAATGTTTGCTGTATCAAATGGCCACGGTGCTGAGCTACAGATTGAAACAATGGCTTTGATGCCTTTTTTAAAAAAAGGCAGGCAAGCTAAATGACAAGTAAGCAGTATAATAAGAGCAATTACATATATATGAGAACAGCATTGAAATAAGTTTAATCACAGGGTGTCACTGAAATTAGAAATTATACTCCTTTGAAAAGATAGTTTTGACATTGCCCGTTTCTAGATTGCATTTTTGTCTTTTCACAATGCCAATGTGCAGTCAAGGATAGTAGCAAAGAGGGTATTATGCTATTTTGAGTCGCAGACATCCTTGAAAACTAGTAGTAGTTGAGGGACGTGTTTTATCTAAATCCTTAAAGAACAGCTGTGGAATATAATCCCACAAGACACCATTCATGGTCAATTGTGTTTTCTCTCCCTGTGGTAAACATTACAGAGACAAAGCTGATGGGGGTTGGCACCAGTCCTTGGCTCACATATAGTGATGTTTCAAAATCCATTTTCATTTTGGATCCCATTTTAATTGAGCAAGTAGAGATACATTAATATTTGGCATCCCTTCCCTTTCCTGCCTAGCTTTTAAATTACCAGGGATGCCATATGATGGCATGCTTATACAAAATTCATTCTGACTGGCAGGAGCCACAATAAAAAGACATGATCAAATATGGAACATCAAAGACCTGCTTTGTGAAAGGGTTGCTTTAAAAAGACGTAATTTCTTGTTGAATTGCCTATATGGAATGTTGACAGCATAACACTCTTCATACTCGGTGCCATTTGTTTACTTACTGTTTTCAATTTCTCTTCATGCGCTTTGCAGCAGTGTTTACAATATCACCATCGCAAACATAATTGTGTCTGCTAAAATTTACTCTCTCTCTCTCTATATATATATATATAATGCAAACTAACAAAGTAACAGGATTACAAAATCCCATTTGCTGTGAATGGTATCCATTCCCAAAATACCACAACACTAACATGTAATAATGGTGCAGAAATACTTTGCGTTTTGTCATAAAATACAGAAAAGGTGGGCACTTGCATCAGGAAACTGCACCTCAAGGTGTTGACAAGCAAACTGTCCAGCAGGCAGATCCAGGGGTCCGTACCCCAGGAGGGCTGTAGGGCTGTGCCATACCCCTCCTGGGGATGTAGCCCCCTAATCTACCTGCCAGATTGCAGGAAGATGGCTCCTGCAGCATGGGACTGGCACTGGGTGCAGCCTGCACCCAGTGCTGGGAAGACTGGTTCTGCCACTGGCCCCAGGGCAACGGGCGCTCTCCCAGACTCCTACTGTGATCTGCCTGTTCATAACTATGTCTAAGGGGGTTTTTTTGGTTTGGGTTTTCAGATTTTTTTTACATGTCTGCTCTACTGACAGATAAAATATTTGATTAACAAATATGAACAGCAAGAGTAGTTTATAAGATCAGGATTTGTAAAACCATCAGCAAGAACTCAGAATTTAATCCAAACATCATAAACTACATTGGGCATGTCTACACATGCTACAAAGGCTTACTGTACAGCAAAATAATGCTCGGTAAGCCTTCCTGGGGAGCATGTCTACATGTGTGTCATGGGGGTACAAACATGAGGGAGTGAGGAGCCCCACCCATCAGGGAACCCGGGACAAGGGGAACACAACCCCTAAAGAAGAACCCTGAAAAGGAAGAAAACTTACCCCTTGTAGGACGCCAATGATCCAGGGAGACACGAGAAAGACCTGCGTGGTTTATCAGCCGTGCTTATCTGCAGCTGGAGCTGGGTGATGTCAGCGGGAGATGCCACCCTGTGGATTCAAAAACTGGTGCCGAGAGGGAGCAATGGGAAATGCCGGGAGTGAGAGAAGCAATGAGGATTCCCGACGCTGAGTGCATCCAGCACTGGTAAGAGCGGGAAGACCAGACGTGGAGGCTGATGTCAGTACCGATGGGATCAGGGTAGGCATCCTGCACCAGCAGCAAGTAAGACGGGAACGTGGGACCTGAGTTGGCTCAGCAAGGAGCCACAGAAGAACCCAGCTGGGGCAAGACAGGACAGCCAGAATCCCTGGCTTTAAAAGAAAAAAAAAGAGGAAAAGAGCAGACTCAATCCAGTCAGGGAAAATGAATAATTTATTACTCTGGGTGAGTTATTTCTGCAAAACTTAGCAAAATCAGAACTAGTTGGGGCCTGACCTTTTCATGAATAGCTATGAATGTGGTAGGAACCCTTCCCCACAGCAGCGTGAGGCATCAATATATCTTGGTATTTGTGGACTACGCCACCCGTTACCCTGAGGCAGTGCCGCTTCAGATTGTGACTGCCCCTTGGATAGCTGAGGAACTTGTTAAGTGGATAGCCAGGATGGGGATACCAAAAGAGATACTAACAGATCAAGGATGGAATTTTATGTCTGGAGTATTACGGGTGGTATGTTGTACTCTCCAGATAAAACACCTCTACACCTCAGTATAGCACCCTCAAACCAATGGTCTCAGAGAACATCTTAACGGGACCATAAAGCAGATGTTATGTTGATGCATACAAGGGGATCCATGAAAGTGGGACTTGCTCATCCCGCTAATATTGTTCACTATCTGGGACACTTCCCAGGATTCAACAAAATATTCACCGTTTGAATTGGTACTTGGACATCAACTGAGGGGTCTCCTTCAAGCCCTAAGGGAAGATTGGGAACAAGACTCAGGGAATTTACAAGAACCGACAGCTTATCAGTGAGAGTTCCAGCAGAGGGTCCAAGTAGCCCAGGACTTGGCCAAACACAATATATAGGAGGCACAACTTCGCCAAAAGGAAAGATATGATAACCATGTCAAAGAAACAAAATTTGAACCCGGACAGAGGGTGTTGATGTTGTTGCCCACATCCACGAATAAACTGCTGACTCAGTGGCAGGGGCCATTTGAGGTCATTCGCAGAGTCAGGCCTGTGAACTATGAGGTCCACCGACCGGGCCACCTACGAGAAAGGCAGTTTTATCATGTAAATCTTTTATGGGAGTAGCAGGAACCTGAGGGATGTTCTGCTTTCATGGAATTAGATACCGAAGACCTTGGACCCCAAGGGGTGACCAAGGGAGAAAGGATGACTAGGGTAGAAGAGCAGGTCCAAATAGGAGGAGAATTATCAATTTCTCAGAGACACGAAATGCAGGTGTTGGTGCAGGAGTTTCGGGATGTATTCCGTGAGGATCCTGGATGGGTCCGGGGCACCTATCACTCAATAAAAACTCCGTCAGGGGCCACAGTGCAGTAAAGATGGAGACCAGTACCCCACCACCTTTTAGAAGAGGTCCATAAGGACATAGAGAGGTTGCTGGAATATGGAGTCATACGGCCATCCAGGAGCCCATGGTGGAGTCCTTTGGTCCCAGTACATAAACCAGATGAATCCCTGTGACTGTGCATCAATTACAGGCGTTTGAATGCAATGGCTGTCTTTGACGTGTTCCCTATGCCTCGTGGCAGAGTTGGTGGAGCATATTAGGAATGCCCAATACATCACAACGCTTGACCTGGCAAAGGGATACTGGCAGATTCCTGTGGCAAAAGGGGACTGGCCAAAGACAGCTTTCAGAACCCCTTGGGGACTCTACAAATTCATATGAATGCCATTCGGGCTCCACAGGGCAACTGCAATGTTCCAGTGCCTAATGGACCAGGTCTTGGCTCCGCATGCCGAATATGCAGCAGCTTATATAGACGACATCGTCGTATTTTCCCAAACCTGGGCACAACACAAGAGAGCTCTTAAGTCTATTCTGTCAGAATTATGGAAAACAGGATTGACTGCCAACTTCCATAAGTGTACCCTGGCACAAAGGAAAACTAAATATCTGGGGTTTCTGGTTGGAAGAGGTATAATTAGAACACTGGAGGATAAAGTGGAGACAATCCACAACTTCACTATGCCCCGGAATAGCAGACAGCTTAGATCCTTTCTGTGACTGACTAACTATTACTGATGATTTCTCCCCCATTTTTCTGAGCTAGCAGCATCCCTGACAGAAGCCCTCAAAGGGTGACAAACAGGATTCATAAGGTGGACAGAGGAGATGACACAAAATTTTGAATTACTAAAGAAGGCCTTGTGCGAGGACATTGTGATACATGTGCCTGACTTCCGAAAACCTTTTGTCTTGCAGACAGATGCCTCACAAACTGCAGTAGGAGCTGTCCTAACCCAGAAAGAGGATGGAATAGAAAGGCCAGTCACCTACGCCAGTTGCAAACTACTGCCAGTGGAGACATGGTACACGACAATAGAATGAGAGTGCCTAGTGATTCGCTGGGCAGTAGAGCATTTTAGGTACTACCTAAGGGTCAGGGAATTTAAACTTGTGACCGACTATGCTCGCTTAAAGTGGCTTAGTACGGCTAAGACCGACAATGCTCGGATCACAAGGTGGGCCCTGGCATTACAACCATTTAAATTCCATATAGTACACTGACCCGGGAAAAGTAATGTTGTAGTGGATTTTTTATCTAGATGCCGACACGAGACCAGATCCGGTGACCCAGAACACCATTCTAGAGAAACAGGTGAGTTGACAGGTAGGGCCCTGGGACAGAGGAACCAAGCGCCCCAAGGCATCTTAAAGGGGGGGTTGTGTCATGGGGGTACAAACATGAGGGGACGAGGAACACCACCCATCAGGGAACCCGGAAAAAGGAGAACACAACCCCTAAAGAAGAATCCTGAAAAGGAAGAAAGCTTACCCCTTGTAGGATGCTGATGATTCAGGGAGACAGGAGAAAGACCCACGCGGTTTATCAGCTGTGCTGATCTGAAGCTGAAGCTGGGTGATGTCAGCAGGAGACACCACCCAGTGGATTCAAAAGCCGGTGCTGAGAGGGAGCTATGGGGAACACCAGGTGTGAGAGGAGCGGAGAGGATCCCTGATGCTGAGTGCATCCTGCACTGACAAGAGCGGGAAGACCAGATGTGGAGGCTGATGTTGGCACCAATGGGATTAGGGGAGGCATCCTGCACCAGTGGCAAGCAACACAGGAATGTGGGACCCGAGTTGGCTCAGCGAGGAGCCACAGAAGAACCTGGCTGGGGCAAGGTGGTACAGCCAGAATCCCTGGCTTAAAAAAAAAAAAAAAAGGAAGATCCGGGACTGACACCACTGGAGGGCAAGCCACATAAAGATCTTGGGCTCGCCTCGAGGGCTGGCATATGGATGGGGTGTAGGGGAGGCAGAGCCCCACATACATCTGCCAGGAAATGAGGCAATCCCAGAGGTCCCCTCAATGGGAATCCCTACCACTGAAGAACCATCCAAAGTCATGGCAGGAAAGTTTTGGAGTTTCCTCAGGAGTGACTGAGGGGCTTCTCCAGGATTGCATGGGATCTAATCACACCCAAAACTAGGCACACATGCTAGAGCGGCACAGGAGTGGATAATTGAACAGAGGTGGGCATAATGTGTTCCCTGTTGGGAGGAAATCTGCTCCCAATGGGAGCAGCCCAGTACAGGGATGTCCCAACCCTGCTCTGGCCTCTGCAGCAGCTAAGGGAAGTTCCAGGCTTTCCCCAGGTCATAGCCTGGGGGCTGACAGGGAGCACAGGGATGGTCCCCATCCCCATGCACATGCAGCCAGGATAGCCGTGCTGGTTGCAGTGGCAGTTGTCTCTTGGCCCCTTCTTGGCCCCAGTGGGGCTTCCACATCCAGTTTGGGGCATGCCAAGATCTGTCCCAATTTTGGGGCAGCTATCAGCCAGTGCTGGGCTGCACAGGCATTTCCCTACTCAGGCTGGGGCTGGCCAGGAACTGTCCTGCTTCTGGAGAAGGTCCCAGCTAGCACTGGGCTGTGCAAGGATTCCCCCATGCAGGTCAGAGCTGGCTGGGATCTATGCCAGAAGAGCTGACAGCTGCTCCAGAATGCTGTCAGTTCCCAGCCAGCACTGGGATGAATGACGAAGCAGAGAGCTCCCAAGTCCCTGTGCTCCTTGGTTCTCAGCTCCTGTGGGGAGTCAGGAGCTGAGCAGTGCTGGGACACAGGGAGCAGAGAGTTACACTGTCCTCATGCTACTCAGCTCCCAGCTCCTGGCAGGATCTGGGAACTTAGTAGCACCAGGATCGGGGTAGTTCCCCATCCCCTGTGGCCCCCTAGTGTTGGGGCTGACTGGGATCAAATTTGCTCCAGGTCAGAATCTACACCTGTGCTACTGAGCAGTATCTGCTGTACAGTTAATTTACTACCTGCATTTACAGGTAGTAGCTAACCATGCAATAGATTAATTTACTGTGCAGTAAATGTGTGCACATGTATACAGTGATGCTTTACTGTGCAGTAGATTAGTCTACTGACCAGTAAAGCATGTCATGTAGACACACCCTCTATGTAAGACATATGTACATAAACAGCTGTGCTTATTTGTGATTATCTAGCTTGGTTTTGTCTAGATGGTGTCTATATTTATTGGACTACCACAAATATTTCACCCCAAATGTAAAAATATAATCTTAGGGCTTGCTTTATGTAATTTACAAAAAGAGCATGAGTGGGAGGTTTTTGTTTTCTCCTAAATATATTTCAATTCAATATTCTAATCACATAAACAGGCTAAATTTAATATTTTTTTCCACTTCTGGTTCATTTCTATTTAGTAATCAGCAGTGCTGGCAACTATATTTAAGAACCAGGCATTCGTCAAGGGACTGATCCAAAGTCCACTGAACTGAGTGGAATGATTCCCATTGATTTAAATGGCTTTAAGATCAGGCCCCAACTAGTTCTGATTTTGCTAAGTTTTGCAGAAATAACTCACCCAGAGTAATAAATTATTCATTTTCCCTGGCTGGATTGAGTCTGCTCTATGCAAGGCCCAGGCCTAACCACAAAAACTATCTTACAGTTTGAAGAATGCTGCACTAAATCATGCCACCAGACGTGAGACATTTAGAAGATTATTGAACAGGATGATTTTTTTTTTTTTTTTTTTTTTTTTACACTGTATGAGCAGAAAGTGCTTTCAATAGCTTTCAAACACAATTAGAGCACAATTTATTATGATACATCATCCATCCTAGAAAGTATCACTAAACATTTTATCATGAGAGTTGATAATAAATTTGCATGTGTATTGTGTGATGGGTTTGTATTAACACACTGGGCTGTTAGCAAGCACATTAGTTCATGACATGGATAAATGAAAAGATAATTAACTTTAAGATCTGCCTGCTGCAGTTATATAGTGAGGGGTTGAGAATATAAAGGTAGGTGGGGATTTAGAGTGTACACAGAAGCATATTTGCAAAAAAGGAAAAACTACAGGGTAGCAAAAGTACATGCTATAATCACACCACAGTGTAAAATAAGGTTGTTTGGCAAACTTCAGTGAAGTGATTTTAATAAAATAGATTTAGTAAGTGTCACGGCGGGGTCCTACAGGAGGGCCATGATCTCCTTAAGGCCCCCTCTCCTTGTCAAGTTGGCCCAAGGGGACCCTCTATTTCTCACCGGCCACGTCTTTGATGGTTTAAATTGTTTGGGAGGCTGCCTTACACCCTCTCAGACACGTCTCTATATTTATTCGGACCCCGTGGTTTCCCGGACTCCTCGTTGATCTTGTCCTACAAATGGGTGCTTTGGGGCACCCTAGCCTTTTGGGCTATGCGTGGCTCCAACCACCCCTGATACCATGCCCCAAGCCTTGCAGATGGAATCGACGTTGGACTGTCACTCTCGCTCTACATACACTGCCGCCTCCTCCTGGGGCTCTCCTCGCCCTCTCTCGGGGCCTCCTCTGCACCGTCACCCTCTCTCGGGGCCTCAACACGCCCATACTGGGGCTTCTCTATAGTGCCCCCTCCTAGGGCTCGCCACGCCCATGCTAGGGCTTCTTAAAATGCTGCCCCCTGTCTGGGGCTCTCCGCGCCCACACTTAGGCTTCTCAAAGTTGCGCTCCCCTCTCTGGGGCTCGCCACGCCCACGCTAGGGCTTCTCAAAGGTGCGCGCCCCTCTCTGGGGCTTGCTGTGCCTACACCTGGGCTTCTAAAGCATGCTGCCCCCCTTCTCTGGGGCTTGCTACGCCCGCACTGGGGCTTCTCAAAATGCCCCCTCTCTGGGACTGGGGTCCAAGCACCCCGTAAGCTGCACCCTTACTGGTGCTGGGGTCCTCACACTCCGCTATGAGGGCCCTTTGAGGATACTGCACCCTCACTGGTGCCGGGGTCCCCACGCTGCTGTGGGTTCCCCCTGAGAATGCTGCGCCCTCACTGGCGCCAGGGTCCTCACACTCTGTTGTGAGTCCCCGATGAGTATGCTGCGCCCTCACTGGCGCTAGGGCCCCCACACCACTGTGGGTCCCTTTATGAGGCCTCCTCCAACCCCTTATAGCCTCACCCAAACCACCGGTGTAATAAACAACAAAATGCTACAGAAACTCGAGCCTCCTGGCTATAACATAACTTAAAGCCGCCTGGCAAAACCACGTTGCCCAAATGCTCTAGAGCTACCATCCAGACCTCTGCTCCAGCAGTACCTGCGGGTCTCACTGCTTCTCGCATCCTTACTCCAGGAGCTCCTGCTTCTGTGGCTGCTGGCAGGGAACTGCCTCAGGCCTCTGCTCCTGGGCTTTATAAGAGCCGGGCTCTGCCTCCTACAGGCAGCTGACCACTGGCAGGTGTAGGTCATTTGCTTCCTCCAGTTGCCGTGGCAACCCACAGGTGGGCTCCTATTCCCTGCTAGGGCTCTTTTCCCCGGCAGTCTCCCCTCTCTAGGAGCAGGGCTCCTCAGTGCTCTGCGACAGTAAGTTATAGCACAATGAGTATTCATCTGCAAAGATGCTTACTATAAGTTCTGTATTCTCTATTTCCCAATCACTAATCACCTCCTGGCCACCAGACCTCCTGACCTGGCCCCTGCTGGCAGGGGCAGTGATAGGGGCTGCCAGGACATGGGGAAGCATGGGGAAGGAGGGTGTGCAAGGAGGGAGTTGCCATGTCCTGACCCTTCTCTGGGCACGTGTCTCCTGGGCAGGGAAGGGGCTGGCCGGGGATCAGAGTTTCCAAGATGGCTGCCAAATGCTGACAGCTGGGCCTGGCTTCAACATGGCTGCCAAGTGCTGGCAAGCCATGTGGCCAAAGGCTAGAGCTTCCCCTGGTGACCACAGGGGGACATGGCAGGACTGGAGGGAACTGGCACTAACTTTAGTGCTAGTCACTTGCATATGTATTCACCTGCCAAAATCAATTAATGCACATTAGGTTAATGCACAGTAACTTTAATCACAACTAATTGCACTTGTAGATGCATTCCATAAATTAAAAATAGCAATTAGCTGGATTCAGTAGTTTACAAAAAATCTATTGGCTATTGTTTGTTAGAACATTTAGCAAATACTTATAGTGTCCGGATAAACACACACATTTGCAGAAATCATAACATGTTCCAGGCAGTAAGTCCTAGGCTTCTTCTGTAATTAGTTGATCCCCTTGAGTCCCCTTGCAAGTTCCAACAACAAAAATGTGAAAAAAAATGTTTATTATTCTACTTAATTTATGTGAGGGAATGGGGTACAGGAAATGAAGTTCAGAGCACTCCATTTATACACTGCTCTTTGCTGTCCTTTCACAGCTTCTGATGAAGTGAGCTCGAGTTCATGAAATCATGTGTTCTTTCTCTCTATATATGTTATTTTCATTAGTCTATAAGGGCCCTACTACATGAGCAGTTAAGGTGCAGTGGGATCTAATGCACAATCCACATAATTGCACATCCTGCCATGACATACATGCACGGGAGGAGGAGTGATTGTCGGATTATGTGTTACATCCCATTGCACCTTATTGCCTGATCTCAGACTCCCCCTGCACCAGCAAGAAGCAAGCTCCCATGGCTGGGAGCCACCAGTTGAAGGGCTCCCAGCCACATGGGCACCCCATGTATCCTTGGGGCTGGGGGATTTTACATACCCCCAGGTCAGCCACACCCCACCAGCTGCCATACCCCAGCTGAGTCCTGGCACTTAGCATCCACAGCTGGGACCCAGACTCAACATCTGCTGGGGCTAAGAGTTCCTTCAGCTGTGGGACTCCCAGCTCCAGCTGGGCATGGTGCACCCCTACAGCTGGGAGCTCCATCAGCTGATGGGACTCCCAGCCACAGGGGAGACCCTGCTACACATACAAAATACATCTCAGTAGCAACCAGCTATAAAGTTAGTACACATTTTCAAGGTCTATCTTTATAGCTGTTTGGAGTCATAGCTACTTTCCATGTGTAGTGGGTATCCAGGTAATTGCTCAATTAACCAGTTAATTGTGTGATACCTGTAACATGTAGACAGGGCCTACAGTGTATATCTACCCTGCCTTTTACTAGCTGGCACTATTTCCTATAGAAGAAAGGACTAAAATGTGGGCCTTCAGTGCTTTACCCACAGCTGCTATGTAAATGCAGTGAGAACAGACTAAACACCAATTTTCTGGAGCCTCATATAATGCAGAGTAAAAAACTGAAAGCTGCTATAATTTATAATTCTGCTTTCCTTTTCAAATGAATATAGAGAGAATATACCAATAAATGGATAAAATTAAGGTCTGGGTAATGTGACACTTTTAGATGAAAATACTGAATATCTGTATTTCAATACATCACAGTAATCACTGTACACAGCCCTGCATGTACACTGAAAATATCCTTTGCATTGTGATAAAGATTTCCTTGAATGGACTGGCACTGTTTACAGAACTGAGTAACCTCATAAGAGTATTAAAAGAGAGTGAGAGTGAGAGCATGCCATTAAATCAACCTCAAAATCCTCTGTGCAAGATTCTACTTTATTTAATTTTGTTCTTCTATTTTGGGTTTCACATCTGAGACTCTGTAATCTTATCTTTATCAAACCAGTTTGCTCTTTCTCACTTTAACAATCAAGGATCCTTGATGGTTGGCTTTAGACTCCATCTCAGGGGAGTGCAGCAATGCCTGTGAAAAGCCTTATCTGGAAACCACAGAACATTTAGTTTGCTTCTATCTCATCTCATCTCATCTCATCTCTGAATTTTGCTTTTATGGCTGTCATTGGACAGTGGAGAATTAACTGATACTGTGCTGTGCTTTCGTCAGTGCCTCAGTAAAAATTCATCACATGGAGAAAGTATCTTATTTAAAACAAAAACCAAACAGACCTACAGATAGCAATTAAATCCCCCAAAGTCCGAAAATGAATATTAACTCTTCTCCATTTTCCTTCTCAGTCCCAAAAACACATACCGCTCAGGTTTTTGTTAATGTATTTTCTAAGCGAGCCATCAGAATAATATTGAAGCATGTACTGTGGAGATGGGGAAAGGGTTCTATTCATCTTGTCACAGGGGAGCAAGCATACATGGAGCTAAAAATATGATACTGTATGGCTCCTAGTAGATGAGATAAGTCCATCAGGAGGATAACCTCACACACCAAGCTAGTCAGAAAATTGTCAGTACCTTTTGCTATCTGTGTCAGTGCCCACCTGAAGAGGTGATATTGATTACAGAGAAATTAAAGATGAACAAGAAAAAAACTGCAAAGGAAAATATCACGCTATATAGTTGGTTCACATCCTTGGGCTTGTGGATAAAAACTAAATGTAAGATAAAGTAAGAAACAAAATAATATTCTCTAATTGTTACACTCAGATATAACAATCAGATATTAATGAGAAAGGGATTGGAGAACTCATTTGCTTGCAAAACCTCTTACATTTTGTTATGGTGTTGCACAGAGGGAAGGCAAAAAGGAATGGATAAAGAAGTCACACAAAACCTTCTAAGCTACTGCTGAAAGAAACCACCATGAAGTAATTTCTTTGGCAAATAAAAATGCAAACCTCCACAGAAAGAAAGTGGAAGAAAAAATGTCCAGCCTGGTTGGGAACTTCTTGAATGTTTACTGTCAGGAAACAGGGTCTTAGTGGTGAGTCAGGTTAAGGCAAAGATAAAAGGTGGAATTTCACTGAAAATTACCCTTGCTTCTTACCTTCCTTTGGATGCCTTTTTTCATTTATCTCCACTGAACCATAGATGTCACACACACCTGAGGAAAATAATGAAGTTCTATTGTATTAAAGCCTTTGAAAAAATAAAAGCTTCATAGGAAGAAAATGATATATTATCGCATAGCTCTTGATCCAGCAAAATATTTAAGCATGTGTAACTTTGAGATTGACTTCAGTTGGATTATATGAGTGCTTAAAATTGCACATGTAATTCCATGCTTTGCTGGGACCATAAAAAGACTCCTAGGGTGCCTTCACACATGCTCTGAGGTGTTTTGATTAGAATGTGTCAGAGCAGACTCGATTAATTGAGTCTGGTTGAGCCTTCTAATTAGAACTCTCCAGCATGCTGCAATGCCTCATATATTCTATGCCCTGCTTTTCAAAATAGCAGTGGGGGCACTTTAACGTGCCCCTGCAGCCATTTTCAAATGCAGGATTCTGAATACACAAGACGCTGCAGCATTTTAATTAGAGCGGCTCCCAAGAGTCACTGTAATTACAGTGTGTGTCCCCCAACCCCGAGCACATGTATAGGCATCCATAAACTAGATGGACAAGAAAGATTAAGATGTCTGTGTCTAACATTATGGCTCCTTTTGCCTTCACAGAACCCCTGCCTAAACCTCTACAACTGTTTCTGCTGATTACATTCCTAAGTGTTCAAGTTTCTGATGCTGCACATGTGTGCAACTGCCTGAACTGTTCTGTGGCTTCCTCAAACCAAAGCTGAGGAAGATTCACAGAGTAGAATTTCACCTTTCTATTTCACTTGCCAGATCGGTACATTTCCTAAGATCCTGTTTAACAACCTTACAAAGTGGTATAATCCCCCTGTCATTTAGAAGTTCAGTGGTTAGACCCCCCCCCCCGCCCTTCCAAGATGTGGGGCATCCAGATTCAACCCCCTTCTTTGCCTTATGGGATTTGAAATGGCATTTCTCACCTCCCCAGAGAGTGTTGTAAGCCATAGATTTTAGGGTAGTCTTGGGTTGGGCTCTCTCAATGTCTCCTTTTCAAACTGTTCCATTTTGTTTTGCATACATCTTCATTAACACAAAAAAAAGCTGTCTACCCTAAAGGCTATGGCACTGGAGGTTGGGGGAGGAGGGGGATGGGACTACATTTTAGACCCTGCACCAATTAATACATTAATATTTAATGTTAAATAGGTCATTGGAATGAGGAACCCTAGATTATAGAACCCTACTCGAGTAAATAAACTATTTCATTTAAAGCAAAATAGTTTCAACAGGGTAAACTGAGAGACCCATGTCACTATACAGTATAGCCTAGTCATTAAGGCATTCTCCTGAATGGTAGAAGGGGTGGATTCAAATCCTTTCAATCACATGAGGATATTGAATCCATGTCTCCCACATCCTGGATGCTGTGTCTAACTTATTTGTTGTGTGGTTGGGGACCTTTAAAGGACTCTCCAGCTATGCACTTCTCTTAGGGCATGGCTGTAGAGTGTTTTCAAGGGGTAGATCATGCAACAAATGTAACTGCTGTCTGTGCCAGGGGACTATGATATTGTAGATTCCACTAAACAGCAGACGCCCAAATGTGAGGTGGTATTGTAGCACCTAAGTCCCACTTGTGAATCTAGCCCACAGTATGACTTGTGTCCTTTAAAATATCTGTTAGAAATAGCTCTACAGATACACAATCTTCCCTCCCCCTCTTCTTTCACAAACTACAAACTGTAACTTTCTCTCATGGATATTGCTCTTAATTAGGGAAAAATTGCTGGAACAGTATTTCAAGAAAATTACATGTGAACTAGCAAAGCTTATCAGATAATTACCCTACTGATATTTAGCTTTTGTTTCACAGCTTTATGGAGCTAGTGTGAATAGCATTGTAAAATGCTGACTGAAATCCTAAAACCAATGAAATGCTAAAACCAACAGGAAATGATTTGATATACTTGTTAAAATACATGTAATTTTCTCCACTCACTGAAATTATGGCCATTAATGGAATTTAGATTAATACTCCTAAAAGATGACTTAATCTTCAGCACTGGTTGGACTTTAATGATAATTTATGATGCAGTTGCTGAAGCAATGAAAATAAATAGATCTTGATGTCATGAAATGTCATAATACACCCATATGAATGAATGGGATGAAATTAAATATAAGCAGTCAAACTGTCAACAAATTTAAAACTTTATTGCACTCCCTTTCTATCAAATTAAACTTTTTAACTCAACCACATAGATCTTGTCAAAACAGGAATGAGGCTGTGGTTATAGGAGGGAACAATCCAGCCATCTTTCTGTTATAGAAGATAATAATAAGCAAAGAATATTGCAGTGTTACTGAAAATTGTGTGTGTGAATATATATATATGTTCACAATCCAGCTGAAATATTTTTTTTTTTTTACCAATCTTCTTTCTAACCACTGTGTAATGTATTTTTCAAGGGTGTACTTAATTTTCTGTTTCATTTTCTGATTTCTTCAGAAGACAGGAACAACTGAAAAGGGCAAACAACCATTCATTCATTCAAACTGTCTAAAGGATACGTGGACTCTAGGTAGATCAAGACCAGCCCCTGGTTTCTGCGAAAATTATTTTCAGGAAAGCCCTACTCAGTTTATGTAGTTTATGTACAGCTTTTGCTAATATGATACAGCAAAATTAACAATAAGGTGTTATATAGATATAGATATAGATATTAGGGCTGTGTGAAACTTCAGTTGCTGATTTGATTTGGCCTGATTCGGCAGCTGAATCTCCAAATTTGAATTGAATCAGGAGACCCATTAATCTCTCTGAATTGAATCGGAAACCTCCAATTTGATTTGGAGAGATTAGAAGAGATTCAATGATTCGGAAATAGATACAGCTTTAATAGTTTTTTCTACATACCTCAAGGTACCAGGTGACTTGTGAATGCTGAGATGGTGGGGCAGATGGAGTGTCCCACAGGAGCATGGGAGTCCACTTCCAGGTCTGCCACAGAGTGCATGGGGGACCCCCCACCCCCTGGCTCAGCAACTGGTTCCTCCTGGTTCTGGGAGGCACCCAGGGCCAGTCACTGAGACAGGGATCATGGTGGGGACCCCTGCACACTTGGTGGTGGTCCTGGAACTGGACCGGAAGTACTTCCGGCCCACTTCTGGGTCTTCTGCTGAGCATGTGTGCCCCGCCCCACACTACTGTGGGACACTCCATCAGCCCCACCATCTCAGTGTTCACAAGCCATGCCTGGCACCTTGAGGTATGTAGAAAAAACATATAAAGCTGTGTCTATGGCCAAATTGTTGATTCTCTGAATCAGAATTGAGTCTTCAGATTCAGATTCAGCTTAATTAAATCAGGACAGTCATCCGAATCAGTGAGTCAAATCACTGTCCCCTGAATCGGTCCAAATCTGAATCCAAATCCGAATTGAATATGGCCCACTTCATGCACCCCTAATATATATATATATATATATATATATATATATATAAATGATATGATATTATTCATGATTATTGGTAAATGAATAAAAAATGTACACATTGTGTTAATTTAAACAAAAGTAAAATAGACTACAATATATGCCAATAAATGTAATAAATAAAATCAATCAATATAAAATAGTAGAATAAAAATTAAAACAGGGAATTCTGTTTGATTTTAGACATTATTCCTTATGCAAGTAGCATAAAAACACCTATGGGGTATGGGACAGGCTGTAAGTCATTAGAGGAGAGCTAAAATGTTGTATCTTCATTAGTCCAGTACTTACATGCATTCTAAGTAGAACACATCAGAACAGACTTGATTAATGGAGTCTGCTGGAGCATTCTAATCTGCTGGAGCCTCAGCGTCACATGTATTCAGTGTCCCTGCATCTCAAAATGGTGGTGGGGACACTTTAACTAAAGCTCAGTGGATAGTTAAATTGTCGCCACTGCCATTTTGAAGCATGGGACTCTGAATACATGAAAAGGTGCAGGCGTTTTACTTAGAATGGCTCCTGAGAACTGCGCTAATTAAAATGCCCCCCTCACCCCATTAGGATGCAGAAAGCACTCTACAGCTGTAACTAAAGAGATGTTCATAACATATAGAGTCCTTTAAAAATGGCGGATTGTGCTCTAAGTTAATTCTGGATGGATATGGTATCAGATAAGGCACTTTAGGTACCACATCGCATCATGAGTCAAGGTAAGTCTCATTCTACCAGCATGCCAGGTGACTTAGTAGGTTCCCCCCTCCCCCTCTCCCTCCCTTTTCCCTCCCTTCCTCCACACACAGAGGTGTGCTGGAACTCAGTTCACTTGACTGCTCTGAGCTGTCAGCCACAAGCAGGGAAGGGGAATACAGTGTCTGTATCTCTGTATTTTTTAGCATTGTATAATGTCTGTAGGCAGGGCAGGGGCATTTCACAGACAGAAGGGCCAGGCCCCTTGACAGGCAGTGGCAGCAGGGCAGGGCAAGCAGAGCGAGCAAGAGCCAGCTACAGTCTGCATGGGGCCCAATGGCGTAATGGTGTGACACCACTGCTGTTGCTGCTGCTGACTCTTTGTGGGGAGTGAAGCTTGGGAGGAGTGGGGGTATGCATGTGTGTGTGTCTCCAGCCTGGCCCCAAGTAGGGCCCTGGTATGGGAGTTGGACATGGGGCCAGAGGCAGAACTGACTCTGTCTCTGCCACTACTGTTACCACTGGCTGTCTTTGGGGAGTGGGACTGTGGGAATGGGGGTGTATATGTGTGTGTGATAGAGAGATCTATGTGTGTGTGTGTGTCTGTGAGGGAGAGATTGGTGTGCATGTGTGTGTGTGTGTGTGTGCATGTGTGTGTGTGTCCAGCCTGTTCCCCGGTGATCCTGCCCTGCATCTATCCCCTCCTCACCCCCAATCTGTGACATATTCAGGCAGAACAGGACCCCCCAGCCCCCATTGTGGCTCTGGGGAGATGCCCATACTCAGCTTTCCTCTTCCAGCACTTGGCAGATGGGCTCCCCTGCCTGGATCCTGGCCCCTGGGTGTTTCCAGCCTGGCCTGGAGTGTCTTTGTTATTCTTCCAGCCTTGCTTCTCTGCGATTCCCTCATTCCTGTCACTGACAGAGCAGCCAGAGGGAGAACTGCTTCCCATGCCAGGCATCCAGTCAGGGATAGCTTGCCTCTTTGGCTGTGCTTGGGAGTCTCTGGTAGCTTGGGAAGCTAGTGCACCATGCTGGGAGGTGTGTGAGAGCACCCCTAGGCTGCTAGCCTCAGCCAGTGGAGGCAGGCTCTGAACCTCCCCACCAAACAGCAAATGTCTGTTCTGTTCGCTCCCAAACCTAATATAGAGCACTGTGAGAAAAGTGTAATACTTAGAGAGATTCTGCCTCAGGCTTTTTGAACATCTGTACTTAGCCTAAGTCAACTTATGTGCCTGAGAATTACCTTATTCTACCCTGCTCAAGCCTGAAAAACCATGGATGAAAAAATTGTGGGGCCCCTGCTTACTCTTTGTTTTTTGTGATTTAGGTTTTGATGACTGACATTACAAAGCAGACATCTTAAGGGTTCCACTTAAGCTGGGTGGAATAGCATCATGCTTGGGAATCTAAATCCAGTTTTATACAGGTAATAGGATCTGGTGGTAGTTACTCCTTCACTATGGTGCTTGGGCAGTCTGCTGACATGTAGGAGTTATAACAGAATGGAAGTATACTCAAGGCTGATGAAATCTTTAGAGAATGTACTTGGTGAACTACAGCTCCCTATGCAACATGTGCGAACGGTGATAATTGGGGATTTGTCAAATGCTGGCAGCATTTAATGGGAACAGCAAAAGGCCAATCCATCACCCTTCTACCTAATATCAAGTCTCTGCTCCAAAGCATGGAACTGCTGGATATTCTCAATGACCTCATTCTTGGAAATGGGTGGACAATTGTAATTGTATCTTTCAAAATAAATAAATAAATAAAATCAGATGGTGGCAGACAGACGGTCACCATGGGAAATTTCCACTTGAATAGTGTACATTTTTCAAAGTCATCAGTAAGTGTAAATGGGGTCTCCTGTTGAAAAGGTTGGTCAGCTTTAAAACACTGCTTAAAATAGTTTCCCTCTTTCTTTGCTTTCTGAGTGTATTGTATGCCCAACCTTATCCTTTACATATAACATGCAAATCTCTCATTTTCCCCCATCATATTCTTTCTGAATAAAAACAATCTTTTCAATGATGCCTACTGTGTATATACAATATGAGATACTGGAATAGGTGAATAAATCAAGTGTAGAACAGGTCTCCCACTGTCTTAAGAAATGTCTGGCTTTATGGGATACTTTTTCAAACAGCCATCTCAAAATTGAGTTCATATACCCAACTTATTCTCTACATCCTATAGATGGAGATGATAGTGTTGTCAGCTTTTCTGAATATCAGTTCCAAGCTGGGGTCTCTGTACTCCGTTGTGAATATGGTCTGCCTTGGTAAACTTCTACTACTTCAGTTCCTAGCTGACCCAGAAAACAAGCATTATAAAACTCCCCTGATTATTTTTTAAAGTTATGAAACAGATATATAAAGCACTGTTGCTACATAAACTGCCTCAGATTAAATCTGAACAAGTTATTATTTCCCAGACCCAGCTCTGGTCTTTGAATTATAAAACTTTGACACAGAAAAACTGGCATGGAAAAAATATAAAGGATTTCCAAGACCTTGACATTGAAAGATTTTGCTTTATAATCCGTTATGTTTCCAATCCCTTCAGCTAGATACATAATTTACTTCTTCCTTCCCCATCCTTTCCCTCTCTTTCATACATGGCAGTGATTCTAGCCCTGTATTTGTTTTCAAAAAGCTCCCTAGAGTCCACAAGCAAACAAAAAGCATGTTTTGTTTGCCAATAAAATGGTTCCCTCATTATTTTCAGCAAAGCTTGGATCTAGGTCAGGGCTAGAGCTAGATACCGAGCTGTAATATTTAAACTGTGACCTTTATACTATATTTTAGAAGACACCCTTAAATTATGCCTTTAAAATTAGGAATGACAAGATGCTGATAGTATAGTACACCTATAACTTGCCTTCTGCACATGCATTCACAGAAATTAAAGATGGAATAAAACCACAGGAGCAACCACCTGAAATCTTCTCATATCAGAACAAAGTATTACAGCACATCCAAAGAAATGAGGCTTTGCTGATTCTCCATATAGCTCTTTAAGCTCCAAATTCTGCATGTTTGGTTAAGTGGATACATAAGCAAAGAAACTGGCTGTTTAAAAGCTCTCAGTTACTGTCTTACATGTCTGTGACTCCAATCTGCATTCAGCTGATAATAAACAGAGGGGAATGGATTGACTCATCATTGAGAAAGAAGTAAAAATTACACAATACTGAATTTGTCCTACTGCTTGAAGTAACTTATTATACTATTCTTAACATTTAACAAAAATAGAAGAGGATTTTGAATGACATATATTTCTAATTTAGAATACCCTCTTTTGGGTTGTTCAAACTGAGGTACCTTGAGGTTGATTTTACAAAGTGCTGAGCTCCAGCTGAAGTCAAGAAAAGCTGCAAGTGCTTGGCACCTCTGAATTAGTGATTTTAGATGCAGCTGTAATGATCATGTGAGGTCACAGCTAAGATGGAACTGTGCCCAAGTGCAAGTAAGAGATGTATTTCAGTTTTCTATTTCTTGATTTTCTGAAGTTTAAATATGCATTGTCTTCAACTTCCTAAAATCCTGATTCTGACAGGGGCAGGAAGAGGGTTTAGAACTACCCAGGGGTGGATCCAGAGAAGTGCAGCCATATAGTCAAACCCTATTTTGGCACAGTTAGCTCTTTGAGCTCACAGGACATTTGTACACAACATGGGGGGTTAATTCTCCCTAAACTGAAGTAGTGTATTAGTAAAAACACTGCTTCAATTTAGGGTGAAGTAAACCCCCATGTCATGTACACCCATGTCAGAATGTAATCCTTACCTGCTTCTCCAGCAGCAGGGTGGGGAGAACGAATTGCTGGAGGGCAGAGTGGTCCCTGAGCTGTAAGGTGGGGGGAGGGGTGGTGCTTCCCACTGCGGCAGTGGCTCCCCCCGCCAGGTGACACCGCCCGAAGGCACCCAGCTCAGGCAGTCCTGGGGGGGCACTGCAGCTGCAGAGGGAAGCATCAGGCCCCTGTGCAGCTCAGGCAGGAAGGCAGGCTCAGGGGAAAAAAAAATATATCAGGCTTGCCACTTTTCTTTTTTTTTCCTTCTGTGGAGCCTGCTTTCCTGGGCTGCTGCCAGGCTGCCTGAACTGTCTGCCTGCACAGCCCCTGAGCCACACAGAGCCTGGTGCTTCCCTCTGCGGCTGTAGGGTAGGAAACTAAAACTCCTCGGAGGTGTTTTACTTTGCAGTGCCCCAAAGTCATTTAAGGTGCATTATGCCATTGAATGTGCACAGCGGTTGGAATTAATGCACAATACACTGCCTAATGTACAAAAGGCAATGCCATTAAAGTGGAGCAAAATACATTTAACTCTCTTTCAACCCATTTTAAAATGTCATCTACAAATGCCCACAGATATGTCTAAGTGGGTTCCTGCTGAAGCTCCACATACTATTGGGCTTTAAGCTAACCATTTGTTCAGTACAGGGTCTGGCTTGAGCCTCTGCTTTCATGTAGCTCTGGAACCTAGGATGCAAGTGCTACCGCTTTTCGCCTTATCCTCCTCTTCTTTATCCTCCCCTTTCCACTGAATTCAGCACTGCGGGAGAAGACGAAATAAGCCATTGAGGTACTCAGTCCCTGGCCTCTGGAGACACCTGAAAGCAGAGGCTGACTGCTGCTGCCACTCATCCCTGTTTTTTCCTGCTGCTGGACAAGGGAGGGGGGTTGGAGGAGAGAGAGGAAAGGGTAACAACAGTGGCACTCATCTCCTGGGCTCCAGAGCCATGGTATAGGTCTCCGAGCATAAGGCCAACACTGAGAGGGGAGTTCCCTTCTTAACTCCTGAAGGCCCACAGTATATCCTGTCTTCCACATGGAAGAACTGTGAGTGTGGCTCACACACAACCAGAGCAGTAGGGACCCTAGATATGGAACAGTAGACTGATGCCTATCTGTAAACCACACAGCTCATATATTAAATTACCAGTGAAGTAAAAGAAATTTAACATATTGTTGTTTTTACTTGAAGGCATTAATTTGTCAAAGCTCAAAATGATACAAGATTATTAGATTTCTTTTAAATTCTTTTTAATGGCCAGTATTGCCATTTGCCAGTTTATTCAACTGTATTGAAATCTATGTTATTCTATTTTTTTCAATTACCAAATGATATAAGGCATGACGAATTAAGTGCTTATACAAGACTGATATATGATATTGAAAGCTTTTCTTTTCATTTGCAGATGGTTCCATTTATTTACGTTTAAAGCATGATAGAGCACATATTCCTATATTCTAGAGTCACATCCTATTACTCTCTAGTTTTACAAGGATATGAATAACATATTCTGGCATTTTATATTTGATTGAGAGCTTTCATGGAATGCTGAATAAGGATCTTCATATACTCTAAACAAAGGGCAACTATGGTAGTGCTTTGGCAATTGTAGCTTTGTACTTTGGGCTTAGACTAGAGACAATAATTTAGCCAGAAATGGTCTAGTAGGGTCTGTAGATATGTGGGGATGTTGCTCTGACACACTGAAATTACAGCATGTTGGAGAAGATTTGATTAATCGAGCAGCTGGACCACGCTAATTAGTGTGCTCCAACAGCCTCCACATCTCGTGTATTCAGTGTCCTCACACTTCAAAATGGTGGTAGGGGTGCTTTAACTAAAGATCACTGAACGAGCTTTAAAGCACCCCCACCACCATTTTGAAGCGTGGAATGCTAAATACATGAGACATTGTGGGCACTTTAATGAGATCCACTCTAACTAAAGTCCCACCCCCCCTCCTTTGGAGTATGTGTATAGATGCCCATGGTTTTCACACCTGCTATTTTATCTTAACTCTTCTATACTCATTCTTTAAATAAGGCTGATCAGACTTTTTTTATTTATTAAGTCTATTAATAAGGTAGAACTCTTGTCATTGGGTACCTCATATTTATGAAACAGTTCAACTTCATTTTGGTCCTTTGGTGTTTGCTCCAGTCAGAAACATGAGGCTGAAACAGTCATGAAAGAAGAATAAAGAACTGCCCTATGCAGAGAAACATAAAAATAATGTTGCACGGGCCTCCAAGTTACTAGGACAAGATTTTAAAAAATGGCCTCTGATTTTGTGTCCTCCAGTTTTCTGGGTGTTCAACTTTGAGACATTTAATCCCAGTTTTCAGATGTACTGAAGACCTGCACTTACCACTGACATTAAAGAATCCTTGAATACATGGCTGAACCAAAAACTGAAATCAGGTCTGCCTACTGTTGTATTCATGGGTGGGGAGGGAGCTGGTTTAATTAGAGCAACATGCTATGGCAACATAGTATTATTAGGCTGATGCTACATTGCCATAGCTTCTAAAAATAACCGTGCACCACCTGAATGGTGCAGTAACAAGAGTGCCGTGGGGGCCATGTATAGATGTGCTCACTGTCATGTGTATTAAGCCCCTATGCATTTCAAAATGGCCACAGGATGCTTTATCTAAAGCTCATTCAATGAGGTTTAGAACAGTGTCCCTGTGGCCATTTTAAAACGTGGGGGGTTAATATATGTGATGGTGAGGCAATGCTGGAGTGTTCTGGTTCAAATGTGGTTAATTGAGTCTACTCTGATGTGTTTTAATTAGAAAGCAAGTGAGCACATCTATAGGCAGCCAAGATGGCCCAAACCATGTTTTTTATGAAAGTTGCCCCTGTCACTGTGGAACAGTCAAGTATTGATACCATTTCATTACTGGGTCACAGATCTTTGAACAAAAAGCAGAAATTGAAGCCTTAAGCAGTGGACTCTCAGTGGGCCACATGCAGTTGTCATTTATGATTCCCCCAGACAAGAAGGAGAAACACACGTGCCTTCAAATATATGCTTGGAATTTCATGATAATTAATACTCCATTATTACTGATTATTGTTGTTACACAAATTTTATTGTGCTAGGAGTATGTATTAGCAATGACTCAGCAGACTGAAAGGGTACATCATGCCATGGAATTATATAATGCATTAGAAATAGTTGCTCTGAGCCAAAGCATGTAGGAGAGCTGGAGCTTTCACCTCAGACACCAAATTCTTCATCTCAGTTTCCTTTGGAATATGAACAGGTGGACAAAAGGTGATTTCATTGCTTTCTAGCAGAAACCGAAAAAAGCTGCCTTAGTTTAGTGATGGTGCTGAATTATTAGCCCTGTCAGCTATTTCTGTATCAACTTGCATTCTGTTGTTCACATTTACTGTTCTAGGATTTAATGTACTGAATGCACATTCATAAATCCATGTTCTCCCAGCTACTTAATAGATATTTCTTGAAAGACAATAGACCAGGGTAAAATGAATAATTTAGTCATTGTGCACTGGAAACACTGCTGCAAAATTGATTTTAAAAATTAGCCTGAATTTAAGTGGTTTATAATTCCTGTGCATTAGTAACTGTCAGCATAGGTAATGGAACATGAGATGTTTAAAAATACATGGCATCAAGAGAGCACGATAGAAAATAGAACCATAGTATAGAAAGATTCATTGTTCTGCATTATATTGGGATAAAGTAATTTGCTTGTGCGTTTCTATACCAAAGCATATTGTCATACAGGACAATTCACTTCTTAGTTTAGAAAGAAACACTTAAATGCAAAATAAAGCCATTCTAATCATGGTAAAGTAATGAAAAAGAAGACTAAATCACTAACAAAGTGTTCCAAGAAAAAGTACCAGAGCTTTTTTCTCATGCAGGCAGAAAATGGGTCAGTCTTCTTTAAGTGCCACTCTAACAAAAATGCTAAGGGGCATCTACTTAGGCCATGTATAGGTGTTAACATCTGTACCAAAAGAATCAGGGTTCAAATTACAGGGGAGCTTGGGGAAAGAAGGTGAGCCCCACCCCCATAAGAGATGCGAGCCTCCCTGTAAAATTTAAAAATCATAACCTGGGGAGTCTCTGATTTTATTAAGGCATCATGATGGGCAGCCCAATTTTTTTAATTTTTTTTGCAGACTGCTCCAAGAGTCAAAGTGTAATTCAAACTGTGAGGAGAATCATCACTCTTCCAGTAGAAAGTAGAAGTGTCCATGGATTCATTCACTTTCTCCTGGAGTAAACATGCCCTTTCCAGGAGAAAGTACTTCCAGGTTTACACTTGGAAGTTCTCCCCTATGAAAGCATTTCTCTTTCAGCAATAAACACCTGTATGCTTCTTTTCAACTCCATTATGGTCCTCATGAGTCAAATAGAAGATCCCCCAGGGACACCCCAGTCTGGAGAGAGCATGGGGGCATTGTACTGCTGCTCTCTTCCTATTCCACAGATCAGCATGACCCCAGTCAAGAACAGGCAGGATGAGGGGCAGGGGCTACTGCCCTGCTGCTGTACTTCCCTCCTGGTCTGGTGCAGGGCTGTGGACACTGCTTTGACCATGCTGTGAAGACTGAACCAATTGGCTCCTCTCTGGGTAGCACGTGCAAAACCACATGCCGGCAACCCACCACATGGGGATACGGGCACCAACTTTGAGCACGCTGTGCAGGGAGGATCCAAGCAGCTCACCCCCATGGGACACTTGCAGAGATGTGATTCCCAGGGGGACACCCTGTTCTGATGAATCGGTGGGCAGGGGTGGGGGTGGGGGTTTTCCCTGCTGCTCTACTCCTCTCCCAGTCTGGCCAATGGGAGGGGAGTGGAACAGCAGGGAAGACTCCCATCACAGGGTGGTGCAGGGAGTCTTTCCCTGTTGCTTCATTCACCTTCCCCAGACTGGGATCACCTGGTCTAAGGAAGGTGCAGTGAAGAGGGAAGAGGGGATGGCTGCAGGTTTAGCATCTATACTGCTCCTTCTGTAGAAAGATTTCCAGTTGTGGAAATTTTTCAGAAATTTCAATTGCTAGAAATGAATGCCTATTAGCCAAAAGTTAGGCCTACTGCTTTGCAGTTGAAGCACCACAATGTTTGTAAAGGAGAGAATGTAAGCATGAACACATTTGAGGAAATAAGACAGAGACATTTCTAAAAAAACCCAAAACGTTTTAAAAGTTCTGTGGTTCATACAATTCTACATTAAGATCCTTCATTATTCCTTAAAAATCTACCTCAAATATGACATCTATGGTAAAATATCTAGTGATAAACACTAGGTGGATAGCCTGTATTCATTTTCTCATCTCCTCCTCCAATCCTTTGGATCTGTTTGTCCATTGTATCTTCCTGGTGCATCTTATCTATCATTTTGATAGTGACCTACCTGGGGGAGTGTGTGGTTTTTTTTGTTATTTATCTGCATGATGTCTGGCATAATAGTTCCTTGGTCCATCCTAACTGCTGTCATTACTATTAATGTGTTGTCATTTATGTTGGAGTTCTTACTCCCTTACCTTTTAAAATAAACTTTCAAGCTTTCAACATATTCTTTTTGGCCAATATTCTCAAAATTGACTAATGCTTTGAACTTGGGTGCCTAAAAGGAGCTTGATTTTCAAAGGGTCTGGCTTTCATACTCAGTAAGTAGTGAAAAATTAATGTATCTCAAGTTGGGCACTCCATATTGGAAATAGCCCTAGTTTCTGATCAATTTAGAAAAACATTATATAGCCTTCTGTTCCCATTAATAGTACCCTTTTTACTTCCTCTCTCACTATAGTCTAGACTTAGCTAACCCGTTCCATTTCTATATAGACTATAATCTCTTTGGGGCTGACCGTATTTACAATATGTTTGCACAGTGGATAGCAGGATGGGGCTTCAATTCTAATTGTGGTTTTGGTCATAATCACAGAGCTATTATTTTCCACCCTAATTTTCCATAGCAGTTTTGTTGGCCACCTAAATCCTTCAGCAAAGAAGATAAATGTAGAGCTAGCTTCTCTGGTGTTAGGAGGTAGCATCTGTCTTTGCAAACTGACTAGTTATAATGGAACATTATCTAGCTAGTTCACTGAGTTGGCTAACTTATTCTTTTCACCACTCTCAGCTTGGAGACATGAAACACAGTCTCTCCTCTCTGTGCTGGGCCTGGGCAAATCAGCCAGCTTCAATGGAGCCAGATGATGGCTTCTGGGTGCAAGGAACCTGGACCATAGTCTCTCCCCTAATGCCAACTGATTTTGTGTTAGCCAGATGGCCCTCTTTTTTTTCCCCTGACAGGCAGCCTTGTGTAAGTCAGCTGGCAGAACTTCACTGCACTGTGGATCTGTAGGATCTGGAAGTGCAACGAAAGGTACAGTACAACCTCGGAGACAAAACCAAACCCTATTTAATCAAGTGTTCCAGTGCCATTACTAAGATAATCAGGGTTGCAGTGAAATGTAGCAAAGCTCATTTAGCTCTTTAAGGTGTTGTAATTAGAGATCAGCCTGAACTTGTATCCCAGAACCAAACTCTCTAGAATGCTGGAAATGTTCAGCTCTGAGACCCCAGATCTGGACCAATTTTTAGATCATAGCCTATATAGATGAAAGGAAGTTGGGATGCCAATGGAATTCATAGGGGTATGGAGGGACACAGGGGAAGCATATAGGAGACAGCTCATCTTCTGCAAGGGCAAGCCTGCCTTTCCAATTGCATAGCTGGACCTCCAGCCCCCCTCAGCATCTGGCTTCCTTTCAAGTTTTTCTATTTCTGTTTCTCTACAAATGAATATCTGCTCCTGAAGTGATGATTTCACTTAATGAGGGAGGCAGGAGGGCAAAGAAGTCCATCCTCTTGATGGGTTAGCAGCTACCCTCATATTCAGCAGTATGAACACTGGAAATTGCACTGTGAAATTGGGATATACAGCTTTAGCATGATACCTTTATTCTATTTAAAATATGTAAAAATCTATATAATAAACATTTGTTTTAATGCTTATGCATTAAAAATATACTACAACTAAAGCTCACCAAAGTTGAATCTCAAAGGTCGTGGTAAAATATGCATGTAGGCACTTAGGGTGAAATCCACCTTTGTGTAATGAGATCAGGATAAAGGTTTAAGCAGTTCTTGTATTTTGAGGTTGTCAGCAGCATGGAAGTCCACTAATCTCACCTATTTTCTCTAGTCTTTAGGGTTCTTTGACATAGGTTATTTTATTGTTCTTTTCTTAAATGACTGTGGGAAAGTATGAGTGATGTACTGTCATTGGAAAGAAGGTCTTGTGCTTAAATACCTTGACTGGGACTCAGGAGACCAGTTTCAATTTCTAGCTCTGCCAAACACCTCCGGTGTGACCTTGGTCAAGTCACTTTATACCCCTGTGCCTCAGAGAAATAGGAATAATAGTCCCTAATTCACACAGGTTTTTCACTTAATGCAGGTAAGTCACTTAATGCTTGTGATTTACCCAGATAACAGGGTAACTGGGGCCATTCCTAGGCAAACAGGCTGTAGGAAAGGAGAGGGGAGATGTGTTTTCTCTAATTTAGAGTCTTCTAGCACAATGTGAGTTCTATTTAGAACAGAACTTAGAACATTTGTGCTTTAATATCTGTCTGTTCTGAAAGATATGCAAGTGTGGGCCTGCAGCACGGTTGTTTATAAATTTACCTCTATGGTAATTTTAGAAAGAGGGAAAACATTCCTTTCATCTGAGACTTTTGTTTCCATGATACAAGCTAGCATTGCTTACACATACATGATTATTTAATTATATTTTCCTTGATTTAAAGAGGGGAGGGAGGGGTAGGGAATTGTTTTTTGAAACGAGACTGGCACACAAATCTTAATACTTAAAAATAGAGCATAAAAGTTTTGTTAGCTGCAACATTTTACTGAATATAGCAGTCTCTTGTTAAAGATAAAAGGCACTGCTGGAATAAGTATGCACATGTTCATACATGTAAGTGCATGCACTGACATTGGTTATTACCAAAATAATTAAATATAAGAAATGGGGGGAGGAGGAGGTTGCGCTTTAGGATCATATTGTTAATATAGCTGTGACACATTTTATCTTCCCACACCCTCCAGAGTATCAGTAGATAATGAGATCAAGTTGAAGGCTGCAGACAGGCAAGCAGGAATTGTCACTTACACAGTGACATACATCTTAAAAATTTCCAGTTGTAAGATCCTGTGTATGCACACTGATGTAGCATATTTTTGTGGTCTAACACAAAATTGGTGTAGTTTCTAGCTAGTAATGGTGTCTTTTCCCCTATACCTCCTCTCTTTCTCTACTCTATCAACATAAAAAAAAACAGTTGGTGAAGAAAGGAACATATTGAAAAATAATAAGGCACCATTCTCAACTGGTTAATAATCCTTTTATTCTAATTTACCCTCTTTCCACAAAAACCTGGTATACCATCTGATTAGTTTGTATTGTTTCATATATGTTAGATAAAGAACCAATTATTTGTAGAGATCTAATTAAAGTGTGCATAGGTGAAGTAAAAATCATGAACCGATCATGGCTCCTGGTACCATTTTCATGGTCCTTTTATGCCCCTGCCCCATGATTAGCTGAGGGCCCCTGGTGTCCCCACCCTTTGTCACTGACTGGCTAAGAGTGCTGCCTTTCATGTAGTGCCACCCCTCACTATTGATTGGCATAAAGGGAGAGGGCCACCCAAAAGGCAGCCCTCTAGTTACCACTGTGGCTGGTGGCTTCCCACCCCCTCCCCCTCCCCCCCGGCAAGCTACAAGGCCAGGCCTCAATAACTATAGGCTTCCACTGGGGGCCAGCATTTTATTTTTAGTAAGTTTTTTTTTCTAGAAATTCCATGCAAAATCACAGGGAATGACAGTTTTCATGGTGATTGGGGAAACTGCCTTTTCCTGTAGTTTCCGCAAAAATTGCAACATCACAAATTGATTAGATCTCTACTTATTTGTGTTCCAAAGAAATAATTACAAGAAGTTATTGGGTATATACTGTGGAATTGCTACATATAAATAATGTGAATAGGCAATAATACTGGGGTATTGGCAGCCCATTTGTACATTGGTAATGGGAAATGAAGCCTATATATGCTGCATAGAAGATGTCATAGGGATTCAGAGGGATTATTCAAAGGAATTATACAAATAGTAGGAAACAGAAGAATATTAGCCAACTATTTTTATCCACTGAAAATTAAACTAATGATTGTTGCAAAAACTAAATGTTATAAAAGTAAATAGATTTGCAAGTGCAGCAAAACAGCACTTTGAGGTGGAATCATTATCAAACATAGGCACTCTAAGGGTGTAACATACTATATTTCCCCGAAAAGATGATGTTTTCTTTGTCCAAAACTTAAAAGAAAATTATAGCATCATATTTTCTATTTAATAAAGTATTTCCACATAATTACAATCATCCTGTGTTATTACTTATGATGTATCTTTCATTTCTATCACAAGTTTGGGTCTTAGAGAATAGTGGACAATATAATAAAGCTTCACTCATAACTTCTGTTTCTTTATTTCCACATAAAATTCATGCAGGCAGAGCCTGCAGCTCAGGCACAAATGACCTTTATCAGGGATTACTATGAAGTAAAACTGTCTTTAAACCAGTTAAGCTGTGGCCTTTGTTGTATACAAACTACCCTCCTGAGGAAGGCTGTTTGTGGCTGAAAAGTCGGGTCTACCCTCTGGTACAAACCTTCTCTGGAAGTGAAAAATAAGTTATGCCTAAAGCATTATTTTTTAATGAGTTTTCCTCTTCACTTGGAATGCTTTGGGACTCACCATTAGCTCCATGGCTCTTCATGCCAGGATAGATGATTATGTATTACCCTACACATCTAATATGTCAGCAGGCTGTCAGCCTTTCTGTGGGCAAAATAGGATAACTTCTCCAATCTATATTTTGTTTCCCTGATGGAGAATCCATGACTTAAACCTGTGTTAGGCTATATGTCTTCAATTTTTATGTCTAAGAAACATACAGTTAATTTGGAAGATACATAACATCAGTGGAAATACATATAAGTTTATGCTTCTAACTTCTTGTTATAAAAAAGATAATACCCAGGAGGTGATGTTATTAAGGAAAATAATATTGCTTAATATCACAGTGCATAAATGACCATATAATTAATCCATAATTGCAATATAACTACTGCCCATGTAGATACAAGGCATTGCAAATACCATGTAATTCTAGGGTAATTACCTGTTTATTTCTGTGTTCTAAATTTAAGCCTTGCCCTAAGATCTAAAACTTGAAATAGTATGCTCATTAGTTTGAACTATTTAATAATGCTAAATATAATTGCTAAATAAGCTTAAAGAAAACCGTAATTACTGTTCTGTGTTTAGGGCCTGGTCCCAAGCCCTCTAAAGGTGGTAAAATCTTTCCATTGGCTTTGATGGTTTTTGGGCCAGGGCCTTGCAGCATATTACTTTTGCCTACACAGTTCAGATATATCCCTGAATATGCACTGGGCAGTGAAGTTTTTCAGTGCTTGACAGGGGTGATTCACTGACACAATGATACCCTGAGTTCCTCACTTGAACACAGTAGAGTGAAACAGAGTAGCCACCAAGTTCAGGTGAAAGAAGGGACCAGTGGTGTAATCACGACTTGTCTAGGGATATGACATGTGAAGAATCTTCATATCTTCTCTTGCAAACTATTTAGGGGACTGACCACAAAAATATCCCCCCTTAAAACGGTTCTTGGCCTATGAAAAAACACATTTCACAAAAGCTAGGTACTTCCAGGAAGCATACTTTGCAGGACAAAGTGGCTCCAGGACTTGGTTTTAATCCTGCTGTTGCTGTATCTGAGGTTGAACTTGGTGAAGGATTTCTTTCTGCTGAATATGACTCATTTGTTGGAGCTGAGTCTGTCCCACATATAATGCCAGGAACACATTTTGTAACCTTTAAAAGCATCTCAATTTATTAAATTAGTGATTATGTTTTTGTTGTTAATAAAGTTTGGTCCAAACAAAAAGTATGTCGATGCCTACAAACAGGACTGGGGCAGCCCAAATGGACAGCTTATTACTGTGCAAACCAATCTCCTTTCTAATCTTACATAATGACAGCAAGAAATTTATTTACTGTCAAAAGTAACAATGTAATCAACAAATCTGTATTCTTGCTCTGTACATATATTAACACTCTTGGTAACACAATGACATTTTCTTTGTCATTAACTATATCATTTTTTTGCTTTTGCTCATGTGTGTTTAGTAAACAGGTGCCTTCACAAGCTTCCAAATAAGTTTTCATACTGGTAGGAAAATGGAGGTGAGGGTAATTGTAAAATGACTGCTTGTCTCTGATATCCATGTCATAAAATGATGAAGATATAATCGTTTTGACTTTCTTAGTGTTGTGCAGCCTTATGCTCCCTAAACTATATGATATTATTCTGATTTGGACAAACCAGAAAACTGAAACTCCACCTGCTGACCAGGTTCTGTGAGATGATGATATAGAAGGAAAATAACTGAGCTTTTGATGATCATTTTATAGACTTTGGCTAAATATCAAGGGGTTGATTCACTCTCAAGTTATTTCAGATATGCATTTGGTTTGAAATTCTAGACTGGAATATTGCAGTGAATGACTGTAATAAGATAAGAAAACAGACATATAATCTAATTTCAGAATTCATTGCTAAAAGATTTGTGAAACTCCTCTTTCAAAGCCTATTTTAATCTTCATTCTTTTTTTGTGAACACTCATAAGACAGAGTTATTCAAAAAGAAATTCTTACCAAATATCAAGTAATGGAGAGGTTGACACTAATTCAGCTCTCACAACTGCACCAAAGATGTTTAGAAGATGAGAAAGAAAACAAGAATAGCTGTGCACAAGTAAAGCAATATCTAATATCTTTCCTCTGGCTGTGACACCATAATGAAAGCTTCAGAGAAGGTAAATCTGTCCCCATGTATGCTCAGTACTCTAGTCTGGTTGGGATGAAGAGAAAGATATTTTTCTTCCTAACTTCAATCACCTTATTCCCTGAAGGTCTGGGGTTAACAGCAGTTACATTTAATTTCTTAGAGAGTGTATAAGCAGATCCAGAGAAGAATATTTTTCTGAATCTTATTGAGCCACAGGGATACATCAGACATCAGAATACATTAATATTCCACTGCATACTAAATTAGTAAAATATTATTTGGCCAAGGCAGAGTACAAACACAAACCATGGCTATGATATGGGAAGCTGAGCACGCATGCATCTGGTTCTACCAGATATCATGCCATTTAACATATTTTTGGCCATCTGCTCCCCCTTGCAACTGTTTAAGAAATATCTCCTTTTACTCTGGTGCAATTTGTGTTGATGTAGGAGTTCAAGATAATTGTCTACAGAGGCATATAAAAGTTGATTAACAATATTTAAAGTTTCAGAACAGGATTGTCATGATAGAATTCTGTTTTAAATCTGTTCTGTTCAGAAATTTTGTTTTGAAAAAAACCTTATTTTTAAAAAATTGTGTAACCTGGGTATGGTACACAATAGGTACCCCCCTTTCCAACTGAAGGGATTCAGTAGGTGCGTTATGCTGTGGGGAGTGTGGCTGCCTAGCTGCAGGCCAGCTCACCTCCTTTTCCTACAGAGCTGTTCAAAGACCAAGGACAGCCAGTGATATTGAACTATTTACAGGTTTAATAATACAGCATTATATAAAGATTGCAAACATGAACTTACGTACGCATGTCTATCATTAAGGAAAAAATCATTAAGGCTCACATTTGTGGTAGCCCAGCAGGGGAAATTATGCTGAAAGGAAAACAGCAAGAGTCCACTGCAGGTAGATCCTGCCTGACTAACCTTGTTTCTTTTTATGACCAGGTCACAAAATGCTTAGACACAGGAGTCGAGGTAGATGTCATCTACCTAGACTTTAAGAAGGCCTTCGATACAGTATCACATTCTGTTTTCGTAAATAAACTGACAGGCTGTGATGTAGGTGATTACATGGTCAGGTGGGTGGCAAACTGGTTTAGGAGTCACACCCAGAGAGTGGTGGTGGATGGGTCGATATCGACCTGGAAAGATGTGAATAATGGAGTCCCACAAGGCTCAGTCCTTAGACCAGTTCTATTCAATGTCTTCCTCAGTGACTTGGACAAGGGCTTAGAGAGCACCCTGTCCAAGTTTGCAGATGATACCAAATTATGGGGCCAAGTTAACACACCAGAGGTTAGGGAATGAATCCAGGTGGATCTGGACAGGTTGGAAAAATGGGCAGAATGAAATAGGATGCAGTTCAACAAAGACAAGTTCAAAGTGCTGCTTCATGGCAAAAAGAACCACCAACACACTTACAGGCTGGGGGATGACCTTCTCAGCAGCACAGCAGTGGAAAGGGATCTTGGAGTTGACTCCAAGATGAACATGAGTCATCAATGTGATGAAATGATCAACAAGGCTAACTGCATTTTGTCATACATTAGCAGATGCATGACGAACAGGTCCAGGGAGGTTATGCTTCTCCTCTATGTGGCACTGGTCAGGCCTGAGTTGGAGTACTGCATCCAATTTTGGGTGCCAGACTTCTAGAGGGACACAGAGAATCTTGAGAGGGTTCAGAGGAGGGCCACTTGTATGGTCAGAGGCCTGCAGGCAAGGCCCTACAAGGAGAGACTGAGGGACCTAGATCTCTTCAGCTTTCACAAGAGAAGGCTGAGAGGTGATCTTGTGGTTGCCTATAAATTCATCAGGGGAGGGCAGCAGGGAATAGGAGATGCTTTATTTACTAGGGCACCCCCTGGAGTAACTAGGAACAATGGCCACAAATTGATGGAGAGCAGATTTGGGTTGGACATTTGAAAGAACGTCTTCACAGTAAGGGTTGCCAGAATCTGGAATGGGCTTCCAAGGGAGGTAGTGCTCTCCCCTACCCTGGGGGTCTTCAAGAGGAGACTGGACCCCTAGCTGGGGTAATCACACCCCAGCACTCTTTCCTGCCCAGGGCAGGGGGTCAGACTTGATGACCTACTGAGGTCCCTTCTAACCCTAACAGCTATGAATACACACACACACACATACACTTGCTATTTACAGATATAGGTTTACACAGGCAATAGCTCTTATTAACCCTTGACTCGGGCACAGGTCTAGTCCTCTGTGGCTTCCAATTAGATGCTGCCTCTGTCCACTCCCCTTCTCCCCCGACAGGCGGTCTTTAGGAAGCAAGCAAAGGAGCACTTAATGATGAAACACAGGTTAATCAACAAACAATGACAAGAATATCTGGCAATGATGGGACAAGAATTGTACTTACATAATCAGGTTACATAAAATGAAATACACATGTATACAGATAACCCATACAATGAGTTCAGATATAAAAAACAGCTTACAGTTCTTTACAGTACTATAATAAGAATGCAGGATTACAACATGAATCGTGACAGCATAAGGAACCAGACCAGAACAATGGCATAGCAGCTGTGCCCAAAGAAGAAATGGCAACCCAGGGAAAGATCCTGTTACCTAATAAAACATTATTACCCCTTCCCCAGGTTGCTCAACCAGGAGGGGGCCCATAACTACCCTTAACAAACTACCCTTAACAAACAGGGGCCCTAGACTGTCCTCTGTGCCCAAAGGCAAATCATCTCCACTCCTCAGGGGCTTCCCCTTGATCCCCCATAGTGAGGAAGGCTCCTCTTCCCCTTTGGGAATCCCTTTTCTGGGTAACTTATGACTCCCAGAGTCCTCCCTCACAGGGGTGGTCAACCCATCTGGTTGCTGCTCATGACAGGAGGGCCCAAGTTGCCTGGTGCAATCACTGGGGCCTATCAGCCCTGTCTCAGCCCACCATGCATCACCCTGTGCACCAGAGCCCATGCTACCACAGCGTCCTATCGGCTTTATGACCCTGTGTACCGATGGCCCAGCTCCTGCCTCCTGCAGGGTTGGGAATCTGCACTCTCTCATGCAGCCACTGTGGTCCCTTCCAGCTCTTCACCAGCCCTTTGCATCATTCTTTGCATCGAGGAAGCTGGGTTCTTTCCTTGTGCAGGGTTAGGGACCCATCAGCTCTTGTTTCCGCTATGCACTGATCTGTGCACTGTCGCTTCTGCCTCGTGCAGGGTTGGAGACCCGCACTGCTTTGTGAAGCCGCCAGGGTGCCATCTGGTCTCAGATTCTCCGTGCACTGATCTGTGCACCAGTGCTGTTGCTCCCTTCATGGTGGGGTTGAGCAGCTGCTTGCTACTCCCTGCTAGGTGGTAGAGTCTTCTGGGGCACTTTTGGGGCAACTGCTCTACCCCACTGGTCAGCTCTACCAGCTCCTCATAAGCCCCGATTTTGTTGTCCCTTGCTAACAGCATCCATCTTCAGATGGAAAATGGACCAATAGGAAACCCTGAGGGGTTAGTTCCCCCTCAGGTCCTCTTTTTTACCCTGCCCCTGGGTCAGGGCAGGGCAGACTTGCCTTCTGCCTCCTCCTGATTGGTGGAAATGTTCCACCAATTGCCCGAGCCATTTTGGGCTCAAGTTAACAATTCAGGCTGCCAGTGAGCCCAGCGGCCAGCCTGCCACAATTGTAACGGGTTATTTTTTTGGGCAAACGTGGTAAATGAAATTTTTCTTTAAAATGCAATCTCCTGTAGTCTCAGGGTAACAGGTCTTTGGTAACATGTATGGTTCTGGGCTGATGCTACAGAGGTTCTTGGCCCAGCTTGCCACCAGGCTCCAACCTCCTCAACCTCACTTCTGGGCTATCTGAGTCCTGCCCCATCACAGTATACTCACCTGCCACAACTAGAAGTTAATAGGTTCAGAAGGAGGCTGCTCCAGAAGGCAGATATAGGAATTGGAATGGGTACCTGTCTGAACTCAGGGACTTCTGGGTCTCAGCTCACTTTTACTCTGGGTGGGTCCTTCGGCCTGGGGTCCACTGTATGTGGACTCTAGGTTCTCAGGCCCCAGCTCCAGTTTGGCCTTCTGAGGGCTCTGGGCCACTTGGCTCCTAGGTACACTACCTTTGTGGGTGTGGGGTTTACGCTCCCCTTCAGTTTTTGCTGCCAGATACCCAGACCTCTGACATACCACAGTTTTCCCTGTTATAATGTACTTAGGCTGCTGCACTCATGTAACACTCCAGGGCTCCAGCCCCCAGAAGTGTTGTAAACTGAGTGCTTCAGTTGTACCCATGTGGCCTCTGATCTGCCCCTTATAGCCACCCTGATTCTCCAATGCAAATGGAAATCAAAGTATGAGTGCCCACTCTCAAACACCAAGTTTGCCAAACACAAGCTCCTTTGTTAGGGTAAACTCTGACCTCAAGGTAATATAAATGCAAAAGATCCAAAATACTTATCTCATGTTGCTTGCAAGATAGAGTCTTTTCTGCCCATCAGTGGTACACAGTCCTTGCCTCCAGGCAGTCTGGACTGGATTTCTCCTGGAGCTCTGCCTCCAGTGGCTCCTACAGCCACTCTCTCTCTCCTGGGCTAGGCTCTGGGCTTTTGGGCCTCTCCATGGGTCACCTACCATTTACTTCCACCCCAGGCCTGCAAATCACTACCTACACCTGTGGCCGGTGGCAATCTTATTTAGATCTCTTTCACCATTAAATCTGTTCAAAGGGGCTGGTCTGGCCACCAGGCTCTGGGCTCCCTCCCCCTTCTCAGTAATGGGACAGGGGCCCCATTACACCCTCAAAGGCCCATTAAGACACCACCAAAAAGGTAATGGAAAATTTCCAACAACTTGAGAAGGTATATTGAGTTACTGCTTACACTAGTTGCAGTTAAAATATTGCTAAAGTTAAAGTTGATAGGCAGAAGACCACAATGAATATTGAAAATATTTGTATATGTGTATATAGTCACATAAGGGGGGCAATGTTGGTTCCATACAGGTCCAGTGTCAGGACAAAGCTGAGGTATGTGTGGTGTTTAAACTCACTGTATGCTATGACTTAAGAACTTACCAATATACTGTCATACTGAATGTCCTCTATAAGATATTCCACTCTACCTGTTCTAATAACTCATTTTGACCAGGCCTCTTCTCCTCAGAAAGGCAGACTCATAAAACCTTAAAAATTGAAGGATTAAAATTAAATTAAACAAAAAAAGAAAAAAAATTACATAAAACAAAGCAAAAAGACCATGGCCATGGCACGTAGTTAATTTTATGGCTTCTGTACTAAAATGGTAATTTAATTGAATAGCATTGTAATGGTTGGGCTTCAGGAGCTTGTTTCTGTCAGTATGGCTAGAAGCTGTAGTTTTTTGCTAATGCACTACAGTATTTCAGCTCAGACATATTGTCTATAAGTATTGCCACCTTAGTAACTAGTTTAATATTGCTATAACAGTATCTATTATCAGCAAGTGCAAGAGCTGAAGGTGCTGTATTTAATGTCCAGGTATATGGGAATTTTATGACCCAATATCATCATAAAGGAAGATAATAATTACAATACTAGACAAGGCTAAATATCTGACAAGTTCTAAAATGTAGCTGTAAATAGGGAATCACCACTGAGCACGTAAATTTCTAGTGGAATCCTTCAGGGATTTCAGGTCCTTTTTACTTGTTACTTCTTCTGGCACAAAGATTGAGATGATAAATATAAAAAAATGTTTAGTGCACTGTTGCGAAATGTTCTGGATCTCTTGTTTACAGGGATGCAGTTGAACAGTATGTGTTGCAGTACAGTCAAGTGTAAGGTCTTATATCTAGGAACAAAGAATGTAGGACATACTTTAAAATGATAGGGAACTGTATTTTGGGAAATAGCATTTCTGAAAAGGCCTTGGGGAATTATGGCAAATAATCAGCTGAACATGAGCTTGCAGTGTGACACATTGTGAGCAAATGGGCTAATGTGATCTTTTGTATATATAAACCAAGAAACCTTGAAAAGTAGCAGGCTGGTAAAATTATCTCTGTACTTGTCACTGGCATGATCATTTCAGGAGTACTGTACCTTGTTCTGCCCACAATACATGAAGGATGTTGAGAGCTAGAGAAAATCTGATGATGAGCTATAAGGATGGTTAGAAAAAAGCAGGATAGTGAAATGTTACAAGAGTTCAGTCTACTCAGCTAGGAGAAATGGCTAATGGGTGATTTAATCACTCTATAACAATCTTGAATTTGAACAAACCAGAATTTTGACAAGAGGGTTTGTCAGTCTAATAGATAAATTAAGTTAAACAAATTAAAATGATAAATAAGGCATGTATTTTTAATATTGAAGGCAATTAACTATTAGAACTAGTTTTCAAGGGCTGTGGTGAGTTCTCCACACAGGCAATTTTTAAACTGATAGGTATATTCCTAATAGAGATGCTTTAGTCCTAGGGTGACCATATGGGACAATGTGAAATCTGGGGCACTGCCCTCACCACCTCTTCTGCTTCAGTCAATGGCCCATTAATGATCCATTGTTTTCTTCACAGGTGTTAAAATACCCTTTTTAACAGTCATTCCACTAATAAAGCTAACTTATTAGGGCAATTTTGCTGTCTGCTAAGCTTCCTATTTCACAGTTCCTGCTGCTCCATCTCCCTGCCCCGGGGCCTGTGTCTGGGATGCTGGTTTTAATTTTCATTGGCAGGCAGGGATCATCCTCCAAATCCGCCTCTTTCTTCTGCCACGCCTTGCTATTAAGTAATCGGTTGGTAATTATGTGGGAGGCTGCCCTTTGAGGGCCCTGATGTCTAAGGGCTGAAAGTACGTGCTCCTACCACCCCTTTAACATGTCCCATGCCTTGCAGATGTTTCTAACAGCTGTGCTCTGCTGTGGCCTCAGGCCAGGCCCAACCCAGCACAGTGTTAGACCTCTCATGTTCTGCCCTATTACAGGTCACACTTATACCGCCTCCCTCTCACTAAGGCCTCTCTCACTCCACTCTGGATCTCACCTGGTCTCTTTCATACTGCTCCTCCTTTCCCTGGGACCATACTCACCCTGCGTTATCCCAGGGAGGTCCTTGGGCTTGATTCTTATCACTCCCCAGCCAGTAATTGCGCAGCCTTTTGGGCATCTCCCACTACCGTCACCTGAGTGAGTGCTGGGCGGTTCGCAGAACATTAGTCTTACTCAGCCTTTGGTCTCTTGCAGGGTCACTCACCTAGCTGTTCTCAATCAAGGGGCTCCTGAATAGCCCCATTGTTTCCCTGTAGCTCCTCCTCTGCTGCACCTCCCAATTGGCCTCAGGCCCATTTGCAGCCTCAGGTACCTGAAGGCTTACCTCAACCTGACTCAGCCCCCATGCTAGCAGGACCTATCCTCAAGCCCCCTGTTCACAGGAACCCAGCTCATGTCCCTTACTCATAACACCTTCTATCATGGCCCTGTGTCCACAGGGCCTCACAACTACCACTCTCTACTTGCCCCTCTCTCCAGGGCCTCACAACTACCACTCTTGTACAGGCCTTCAGGTGTCCCTCTGCATCCCACTCTGCACCTCTGCCTCCACTGAGGCACCTACTTTGCCCCCTACTCTGGGGCCTATGGTTGAACACCCCCACAGGCTCAGGAGCTACTTGTTGGCATGCCTGGCCCACAATTCTCCTTCTCTGGGGTCTTGCATCCCATGCGGGCTCAGGTGGCTGCAGCCATCCATGGCCCCACTACCCACTGTCTGGGGTCTTGCACCCCACACAGGCTCAGGTGGCCACAGCTGTGCCTGGCCCTACTACCCACTCTCCGGGGTCTTTCACCCCACACGGACTCACACCAGGGCATGCCTGGCCCTCTACTCTGTCTGATGTTAAGTAACCTACCTGAAAGTAGGGGATGGGGTTACGGAGCTTCTCCTCACCTTTTTCTGGGGAGGTAACTGGCCTGGCATTTCCTGGGGGCTCCCACACCACTAGAAGCCTCACCAGGCCACCCTTCCCCAGCAGAGTGCAGTTTCAAGTCATGCCCAGGACCAGGAGCCTCCAAGCTATCCCTATAAGCTCCTGGCCTTACCTTCTAGTTGTTGCAGGAGCAGCAGCTGCACCATGAGATATTCCTTCCATGGCGTGAGGCAGCAAACTGCTGCCTCCAGCTCTGCAGGCCTGGATCTACAATGGCCACTCATCAGAGCTGGAGCAGCACCTGCCACCAGCTCTTAAAGTGGCAGACACCAGATGTGCTCTGCCACCCACCTTCCCCCTTAAAATGGTTCCTGGAGGAGGCTTCCCTCTGCTGCTCTACAAGCAAGCTCCCACCAAGCTTATAACAGCCTCAAAGTGATGAGCACCATACTGGTGCTCCACCACACACCTTCCCCCTTAAAAAAAATGACCCTTGGGGTATCTCCCAGCTGCCTTCACTGCTGGCTCTTCTCCAGCCTGCCGCCATCAGAGTCATGTAGCAAGCACTCCAACTGTGCTCCACAAGACTAAGTTTAACAAAATATAAAAAAGTAGTATTTGGCTAGGTCAGAGGTGGCTAACCTGGAGTACATATACCACAGTGTAGCACAGGCAACTTTTGTGTGTGGCATGTGACAGACAGGGGAGAAGACAGGCAGCAGAAGGGTGGATAGGGCAGGAAGCCAAAAGCAGAGCAGCAGATTGTGTAGAGACCACAGGACTGGTAGTTGATAGTGGAGCAGCAAATGGGACAGGGGAAGGGGACCAGAGTAGTGCTCAGGGAGCACAAAAAGCTGAGGCTGAAAGCTATGGGACTGGAAAAGCACAGGCTCAGTGGGGACCTGGTGGCTGCCTATAAGGGGTATATAAGGGGTGCACATCAGGATCTGGGGGAATGCCTGTTCACCAGAGTGCCCCATGGGATGACAAGGTCTAATGGTCACAAACTTCTCCAAGACTGTTTCAGGCTGGACATAAGGAAGAACTTCTTTGCAGTCTGAGCCCCAAGGCCTGGAACAGACTGCTGCCAGAGGTGGTGCAAGCACCTTCTCTAGATTCCTTTAAGAGTCAATTGGATGTTTATCTTGCTGGGATCCTGTGACCACAGCTGACTTCCTGCCCCTGGGGCAGGGGGCTGAACTCGATGATCTTCCAAGGTCCCTTACAGCCCTAATGTGTATGAAATCTATGAAAGCAAATTTGGAGCATGGTCGCCAAAATGATTGTTCCCACTGGGTTAAGTGAATATTTAAGACTTAAAGAAAACTTGATTTTAAGATTTCAATATTCCTTCAGTTTATTGGTCACTAATAGGGGGGCACTGGCATAGAAAGAAACATTCTGATCTAGTATTGCAATTATAATATGCTTGCATCAGGCATAGTACTGGATTATTGGGAAATTTTTAGCAAACTTGAATAACCAGATAAATAAAACCCCAGCTTGTAATTGAGTAGAACTGAAATCTTGTAGAGTTTTATCTATGCAGTCATTTGCTCTGTGCCTTGATTTCTTTTTAAGAAGCATGCTTAAAGGCATCTTTGAGCTTGATAATTTAGATCTTGTTCTGAGTTTAGCAGATGATTGAAAATTAAAGAGTAACATGATTTTATTAACATGCTGACTGATGATAAGTAGAAGAGGGAAGATTTTACAAGGCAATGGGTTACTTTTAAGACACAACCAAAAAAATCAGATAGAGAACTGTCACAATGTGGAGAAATTCTGTGTAATAGTTTGATCAGTATGCAGTGAGAGTTGTAAAAATAATTAAAAGCATTAGCTTGATGGTGATATACAGCTAATGAAACAGTCATTGGAGTCCTAAATCCACTTGTCATTCTATACATGTTTTATGAATGTATTTTATTTACTTGTTCTTTATGACCCTGGATAGGACTGTACCTAGACATTCTTACATTTTGTGTGCGATTAATTAAAAGATAGCTTTCATATAGATTTGTACTGTCATCAGTTTGAAGGTTAGATATGAAAAAGTAATACATAGACTTAGGTTACATACAAGTGTTCCATTTAGATGGACCTAACCAGAGTTAGGTCTATCTAAATGCCTAATTGTACAGAGGGCTTAAATCATCTAAAAATTGCACTCCTGGTCTAAGTAGGTGCACTAAGATCAGGTTAACCCAATGTAAGAAAGCATTAACCTAATCCCATCAATGTCTGTACATATTTGCAGCATAGCTCCAGTACTGGAAAAGCCCAGCCACTTGACCCAGCCCTGCAGCTATGATATTCCCACCCCCTGATGACCCTCACCTGGGCCACTTTAGCCCTCTTGCCACCATCAAATGGGCCTCCACCAGCAGACCCACCAGCCTCCCCTCCGATCATGTCAAACCCTTCTGAAACCATCAAGTACTATCTCCTTTGGACCTAGTAGGACCCCCACCCCCAATCCTACTCCCAGCAGTGACAAACAGCTACGTGTATCACTCCCAGTCTACATACATGAGGCTTAAAGTAAATTCCAAGTAGACTGTGCATGGCAAATAACTGTACACATCCTTAGAGATTCTTTTGTTTTTATGACTGATCTTTGTGGGTTTGATCTTAAGATCTCTCTTCCTCTGAGATAAATTAAACTTTGCTCACTGCAGAGTAACCTGCCTGTGGGAATTTCTTGTACTCTTATGGATGGGATTTCAAACCTGACTCATGAATTTTGGTAGCTAAGTTGTGGGTACACAGCTGAACATTTAAGGGGGACAAGGGGCATGTCTACACAAGATGCTAAATGAGCAGTCGATTAATTCTACTGTGCTTTAGTGAATCATGGCAAAAGCTGTGTTAATGTGCAGTAGAATTTGTCTGCTGCGCATTAGCTTTACTAAAAAGGCATGCATTGGTGTTATTGTGCAATAGCATTGGTTGTCGTGCATTGACTAAATTTAAATGCACCATAACAATGGCACTTTAATACACATGTAGACATGACCAGGAAGTATTAACACCATTCCCTTTGAAAATCAAATCCATTTAAGATGTCTCATGCTGGGAATCTAAAAACAGAGGCACCTAAAATCACTTGTTACATTTTAAAATCTTGGCCCTATTACTTTATAACATACCCTCAATTCATGGCACAGCAGGAAATGTACACTAGTTCTACTTTAAGTTTTTTTCACTTAAACTTAAGACTGACACATTTAGTGTTTAAAAACACTGTTGCTAAGAAATGAATAATGGGCCAGAATAACCTGACCACTATGGAAAGGGATATGGATAGAAAATAGAAGCTCTTAAAAAAACTATGAATGCAGATTCAGTTTATCATCATCTCCAACTAAAGTGTATTGCTCCTTTTTCCCCCATAAATCCTCTTACCTCTCAAGTAAGTCCAAAGTATCTTACTAAACCTGTGCTAGTTTCTGCCTAGACTTAGTATCTTGTTCCAGCTTTTGGTCTCTCCTCCTTTCCTTGGAGCTGTTCCCCCTGACCCCTTAGCATGCCTTGAGCATCCCTACATCCTTTAAGTATTGCCTTTCCTCATCCTCTAGAAGAGGGATGGCCAAAATATGGGCCACAGGCCAGATGTGTCTGGCCAGGCAATTTCATCTGGCCCTCAGGTGCCCCAAAACTAATTGTACCCTGCCCAGCTCGCACACCTCACCCCAATCCCTTGTGGGTGGAAGGGCCTGGCCACGCTAGCACAGAGCTCCCAGGTGGGTTGCTGCTACCCTGCTGCAGCTGCTGAGGGACCTACTTGGCTTCCCAGGTGTCCTGCTTACTCCAAGCACCAGATAGGGAAGTGGCAGGAGAAGGGGAGCTGCAGGTTGGTGGGAGTCCATGAAGCTGGGGCTTGTGGCAGCACAGAGCCCACATCAGGGGGGCAGCGGGAGTGCAGAGCTTGGCTGAGCAGGGTGTGGGTGTGAGGGAGGGTGGGAGGGAGGTGTAGGGACCTCCCACACACTGTCCCCCATGATAAACAGACCCTCCTGCCAGCGGCAGCAGCAGGTGGCAGGTGCTTGGGGCACTCATGGCCCATGCAGGCACTGTTGCCCGGTGGCACATGGCTCCGGCTAGTGCTGTACATAGTAGCATGGAGCTCAGCCTGGCTGGCTTGCCTTTATCATCCGGGACTCCCTGTGACATGTTCAGCTCCTGGCACTCGCACGCCACCAAGGGAAGCCCCACAAAATGGAGCCTGCTGCCTTCCCTGCTCCCTGACGTGTAGGTCCCTGGACTCTGCTGGGTATGGAGGGGAGTGCCCCCCACCCCTGCCCTCATTCCTGGTTGAGTCCAGGGGCCTACATGGTAGAGAGAGGCTCAGAGAGCTGGGCTTCCCCTCTTGTTGCTGGGCTCCCCTCATGGTGCTGGGCTTCCCCCGGTGGTGTGCAAGTGCAGGGAGCTGCACATGTGCTGCATGGAGCTCCAGAAGATAGAGGTGGGCCAGCTGGGCTACATCCTTGTCACCACATGCAAACCTGGCTGGAGCCACACACTGCTGGGTGGCAGTGCCTGCATGGGCTATGAACTCCTGCCACCTGCTGCTGCTGCTGCCAGTGATGGGGAACTGTGTATCATGGGGAGGGAGTGTGTGGGAGGTCCCCACACCACCGACTTTCCATCACGCCCCACAAACGCACACCCTGTCCCCACAACCCCCCACATATACACCCCCAATATACCCATTTGCTCCCCTCCACAGACACTCCACATCTCACCATACCCACCCACCCACCCACAACTACACCTCACACACCCACACACAATATACAAGAGTAAGACTTTATTTTTGAGTTATTTTGCAATCATCCCTATATACACTATGCAAACACAAATCATGACAAAAATATTTTTGTAATACAACTAAAATATGTTATAGTAGCTGCTTGACTTTTAGCATACAATTTGATTTTTTTCTGGTTCCAAGATGAGAACCCTCCCCCTCAAAAAGAAATACTTCTGTGGGGCAAGGGGAGGGACTTCTGGTGGCAAGGGTCAGGGGTTAGGGGCAGGACTTCTGCTCCCAAGATGACAGCCAGGAGGTGGGGCATCTGTTAAGGGGTGGGGCTACCCTTGTGACCCTCAAGACTCACCAAAACTCAGTAAGTGGCCCTCCAGCCAAAATAATTGTCCTCTCCTGCTCTAGAATGAGCTGGTTCTGGCCTCAGGCCCTCTGGCCTCAGTCCTAGCAGATGCTGAGATCATTGGTTAACCAGAGCTAGCTGCTTAGGTTCTTTCCCCCCTTTTCCCCACCCATTTCATTTCAGTTTCTCACAAATACCTGAATGATTTCCTGAACTAAAATGTATCCTATGAGGAAGCATGTTGTACTACAGTTAATGTTTAAGAAAAATCTTCTCTTCCTCTGTGGTTTGTATCAGAACCAGCCAAGGTACAAATCTGTCAAGAATTATTTGGTAAATAAGCATAAATGTCACCTCCTCCATCTCTGGGTAGAGGTCATGAGGTTTTTCAAGCTACTTCACTATGTGTTGATCATCCTTCATCTTCTGCTGGGCAAACCCAATTTTCTTTCTTCATGTGTTTTGAAAGATCAGAACTTCTATATTAACCTCTGTAGGAGAGGAATTGCTTCTTATCATTTGTTATCTGTGTGTGTACTGTGTCTAGCACAACTAAACCCTAACCACATTTGAGTCTCTACCATAACTGCAGCATTATATTACTGAATATTGCTCCTTCTGGATTTGGGAGGAAAATTCTACACTTGAAAGAAGAAAAGAACCTTTCTATGTTAAGCTGATTTTAAAAGAAAATTAAACTGTCATGTGTCTGAAGTTGTAAAGGGATTTGGAATGTTAGAATAAGTCCAAGGAAAAAAGATTAATGGGCAGAGTGCAGGTGAGGCAGATAAAGGTGCATAATAAACTCCTTTAGTGTATGGCTTTGTCATCTATCATATAACTCTTAATCATTTTAAGCACAGGCTGTTATGCAGTTTAACCCCTGGATGTCACCTCAACATATTCAGGGTGGAGAGAGAGTGGAGAGTTTGATGAACTTTAGAAAACTGGAGGGCCAAATTTATCATCCATGAAACTTTAGTAGAGTTAGATCAAAAATGCATTGGGTCCAAAGCCTCTACTTCAGTTATTCCCCTCAGGCAGTTCTCAACATTTTTACTCATAGTCACTATCTCCACACCGTTATGTAACCTTTAACAACTTGCTACCTTTAACATTATTTTATACAGAGATGCTTACCTGTTAAAGAGTCACTAAAGGTGTTAGGAAAAAATACCCTAAATATAAAACAGATGCACAAGTGCTGCTTGAGCTGAATTTATTATAGGTACACAGCTGTTATCACCCTGCTCAGCCTCTCATTTTCACCTACTCATGTGGTGTACACCTGTGGACTGCTGGCAAGAAATGAAGCTATGAACTCCTGTAACTTTGATTCAATACTTTATTTTTCCCAGGAAACATGTAATTGATATCACATAGCTTATTCTTTGAAAATATTTTTGGATGAGGTTTCAAAAGGCAAGGTACTATGCATGTATTCTTTGCAGACATTAAAGATTATTTTTAAAATGAGGGGTTTGTCCCAGTGTCCAAAGCCCATGGCAGTTTTACAGGGTTTTTGGTGCCTTTTATATACAAAGATAAATCCAGATGGACCAACACTACAGATCTTCCCTGCATATGTTTTTATACCTTTGTACATATCTTTAGGAAGATACACATGAGAATCCCCTGCTGATTGGCTGCTTTCCCCTCTTCTCCCTCCTTGAAAAAAGTAATTAACTGTTAATGCTGCACTCTGGGGTTTCCTCTCTATCTCCTCCTCTGTACATAAAGGGCTGGAGTGTGGCTGAAGTATTCAGCCTTGTGTACTCTGAACTTTCTGGGGAGTAGCTGATCCTGATGGCTCTATAGCTCCCTACTCTGGCTTCCCCCGTCCCTTTCATCTGCAGTCCTGGGTCTCTGTGCGTATTAAGAACCCTAGGGCTAGGGACAGAAGTTACACATAAACCGGCTTAAGTGATCAGAAACTGGTTTAAGCCGGTAACAGAGCAGAAGCTCAGTGCACATAAACCAGTTTCAAAATGGCTGAAACTGGTTTAAGGTAAATCTGGTTCAATATAGTATCAGACTTCACTGCTTTGGGTCAAACAGTTTATGAAACTTCTGCCCCAGACCTAGGAGATAAACAAATTAGGTGCCATACCCAAACTTAGGAGATGGAGGTGTGAGAGGTGGCACAGATGTTTGATAAGGACCTGGATGGCAGGTGGAGAAAATGTTTCTGTGGTTGTGGAGGGGTAAAAGTAGATACATACTGAAGCTGGGAAAGGGAAAATGGCAGATGCATAGATCAGAAATATTGTGCCACTATGGGATATAAAAGGCTGCAAGCTGGGGAACCATAGAATAAACTGATGTGACAAACACAGAATTAATCGATGTGGTGCTGGGGCAGATGGAGGAGTGATGGAATCTGCAGAATTAATTGACATTGATGTTTTCTGGGAGGAGCTGGAAGCCTTCATGCTACTTGTACAATTCACAACCAAAGGTAATATTTGAAAGGAAGGAAGCACTGCACTCTCAGCTGGGAGATCAAGCTTCAGAATCTGGTGCTATGTGATCTTCAGCGCTCATTTGCAACCATTTGGATATTTATTCTTTGGAGAAACAATTCCTGCTGAAGCACTTTTCCAATACAACATATAATAACGTTATGCACTCATTCCTTCTGAGCTTATGATTCTACCAACACATCTTTTACAACTCAATTTGTCAAGTGAGCTGACCCAGCCCTTTTTCTCAGTCAGTCCAAAGTATCTTCATATGATCAAAGAAGCATCTGTTTCATAAAAGCCCTGCATTGGGTTTCAGTTCAGTTAGGAATAGCACCAAATAATCATATTTTGTTCCAATGAAGAGTCACATCGATGTAGTTTCTTTATAGTTATTGCCAATCAGTGGGTATGTTTCTTGTTACAGAGGGTGTCAGAGTGGTTTTTACTTAACACAGAGAAAAGCGATAGCTATCACTGTAGATAAATGGTGCAATTAGTAATATGTTCAAATGATCAAGCCACCAAGAGAGCAGTATGTTCTTTTTTACTTTCAGAGGCAAGATATAAAACAGAAATCTCTGCCAATATCAGCCTTTAGTCACAAGGCAAGTTTTTGTTCTCTTATAATTGTGAATGGATGGCACTGCATGTGGCTGACAATGGGACTTTATTGTTTCTTTAGCTTTGAACAAAATGAAGGCTTGGATCTGATTAGGGAATAAAAAGGTAAAGCATCACCCTGTGGGTTAAAGCTAGCAACCAAACCATCCATGGGCATCATGCCATCTCCTCCCCTTTTACCTTCTACTTGAAGCCCTTCTCATCTGGCAATATTTATCACGGATATCCAATTTCAAAGTAACAAATTTTCAATTTGTTAATAAGCTGTCTTAACATGCTGGGCATATTTTTGTCTGTGACTTCAAGCAATGTACGTTTCTTTACCCAGGAGTCAAGTTAAAAAAGAAACACAATGAAATGGCGCAGCTATAGAAAAAGATACCTGAAGGTCTCTTAATTGTGATGTAATAGGACTCATACTATTTAAAGTAAAAAACTACCCTCCTCATCTTTTTTAATAGAGTGGATCATGTTTTCTGCTTTTCATTTTAATAGCTCTCTGCTTAGTTCCACAGTACCCAGGGCTTTTTTGTTTTTGTTTATTTGTTTTTAATACTTGTTAACTAATTTACATATTCTAAGTCCTTTTTTATTTCCTCAATCAACAGTCAAACCTATATAGACACACAATGGTACGGGTGATGCTTGATAGGAAGTGCACTGTTCTGAAACACCACTGATTTCTCTCTCTCTCTCTCTCATTTGTGCAAGCTAAACAGCACAAGATCATTCAATCCTCATCCTTAAAGTGTCCTAGAGGCTGCTATTCTTTACATTATTATTTACAGTTTGATTCAGAAGTGCATTTTAATGATTTATTTATATGGCACATCAAGCCTTAAATAAAACATGCGACTGAATTCTAAGTTCTATCTCTAATGTGCAAGTTATGTGACTAATTCATTAGGTTTGTCACTAATTTATGAATTATACAACTGACTTTTAAGCCATGTAGCTGATTTGGATCCATATTTCATACTCTGGAATGTAAATATCTATTTTATTAATAGCAGTTTATTTATAAAAAATGAGCTTAAAAGTTAACCTTCAGTCCTGCCGTTCCAGAGAAGGGCTGCCCCCAGTGTACTATTTATTCAAAGACAGAGCTACCTATGAAGATTTATGTCAGGCATACAACATTTTAAGCATTTGGTGTTGTTTTGCCCTTACCAATATAGATTCTTTCCTTCTTTTCGGGGGGTCGGGGGGAGGGAGGGCAGAAGAGAGAAGTGGGGATGGAGAGAGGCAGGAAGGGAATAATACATCAAGTTCACACTGTCAGCAAGAGAGCCTGTGCTTTCCTTTTCTGCCTTTCCGACTGGTTCTGTCTGTACTACAGGACAGGCAAATCAATCGGTGTTTTGGATCTCTGGAATTAGGATGTCATGTCTCAATTCCCTCCTTGCTGTAGCTATGGGGAAACAGCTGCAGGGAGTCAGAAACAAACTATTCAACTGAAGATGAGGAATAGTAGAAGCAACTTGTCCCACCTCATAGGAGGCAAGATATCTTTAAATAAAATTGAACAATCACTTAATTCACTTATTTTCTGTTTTCAACAATTATTTGAATATGTTCTTTAAGAATAGGGAGCATTAATCAATTAATGATATCCCTAATTCTAATAAGTTTTGTCTGAGCAAAGGGTGGTCAAAGTCTGTCTCCTAATTTTTTTTTTTAGGTCAGTGATTCTCAACCAGGGCACTGGGATGCTTCCAGATCTTTTGAAGGTGTGAGGACATGTGAGGAGATAAGCAAGGTGTAAGCAAATAAGCATAGGATAAGGTTAGCACCTGCTTGGCTGATCTCCCACCACCAATGCCCAGTCTCTGCAAGGAGGTAAGCACTGTAATACCGAGTACCATTCCACTCAATTCAGAAAGGTTATGGAGGCATGTCTTGAGTCTGGTGAGGGATGCCTCAAGTGAAGAGGTTGAGAATCACTGCTTTAGGTTAATTTAATATTTACCAATTATAATATTCAAACATCATCTAATACATTGTATGTGGTGGGGCACAAAACATCAGATTTGTGAGCCCATGAAAACCAAGTATGTTGGTAGGATCAACAATTAAATCCCATGAATCTGAGGGTGTCCAATGTAGCCAAGAGTTAATGAGAAATTATATTTGTCAAACTAAAGGGAATTTGTAGTGGTGAAACGATATTAATTTAACAACAGTGTTGCAAACACCTAATGCAGACACCCTATGTTAAAGCATAATGGGGTTTCCTTTGGTGCATACTATTCTAGTAATTTACCAAAGTAAGTGAGATGAGTGCCAGCCCCTCCGTGCACCACTATAATCTAGAATAGATATTCTGGAGCACAGTACAGAAATGACCTAAGAATCTGTTCTGTGGAAAGGAGAACAACATGGATAAATGGGGAATTTGAGGAGAGGTTTTAGACAGTAGGATGAGAAGGAAGGCTCCTAGCAAGAGGCCTGATGTTTTTCAGGATCTTGTTGTTCTAGCAGAGGAGTCAGCAATTTATAGCCTGCCTGCAGAACCATTTTATCCAGCCCATTGAGCTGGGGGCTCTGTGGTATTTTGACAACAGAGAGTTTTGGCAGTGTTTTTGCAGCAGTGGCATTTGACTAGGCAATGGTAAAAAGCAGCAGCAATGGCAGCAGCACTGAGAAGGGGAAGAGCAATGACTTTAGCTCCAGCCCAGTTAGAAGTAGCCCATGATCAAAACTAAGCTCAATTAAAGTGGCCCCTGCTACAAAAATGTTGCCAACTAGATTTAACATTTAGGTGTAAGGCACTGCTGCATATGTTGGGGTATCTTAGAGATACCATATTTATCACCAAGAATCTCTCTTCCTTCAAAAACAAGAGTATGTAGTTCACCAAGCCCTAGAAATCAACCCTTTCTTTCCCCTGTCTCGTTAATATAATATAAACAGAATGCCTTCTGCTTGGTCCTTCTTTTAGAACCTCCAGCTTTAAAGCCATATCTCAAACAAAATGGAAAATGGAACCCAAGCCATCTAAAAACATTCCCTCACATCCTTTTCTAATTCTTTGATTTCTTGCCCCCTTGATTGCTGGTAATGTCTCTCAAGTACCAGCATGTCATTTCATTCACTGAATATGAAGAGATAAAAATTTACTTTTTATTATTCAAATGTTCTAAGAACAAGGCCAATTTTTAAGAGATTAAGCAATCCCACAGTAACATATATCCTATTTGTGATATCTGTTCAAGAGCTTTGTGATTGTCATTATGAAAAACCCATCCATCTATCATAAGTATTGAGATTGTTACTTGTATGTTAAATATCCCTTTACTCTGCAAATAGTCCCAGTGAAATAAGACACTGCTTGATATGAATATGGGTGGCAAAATCAAGTTTTACATCAAAGATTGCTGAGGTACAAAATAATGACTCAAATAAACTACAGCGCTGAAATCTATCTCCTGCCAGTGCTGACTTGTCCCACTCTCTCTCTCAATTCTTATGCTTTAGCACATCAAACTTTAAATGTATCAAATGATGAGTCTTCTTACCTACATTAAGTGCCATAGGGGTTTTTCCTTCTCAATCAGAGGTTCATTTCACAGCCTCTTTTTGTCAATGATTTCATCTGTCACTGGACCACATTATCCTTTCCATTTTACTTAGCCCTGTTTTCTTAGTATCTTCAATTTATCCCTGTTTTCTTCTTTCTATAATGGGTTTTGTACCCATATACTTCCCTATATTTCAGCATAATTAATCCTGATTTACAACAGCATGAAAAGGAAATTATGCTTATTGAGTTCTATGAGAAATGGATCATAGTCACTGACAATTTTTGGCCCAGAAAGTTTTACAAGAGGACCAATTTTCACAGTGTCTAGGCATCACAGCAGGTCATGCAACACAAATAAAGGGCTTATGAGTTGTTCACTCTCTCTGATTCAATAAGGCATTAAATATGTGTAACCTTCATCTGCTAATGCATTCCCCCAGAGAGCTCACATTTTCTGTATCAAACATAGAAGAGATGCAATAAACTGCATTTGCTTGAATTTTAAATTCCAGCCACTTAAAGCTTTTAAACTGTTCAGCTAAAAATGGTTCTTTCATTCATGCATGCAGTTTCTCCCCTGAAATTATTCTGCTAGAAATACACAATTCTGTAGCTGTCTTTCTTGACCTGGAACTGCTCCCTCTTTGCTCCCTAGGACATTCCCTCTAATTAATGAAATATCATTAGACTACAGAAGTAGAAAAGGTGACATTTCATACATCAGCCTCTGTTTCTCCTCCTGATATTGTTATTGGAATTAGACCTTGAAAAGAAAAGGCTAAGGTATCCTGTGATCCTTTCACTGCATATTACAGCTTGCAACTATTCTGTCTAAACCTGTGTTCTCATTAGCGCTCCAGCGAACCAGGCCAGTTCCATTCGGTATTTAGATGGGAGCATTCCAGAGAATGCTGAGCCACTTTGAGAAGCTCTGTTGGTGAATGTTACTCTTTTGAATACAATCTGAATTTGGGCCATGCTATGGTACAACAAGGGTTTCCAGAATCAGCCACTTAAATAAGCATTATGAAACCTTTGACCTGGTAATGGATCTACACCCTGTGTATTTGCTCAGATTAACTTGTGAAATACAGTCATCTCTCATGGTAGATGTGCTGGCTCTTTAACAGTATGCCTAGACCACAGTTGAAAAGGAGAAAGGCAATGAAGAAGAAGAATTTAACTAGGTGAAAGTGCAAAAAGAATTTAGCTTTAGAGACATAGCTACTTAAAATGAATTTGACAGGACACTAGAGCATAAAATCACACTTGCTTCTATGAAAAGTATCATGGACCTTTAAGGGCAAATGGTTGGCATCTTTGCTTTGCATCTCATTTGACATGTGGTAGCTCCTACTGCACCCTGTTATGAGATTCTAGGGTTGCTGTGTGTCAGATGAAATGTAAAACAAGGACTCAGAGAGTTTTAGCATAATGGTATTTTTTATAGCTTGGCATTACAATAATGAAAAACATACATCATCACATGATTTTCACATGAAACCAGATTGAAACGTGATGGGTTTTAAAGGCATTAGTTCCAATTTGAAATCTAGTCTCTAAACTATGTATTTGTGCATACACATACATTCATATAAGCAACCCAAGTCAAATCCAGGGGAGCTGGTGTTTCTGAAAATGAATTTCACACAGGATTACTCAAAAATAACCTAGCTACTTCTGAAACTTTGTAGCAGCCAGGTAGGACAGAAATGCATTGTTTGAAGTTTGGTTGTCTATGATCAACAGCACTTTGCAGGTGGATGAAATTCAAAGGAAGATTTTGTGTTTCTGCTTTGGCCTGGCTGCTTCATACTGCAGGGCTCCAGAGGCAATAGTTCTGTTTCACTTCTGTTTAAATCAAGGAGCTAAAGCAAGTGAAAATTACTGTACTGTAAGTGAACTTTGCACCTATGTATTTGTGTATAATTCATATTCACATATTTATGTATATTGATATTGAGCTTGAAGTAATAATCTATAATAATTGGTGCAATAATGTAAGGATATTACAGTACTCTTTGTGCATGTGTGTGCATTCCTGTGGGCCTGTGCACACCACTTCTTCTACTGCACCATCAGAGTTCCTCTGATGTAGCCCCTAAGGGCTAGATCCACAAAGGGACTTGTGTAGAATTTATGCAACCAAAAGTATGGTCCTTAAAACCTCTGCCTAAATTTGCAGGTACCTCAATCCTATGAGTTCTTAAGTTTTGTCTGTAGTGTTCCCTAGATAGACTCTGGTTTGTGGGTATGTCAAGCAGCTTTTCAGGATTCTTGGTTCTCACATTAAGTGTCTAAGCTCCATCAGCATCAAGACATTATACTGCTTCTACTCCTTATACCAGCTATGGATTCAATTCCTCTCAACTTGCAGAGGACTCCAGTCTAGTAACCTAGAAGTCTAGCTGCCATGCTCAGTGAACTCTTTCTTTATGAAGTTCTAAGGAGGGTTAATCCTTGTGGTCTGGTCATTGAAGCCTGCCTTTTAGGAGCAGGTGGGTTTGAATTCTGTGTTTTCTGCTGCTGCGAAGTTCTAACTCACTGCATAGTGGCAGTCATCATGTTCTAGTTGGTCATAGACTTGTTACACTGTGATTAAAAAAACTTCAATATTTTTCCTGTGGTTCACTATCTTCCACTTTGTAATTTCAACAAGGCATTTAACACATTAGTTTGGTATAATAATTCAAACCTCACTGACTTGAATAGGACCAGGATCTGGTCCCTTATGCATTTAATGGCAGCTGATTAATTTTTTCCAAGCTGCACATAAATGATTACACTGTAACTCACACCCTGTCTTGTCTTCCTGCTTCATTTTTTTGACATTTTTGGAGTGGCACCTTGTCAAAAGTATGAATAATGTCAGAAGAAAAAAATACAGTGCTTCCTAAAATCATCATTTGCTTTAATACTTGCCATTTATTTGGTTAAAACTGGGAGTGAAAGGCTGCTCTGATTGTGTAGCAATTAAAAAGGTGGTTTTAGAAAACAGCGCACAGTACTTGAAGTCACAGCGCACAGTACAGAGTCAAAGTCTCATTATCACACATTTCCTCCCTCCCCTGCGCAGACAAGGTGGTGTTAGCCATAGATAATGAGAAATGAATGCAGTGAAGGTGTGCAGGTGAATATAGTCATTCTAATCACATTCTTCCCCACATTGTAAGGTAGCCAACGTTTACGACAACCCATTCAGCAAATCTCTGGTGAAACATTTAAGTAACAGGACTTATAAATCTATGGACTGTTTCATTAATCAGAAGAGAAGCTGTGCAGCTATTGAAATAACTCCTCAAAAATGGCTAATGTGCCATGCTGCACCATCATTCCTAAAAAACAGTGCCTCCAGGGCTGATGATATAGTACTAGCAAATTAGTGGGTCTGGCACAAAAAAATTGTTGGTAGAAGCATAATTTCTCAGAAGCAGTGCTTGCATGATGCATGGGCAGTTTCCATCACCAAAAGGACATTTCTCTACCAAACAATATACTCTTGAAGGTGAGTTCTTTGCATCCCTTCCATGCTGGCCTGCTTGCCTGAACTGATATGTTCTGAACCCTGGGTCTTCTGCTCCAACAGTAACCATCTTTAATGACTACTGGATAGATTCAGGTGAGGAAAGGGAAGTGAAGAGAAAGCACATCAAGAGAAACATAGAAGACTTTTTTAGCACTAAACATGATTGATAATTTTCTTGTTAATGAATGTCAACCAAAATATCTGTTTTATTATAGGTAGCAAATCACTCTGGTATTTGAATGCTTGACAACAAATAGTTAATGAGATACTTCCATGACACCAATGTAACATAATATCCTTGATGGGTAGGATAGGGTAGGACACATCTCCTGACTGCTGGCTGGTGCCTTAACTAAGGCCGTGTTCCCTAATTTTGGATTTAACCACTAGTTATCAAGAATCACATTTCTGTTTTTCACACAAGAAAACTTCCACTGATATTAAAAAGGGTTCAGGTTCAGCCTGACAGTGTTATTTGGACACCCTCAATTCAAGTCTTTTTATATCACATTGCTCCAAAGAGGATTAATATGAACAAAACATAAGCAAAAACATGAAAGTGTAGTTATCTCACTAAAAGACATCATAACTGCTAACTGATAATCCACCGTGGAAAGACTAAGTAAAAGGAAACCTGTCAGTTTTTAAGTAGTTGCCTAGTATATGCAGGCAACCAAAATCTAGGATGTGTAAGTAATTTAATACACGCCTGCACGCCCCTTCCTTAGCCAAGTGGAAAGAGGAATTTTTCTACTTCAGCATTAATTTGTACAATTCTTACCTCCTGGATTCTTTGGAGGCTTTATGCATGAAAGTTTCTGAGATAGAGATCGAGGTAGTGGAATCTAGATGGCCATTGAATACAACCATACTAGAAATGTATATTATTGGTGGGATATCTATCTAAATGAAGGCAGCCTCAAGAAGTTATGTCTTTCTATATGCCTGTACCTTTTCCAGGAACCATACTCTTAGAAGAGAGGGAAATCTTTGGAGCAGCACAGAGGCCCAGGCCTTTTCAGAACTACTATACATTTCTTAAGGATCTCATCTATACTTCTTACCCATCTGATTCAAAAGATAAACATGCCCATCCTTATACATTGTCCCATACATGCTATCTTCTTTGCCAAGAAACCCACAGAAAACAAAATTACTATAGCCTACAATTAGTTCCAAATGATATATACTCCATTCAGAGGGTTTGAATTTGTGACATATCAGATGGATAGAATTTTTTTTTAGAGAATTACAACAACCAAACAGTGGGTGGCAAGGAGCTTAGTATGACTTCTGTTATAATGAAACAGCTTCATACTATGGTTCTATTGCCTTAATTTTCCTGATTGTGAGAGACTAGTGAGCATCGTCTCTTCCAGGAGATGGAGAAGAAAACTGGTTGCATATATAAAATTGTATTAGCATTGAAGCAATTTCTTCACAACAGCATTGTGCTGTATCAGATTTCATTTCTGTAGCTTTAAAATGCACTATTAGAGTCACCAGATTTAGGAAATATTAAACAGCAGTTGTCAGGGCTAATACTTTTGCAACCTTGTTCATGAATCAACCAATATATAACAATCTTGTGAGTTATATAATGGTTAAAGTATTCCCTTGCATAAAAAGGACAATAGGTTCATAGGTTCAAATGTACTAAGGAGTTCATTTAAAAAGTAATACAACCAAAAGGAACAGTTGAAGAAGATTTAAAATGATTTCAAAAAGCAATTTTACATTATCTTGAATGTAAAATAAAAATAGGAAGCTACAATCTAGGCACAATGGTTTTCTCCATGGGGTGGGAGTGGGGAGGGGAGGAATGTAAGAAGCAGAATTTAGGTCTTGTTCTAATTCCCTTTAAGTCAGTGGAAAACTCCCAACAGGCCCTTAAAATCCTATAGGTAAAGATCAATGTGCCTATATGGAATAGGCATAAGAAAATAAGGATACAGAATGAAAGTCAGCTTAATATGAACTGCACCCAGCTGACTTGTTCCTGGGTTAGCAGATGCCCAAGGTGCCTGCACCGCACCTGGTTTTATGCAAAGAAGTGTATGGGGCTTGAACTGTCAAGTGAATAATTAACGCCAAATTAATCCCTTTTATCTAAGACATTCTTGCATTTCCTAAAAGACCCAAATCCTTGAGCATTGCTTCAGCTAATGCGGCAGCAATTAATATTGCTTCAGATATGCCTATTCACTGGGCTTTTCATAAAGTAATTTTCATGGAGCCATACCATTTGGCTGATACACACTATGCCCAGCTGAATGACTGGGGTAAGGCTAATGGTTCAGAGCTGTAGAAGTAAAATGTGCAAACAGTAGAGCTTATTAAGAGAAAATAAGTGTTGGTTTCAGTTTCTCCAACTTCAAGGTACATCAAAATTCTATTACTTCAAGTCCTGAAGTTCTTTTCTTTTCTTTTCTTTTCTTTTCTTTTCTTTTCTTTTCTTTTCTTTAAAGTTAATCAAGTCTGCTGGAGTGTGCTAATTAGTTTACTCCAGCAGCCTCTGCATCTCATGTATCAGCATCCCTGTGCTTCAAAATGGTGGTGGGAGTGCTTTAACTAAATCTCGTTCAATGAGCTTTAGTTAAAGCGCTCCCACTGCGCCCCCACCTCCCACTCCCAGAGCACATGAAAAAACACCCACAGAATCTGATAATGAATCATCTCATGTTTTAGAATGGCAAAGCCAAAAGAAAACAACAGGAGCTGACAATAGCAAAAATAAGAAACAATTTGTTCCCTTTTTAATTTATTTATGAGACATAAGCAGTGTCCATCAAAACTAGATCTAAACCTGGAAGACAGATATACACCAGACATGGAGTTACAGCTTATTTTTTTCCATGTGATGTTTCACATTGCAGTTCTGACTTCAACACAGTTCGCAATGATGAGATGGTGTTTGCTGGAGTAGGAGCCATGATATGACCGCTCATTATCTATCAAAGGAAGAGCATTCATGGAGTTCTGTTCTCTGATATATCCTTAAAGCAAGATGGGATTATTATTGCATTCAAAATATAGCAATTATTAATATATTTAATATGTACTGAGGTATCGAACCTCAGTGATAACCACTCCCATCAAATTACAGATCCCACAGAATCAAGGGTTCAGGAAAGTAATGCAATGGGAAATTAGAGGAGAGTTAGTGAAAAACAGAAATGGATGACTGTATATTGTGATGCTCGAATGACAACAAATTAATAATCGCATAGTTGTAGTTAACTAATAGGAAGATTAGAATGACATAGTTGTGACTATAGTTATTATTTTCCATGGAAATTCTTTCTAATTGTTGCTTTCCCTGGTCATGATGCTGTTTGTGTTTAGAATGGTCAAATGTAAGAAAAGTACATTGGTTCCTTTACCTTTGTTGATGGCTACAGTTCTCTTGCTTTTAAAATAACTTGTCCTAATGACTGAAGTCTTGTAAAACAATCCCTGCTAAATATATTTCAAGCAGCCAACAGCATGGATTTTTTGTTTAGTTGTAGTAACACCATGTGGCACCTAGGGAAAGATATTCATTATTTTGCACTCTGTGTTTACACCACTTAGAAATAGAACTGCTAGAAGTCCTGGCCTTAAATCTATAAATCTATGACACAGCATGTGTGTAAAACTTAGAATTAAGATAATGATTTGTACTTGTGCAGTGCCTTTCATCTGAAAACCTCAAAACACTATACAAACATTAAAACTCATATAATCTATATGAATTATTTATAGAAGGAACCAATAATACCTGTTTTCAAGGAATGTCACCCAGCGGCCTCATGATTTATATTATTTTTTACTCCTTGTCTTTAAGGGACTGGCCATTGCCAGGCTAAGAACAGTGCATTTTACTGACTAAATCTCTGTATTTGAGTGGTACTCAAACTCTTCTATTTCCAAAACTTCAGATTCAGATCTGAATTCTAACTTGAGACATCATCAAAGTTTAGGTATCTTTAAATTCATGTTTTAGATTGGAGTCTATTTATATTTAACGTTCTGAGGCAGTGGGTGTGTTGCAAACATTCCTATGGAGAATTTAATACAACTATAAAAACCCTGTTTTAATTAATTTTATCTTAAATTTCTTTAAAACAATTTCCTGTTTTTATCAAACCATTTCAGTTATTTTTAAACAGCACCTCAGTTAAGCAGCTAAACTACCTTTTATGTGTACAAATTGATTTTGGGCTGTGATGAACAAGATATGAATGCCTAAGTATACAATGAATTGTAATGTAAAAGCAGGAAGCAGGACAGTGCAGGGAGAAGAAGCATAGTTGTCCGAGAAACCCATTCTAAAGGTACATTTGATCACATGCAATCTAACAGTTAACTTTTTAAGGTCTTAGCTGTAAACAGCCAGCAATAGTGTCCCATGGTGAGGAAAGTATAAACCTTCTGCATTAGCAAGAGACAGGATATTTGTGGGTGATATCTTCTATTGCTCCAGCTGCATGGTTGGGATAGACTTTGACAAGCTTTTGCATGGAGTGCATTCTTCATCAGGGCTGAGGGATAAGCAAGTACAGTGAAAGATTAAAAACAGTTTGTGGAACTGTGAAATGGAGAAGAGGGAAATTCTCAGGGGTGCCAGATAAGCAAATCACAGAAGAGAGAATAGCCTTTGTTTAGTGGACCATCATTTCATTTCAACTAGGAAGAAGGTTATTATCACCTGTATTGTTAAAAAAGATTATCTGGAGTGAGGTAGACCTGTAGCATGTCATGAAGTCAGTGTTCAGTCCTTGGATCTAGCTGTCCAGGAAGCTTCTAAATGTTTGTTCCCAGACTTGCCTTTTGAAGGTATTTTATAAATTTTCCATGAGCACAAGGATAGTGCGGTCAGAAAGTGAGCGCTTGCTTTGTGGAAAGTGTCCTCCTACATGTGTTCCACTGTATCTTTAGTCTTTTTCCTGTGATCATTCACACTGGTATGTAGTTTTAGGCTAGTTTCACCCACATAGGTTCCATGGGAGCATCTGGTGCACTGAATGAAAGATATCACCTTTTGGGATGTGAATATGCATGTGAATAGCAAGGGCATTCCATAGGCAGGAAATGAATGTGAGGCAATGGATGTCTTAAGATGGCAGCAGTCTGACTTTCAGTGATTCTGCAAGCTTTTGACAAAAGATAATGGAGCAAAACATATAGGTATTTAGATAACTTCTGCCTGGTCATCTGCATGCCTATGACACTTGACCACCCCCACTACAGTGCTGTCATTCTGAGGTACAAGAGCTTCACACCAATGGCTTTGGATTTAAGAATAGTCAAAACACCTTTTCCCATCTTCTGTTGAATGGGTTTTGGTCTTATATAAAGGGCTAGTAGTAGCAGTTATTTCTCATCATGTTAGGAAATATAGAAGCACAACAAAAGTGGGGCAAGCAAAACTGTTAACTGGATAATTTCAGAGTGGCTGGGCTGGAAGATGAGTAAAAGTAATGAAGTCAGATTACAGAAGATGGTTATGCCTTATGGCTATGCTGAAGGCTATGGTGCTTGGAAGAAAGTTTAAGGGGTCAGTGTGCAAATTAAGTTGCAAACAATAAACTAGGATCTGCAAGTCCAAATTTACCTTTCTCAGATTTATTTTTAAACTCTATTAAAACCCACAGAACAGTATTTTAACTGAGCCACTGGGGTATTGCTTCCTGAATAGCACCCCCTACAGTGCTCCCCCAATCCATCTACACCTACCCACACACCCTATGGCCCCCCACATCCCTCCAAAGCCACCCACATCCCCCCACCCCTCTTCCCACCCCCATTCTGCAAACCTCACATCCCCCCAGCACACACCCTGTGTGCCCAGCTGCCAGACAGGATGAAAGCTGCTGGCAAGAGTTGTGGCTGCAGGGGCAACTGTCCTCACATCCTGGTTAGTGAAGGGGTCAGGGGGAGCTCTAACTGCTCTGTGGTAAGAAAACCAAAGACAAGCAGCAAATATAGGTATTTAGAATTAATTTTATTATGATGATAGAGACACTGGTAGGCTTGCAAATTGCTTTAACACTGTAGATATATCAATAAAACATTACCCAACTGCTCACTCTCTCTCTATCTCGCTCTCTCTCTATATATATAGTGGTCTTTTTGTTTTAATTGTGGAGGAACATGGATTACAGAGTATTTTACAGAGTGACTTTGGGATTTTTTTATCAGGGACTTTTCAGTTTTCAAATAGGGAACACCAGAATTCCTGCTAGAGAGCCAAGTGTCAGGACCCAGGCAGAGGAGCCTGCTCAGAGCTGGCACCTTGGACGCAGCTGGAGGTGGCTGACCTCCTGGCCAATCGGGGCCAGGAGGACATGCTTTGACAGTTCAAAGCACGCCACCACACCCGAAACATCTTCCGGGCAAGAGCTGCCCAAATGGCTGAACAGGGGCACACATGGCAGTAGTGCCGCACAAAGGCCAACTCTGCAGCCACAGCAGAGGGGCAGATGCTTCTACTGGCTGTGCAGTCCCCATCTGGGTCTGGCAGGTGCGCAGCAGGTCATTGCCAGGCAGCAGCCCCCACTGCCAGACTGCTGCAGTGGGTAGAGGGTGCAGGGAGCTCTCAGGGCTGCTTCAGCAGTCCAGCTGTTGCAAGGGGTAGTGGCCCCAGGTACCAATTGGCTGGGCCCCAGAAGCTCCTGAGAGCAAGCAGCCCTGAGCTACTTGACAGGGCAGCTTTTTACACTGCTTCTGGCTGCAAATACAGGAGGAGCTAGGCAAGGTTATTTGGCCCCAAGTGGCACAACGTGTACCACACCAAAGTGCATGTGCGGGCATGTGCGCTGAGGCAAAAGGTTCCAGCTCAAATTTTCACTCTTTGTATTTGAGTTGCTGCAAGCATACATGCCTGTGTGTGTGGACACTCCCCTTAAGTTGAAATCACATCACCCTCAATTTATTCACTGGAAACTAGAAAAGCAAAAAAAACTCAAAAAAACCAAAGGTCCCAGAAGTAGGATTGTGCAGACCCTCCCAAATTGAGTTAAACTGGAACATAAAGGCACATTTTTATGAACTGGCTTGTGAGCTCTGACTGTTAATAATATGGTAGTTGAATGAAAGAATGTTTGTCCTAGGAAACTCAATAACAGCTTAAGTTTGGCAGGCCTTTATTTTTACTCATTTACTAAGTGAACAAAACTGCTCTTACCCCAGTCCAGTATTTCCTTCTAGAACATGAACTTCTGCCCCTTGTGACCCACACACAGACACATATGTGCACACACTTGAATTCATCATTTTTTAACATAGGAGATGCTCTCAGCAGGCTAAAAAAATAAGAATTTGGTGACATTCAGTTTAATATGAGCTTTTAGTTTATTTACTGAGAAGAAACTCTCTGATCATTACCTTTTCAGAAGGATCTTGGAACATAAAGAAACATAAGATGACCTGAAATCTGCCTTTCATTTATAACAATGTAACTTGGTAGCATATCAACTGAAGTCAATGAAATATTCCTACTGTAGGTTAGTCAGAACTGAATGACTGATACTATTCTGCTCAGTTATAGCCCTACAGATCTCTGGACAAAATGAATTAGTGAGATAAATGAAAAATATAAAAAACAAATTTGAGTGACAGCATACAAGGAAGTCTCAGGAATGACACTTCCTTGTATTTCTTACATAAAGTTACTACAAAACCCCCCAAACTATTTGGTCTTTAGAGAGACAAGACTATATAAGCTGTATGTGATCAGGACCTCTTTTTTGTATACCAAATCAAGATACAATTACATTTCCCAGTGATCCTCCATTCCACCTTAGCAGGTGGCTATTACTACTCTAAAGACTGATAAAGAGGCAAGAGACAGGTCTACAGCCTATCTTCTTATTTCTTACACCCCAAAGCACAAGCATAAACACTTGTCTATTTACTCACAAGAACACAATACCTTATTTACAACAGCTGGTTAGATGCAGGAAGGGGGAGGAGGTGGTACACAGACTGGCAGCAGGTAATTTGGAATTATTTGAGGTCTCCAAAATCTTCCCCATACCCTGCCCTTGCAAGGGTTGACAGGTGATTTTGTTGGTAATAGTGACTTTCTTATCTTCCTCTCCGTTCCTGGATTCAGTCCTAGAGCACCTTTTAAATTCTCACTTTCATTTCTTTTCTATATAAAAAGTTATGTTGACATTAGTATACTTAGTTAAAAAAGATATTATTTCAGTAAGATTCTAGTTGACTACATACAAGTCAAATTTTATCATAAAGCAAAATATCATTTTTTACTTTTAACTATTATTAAGTGGTTTATAAGAAAGCAGTTATTTGCACTTGTTGTAGCCTAATGTTAACTGCCTTCATAAATAGATTCTTATTCTACTTTCCCAGTCTTCTGCTTAGGGCTTATATACAAGTGTATTGATTATTGATAATATGCAAATTTATGGGCATATTATTCATAACTTAGGCTTTTATTAGGTTTTCAGTCTGCATCCGTCACTGTAGTTTGTCAGTCACTGACTATGTGACATCCTACATTTTAGTCTTCCACAGACTGTTTTGTGAAAAGCAAAGGAAACTCACTTTCTAGGCTGTTGTAAGTACATATTTTCTTAGGATTACACTGGACATAGTAGAAGGAATTCTAATGCATACCTCCAGTTCACGTATGGTTGATGAGCTGAACAGAGTAGGAGGTATGTAGGATCTTGCAGTCTACCTTGAGTTTTCCATTAACTCCCTGTTACCTAGTGAACAAGCACTTTTCTGGATACAATGATAAATTGGATTTTGTGCTGTAATATTTGTGAACTGTATAATCTCAGAGCTACAAAAAATTGGATGTAAAGACTATCTGCATTGTTCTTTGGCTTTTCTGGCTAAGATTCTGAAAGATTATATGGTATAGCATAGCATATGATTTCCATGTCCCACTAGCTGGGTTGCATGTGAGTATGGTTTGAGAAGGATAGTGAAGGAATAAAAAGCTGAGGCTTTCCTGGAGGAGAGGTGTTCCACCCTATTTAACAGTTCTAGAGAAGGAAGATACTACTGTCTTTGAGGGCTCAGGCTCAGTAAAGTTTATTGAATGTCTTTGAAAATCTGTCTGCCCTTCAGACACCCTTGAGCAACCTAATATTTTTTAGGGACTCTGTCACAGAGCACTCAGGGGCTCTGTGCCTGAAGAGGTGAAAACTGTTAGAGAAGGAGCCCTAGCAGTGGCTAAGGAGTGCAGCTGCGGGTTGCCGGGGCAACCAAGGAAGGTCAGCTGACCAGAGGGGGCAGGGCCTGGCCCTTATAAAGCCCAAGGAGCTGAGACCAGGGGTAGTTCACTGCCAGCAGCCAGAGGGGCAGGAGCTCCCTAAGGCAGGAGGTGAGGGAAAGCCTGACTGTAGCGACAGCTTATGGCAGCTCTGAGAGGCTTGAGCAACATTGTTTTAGCCAGGCGGCTTCCATTTATGTTACAGCCCAGGGGCTTTTTGTTTTGTTGTTGTTGTTATTTAAACTGGTGGTTTGGGTGAGGCTATTGGGGTTGGATGAGGCCTCATAGGGACCCACAGGGGTGTGGGGCCCTAGCACCAGTGAGGGTGCAGTATCCTCATAGGAGATCCACAGTACCGTGGGGATCCAGGCGCCAGTAGGGGGGCAGCATATGGGGGTATAGACCCCAGCTTCAGAGAGGGGCATTTGAGGAAGCCCAACGTGGGCACAGTGAGCCCCAGAGAGGGGGCAGTACTGTTAGGAAGCCCAGTGTGGGCATAGCGAGTGCCAGAGAGGGGGCAGTATTATTAGAAGGTCCAAGTTGGACACGGTGAGCCTCAGACAAGGGGCAGCATTTTGAGAAGCCCAGGTGGGGGCATGGCGAGCCCCCAGAGGCATGATTGAAGCCCCAGTTTGGGCATGGGGAGGCCCTGATAAGGGGCTGCATTGTAGGGAGGCCCAAGTTGGACCCAGAAATTCCCAGGAGGGGGCAGCAAAGGATAGCAACAACGGTGATTACACCTGCAAGGCTTGGGCTGCGGTATTGGGGAGGAAAGGAGCCGCAGATAGCGCCCCCTGGCAACAGGGCTGAAGAATGGCAGCCTCCCGCTAATTAATATCATCTAATTAATTAACATAAAGGCATGGCAGGCAAGAAGGTGGGGGGGTTGCTGCAGGAACAGGGGAGCGGGTCACAGTTTGGCTACGCTCTGAAACGGTACCTGTTACAGACTCCTATTTGTAATATTGCCAACTATCATGATTTTATCATAAATCTTACAATATTTGGTGTTGTGCTTTAAAGTTCCACTTCCTGAAGAAAGAGATTATTAAAGAATCACTGAGTTCATTAAAAAGAACCAGTAAGTTTCCAGTCATTATGATTATAGATGAAAGCTCAAACATGTGACCTGAGAGTAACTGAAGGATTCCAAAAACAGAAGAAAAATACACAGAAGATAGTGTTTTCCATTTTGAAATGAACCTTATGATTTGTAAGCCAGTCTTGTTAATTTTGCATGTTAAAGGTTGACAGTACTATCTATAACTATTAGGGCTCAATACATCTACACGTTGCTGTATGGCACACTATGGTGATGTAGCAATCACATGGGTCTACACCTGATCGGCAGCTATGTTGCCACAGAGGTGCACTCCCCCATTGTAGCAAGCCACTACAGTGACGTAGCAGCAAAATCTAACTGTGCGCCACAGTAGGGGCGGTCACTGCGCCATGCTTTGTACTTCGCATAGGCAATGCGTGCCTCCCAAGGCTGGGGGGGGGAGTGACTGCCCGCAGGCAGTGGCAGCAGCGTCGGTGGCGGGGTCATGGCAGTGGCAAGCAGGGACAGCCTGCAAGCAGCCATGCTGATGCCAGTGATGAGGGCAGGTCAAGCGGGGACTGGGGGGGGTCCTCCAACAGCTGGACGCTGAGCCCAGAAGTAGGAGGAGGGGGCACCAGCACTCCACCTGCACCCCTTGCCCGTTGCCTAAGCTGAGAGTGCTTGCTTTCGGGGGGGGGGGAGGGGAAGGCACCAGCACTTTCAGGGGGTGTACAGGCACCCCTGTGCACCCCCTATGCATCGCCTATGACTATTTGAGACCACTGCAAGAGCCTGTATACACTACTGACCAGCAGATAGTGCTTAGGTGATGATTTAAAGCACAATTAACCCTTAAATGGAATGTGAAATACGAACACAGACAACTCAAATGTCCTAAAATCAAAGTCTAACTTTATTAGTACAACAAATATTATCTTAGCAATTTCTATATTCAGACAGAGAAAAACACTTAGTACAATGATCTCACCCAATCCCAGATATTACTTTGCTTTACAGAAAAGACAGCTGCTTAGTTCCCGAAGCAAAGGGCGTATTGCTGGCTGGAACAATCTAACAGAGGCTAACAGAGACCTGGTGGGATTCATCCCATGACTGGGCGGTACATATTGAGGGCTATAGATTGTACAGAAAGGACAGGTCGGGGAAGAAAGGGGGGGGGGGTTGCACTTTATGTCAGTGAGCAATATACATCAACCCTCATCAAGACAGAATCCGAGGCTGAGGAAGTAGAAGGATTGTGGGTTAGGCTACATGGGGGGCAAGGAGAAAGGGATTTGGTGGTAGGGGTCTGTTACAGACCCCCACACCAAGGGGAAGAAATAGATGCGGGGCTCCTGAGGCAACTCTCGGAGACCATAAAAGCTAAAGAGGCGGTAGTCATGGGGGACCTAAACTACCCGGACATCTGCTGGGAGACGCAGACAGCAAGGTCCCATCGCTCACGCAGGTTTCTAACTTGTGTACAGGACCTCCACCTGACACAGGAGGTGTATGGTCCCACTAGGGGGAATGCCATACTGGATCTGGTATTGGCAACGGGAGATGACATGATAGGGGACCTCCAAATCGGTAGCTATCTGGGAGACAGTGATCACCTTATGATAGAATTCAACATAAGACGGCGAGTGGGTAAGGTAACTAGTAGGGTGAAAGTGCTAGACTTTAGGAAAGCTGATCTCATTGCACTCAGGCGATTAGTCAAGGAAGCACTGCAGAGTAGGAGTTTTGATGGGATGGGTGCCCAAGAAGGGTGGCTGTGCCTAAAGGAAACGATCCTTTGGGCACAAAGCAAGACGATCCCCGAGCGAGGCAAAAGAGGGAAAGGGGCCAGGAGGCTTCCATGGCTGACCAGAGAAATCCAGGGCAGCCTAAGGGCCAAAAGGGGAGCACATAAAAAGTGGAAACAGGGTGAGATCACTAAAGATGAATATACCTCCTCTGCTCGTGCTTGTAGGGAGGCAGTTAGGCGGGCCAAAGCTACCATGGAGCTGAGGATGGCAACCCAAGTAAAGGACAACAAGAAATTGTTTTTTAGATACATAGGGAGTAAAAGGAAGGCCCAGGGAGGAATAGGACCCCTGCTAAATGGGCAGAAGCAATTGGTGACAGATAGAGGGGACAAGGCTGAACTCCTCAACGAGTTCTTTGCCTCAGTGTTCCTAAGCGAGGGGCACGACAAGTCTCTCATTGGGGTTGTAGAGAGGCAGCAGCAAGGCGCCAGACTTCCATGCGTAGATCCTGAGGTGGTGCAGAGTCACTTGGAAGAACTGGATGCCTTTAAGTCGGCAGGCCTGGATGGGCTCCATCCCAGGGTGCTGAAGGCACTGGCCGACGTCATTGCAGAGCCACTGGCGGGAATATTCGAATGCTCGTGGCGCACAGGCCAAGTCCCGGAGGACTGGAAAAGGGCTAACGTGGTCCCCATTTTCAAAAAGGGGAGGAAGGAGGACCCGGGCAACTATAGGCCGGTCAGTCTCACCTCCATCCTTGGTAAAGTATTTGAAAAAATTATCAAGGCTCACATTTGTGAGAGCCCGGCAGGACAAATTATGCTGAGGGGAAACCAGCATGGGTTTGTGGCGGGCAGATCGTGCCTGACCAACCTAGTCTCTTTCTATGACCAGGTTACGAAACGCCTGGACACAGGAGGAGGGGTGGATGTCGTATACCTGGACTTCAGGAAGGCCTTCGATACGGTATCCCACCCCATACTGGTGAACAAATTAAGAGGCTGTGATGTGGATGACTGCACAGTCCGGTGGGTGGTGAATTGGCTAGAGGGTCGCACCCAAAGAGTCGTGGTAGATGGGTCGGTCTCGACCTGGAAGGGTGTGGGCAGTGGGGTCCCGCAGGGTTCGGTCCTTGGACCGATACTCTTTAATGTCTTCATCAGCGACTTGGACGTGGGAGTGAAATGTACTCTGTCCAAGTTTGCAGATGACACAAAGCTATGGGGAGAAGTGGACACGCCGGAGGGCAGGGAACAGCTGCAGGCAGACCTGGATAGGCTGGACAAGTGGGCAGAAAACAACAGGATGCAGTTCAACAAGGAGAAATACAAAGTGCTGCACCTAGGGAGGAAAAATGTCCAGCACACCTACAGCCTAGGGAATGACCTGCTGGGTGGCACGGAGGTGGAAAGGGATCTTGGAGTCCTAGTGGACTCCAAGTTGAACATGAGCCGGCAGTGTGACGAAGCCATCAGAAAAGCCAATGGCACTTTATCGTGCATCAGCAGATGCATGACAAATAGGTCCAGGGAGGTGATACTTCCCCTCTATAGGGCGTTGGTCAGACCGCAGTTGGAGTACTGCGTGCAATTCTGGGCGCCACACTTCAAGAAGGATGCGGATAACCTGGAGAGGGTACAGTGAAGGGCAACTCGTATGGTCAAGGGCCTGCAGACCAAGCCCTACGAGGAGAGACTAGAGAAACTGGACCTTTTCAGCCTCCGCAAGAGAAGGTTGAGAGGCGACCTTGTGGCTGCCTATAAGTTCAGCACGGGGGCACAGAAGGGAATTGGTGAGGATTTATTCACCAAGGCGCCCCCGGGGGTTACAAGAAACAATGGCCACAAGCTAGCAGAGAGCAGATTCAGACTGGACATTAGGAAGAACTTCTTCACAGTTCGAGTGGCCAAGGTCTGGAACGGGCTCCCAAGGGAGGTGGTGCTCTCCCCTACCCTGGGGGTCTTCAAGAGGAGGTTAGACGAGTATCTAGCTGGGGTCATCTAGACCCAGCACTCTTTCCTGCTTATGCAGGGGGTCGGACTTGATGATCTATTGAGGTCCCTTCCGACCCTAACATCTATGAATCTATGAATCCAGACAGGTGTTGAAGGCTGGATTCATGATGAAAATGATGATGACAGAGATAACACACTTAACTTTCTTGCTCCCCCCTTTTATACTTTTCTTTAACTTGACTCCTTTGATGCCTCCTTGCTTTTGGATTGGTCTCTTTGCAGTCAGCATATTGTCCATTTTTTATCCTATCAGCATATCCCTTTGTTCAACAGACCTATTATGAGCACACTTCTTAATTTGGCCTTTTTCCACTGTCTTACTTTGAGCATTGTCCATTTGTCTCCCTTATCACCTTTCATTAACATATCAAATCATTTCATCCCTCTGATTCAACTGGTTAGTGCCAAGTTCAGTTAATGTGAGCTAGTAACAAAACTATTACTGTTATGTTAGAAAAATTTCTCACAGTGATAGAAAAAAGAAAGAAACATTATGCGAGCAAACTCAAGACCATAAGCTGGTTGCAAGAAACAAGGCCAGCTGATATTGCAAACACCAGCAAAATGAAAAGTTCAGATAACAATAAGGCTATACAGATCTTTAGGCTGAATATAAAAGAAAACTTTAAACAATACTATAATTCACCACTCTATAAACAGGTGTAGCTTTAAAGCATAACATTTGACAAGCTACTCTTACAGAGCCCAGCTGCCAAATGAGTTTTTGAACTAAGGGTCAACTGGATCTTTTTATTATGATTTCAATAGTTCTCATTTGCCAGGACTGACAGTGGGACCTCATTATTCTAGATCCTTTACAGAATATGCTGGGCATCCACCAGTATCTGGAAGGTGCCTAAATATTAATGTATTAACCTAATTTTAGGCACATATTTTGAAAAATCTTTGCCACTCTATGTGTCACCCTTTACTGACTAACCTGTGTTTCAAAGGAATGATACCAGAATGACCCAGGGTTTCCCTTCTATATCACCATTTTTCCTATCCACTGTGGTACCCTGCTTGAAGGAATGTTACCATAGTGCATTCATTACAGAAGTAACAGTTATTTCTTGTTGGTCAAGGTAACAGAAATATTTTATTTGCTGCATCACTATGTAAGCATATTTATTTCATCCCAAGACAAGCCAGTTATGCACCATTGTAATGTCTATTTGGATATCTATTAAAAATTCCAGACTGCATCATGCAGGTGTACTTTCCAGACCTGATGGGTGGAAACTCCACATAAGTCTTATGTGCCTATTTTACTGAAGGTGCAGAAACAACCAGTGATTAAGTCTAGCAAACTGAACTAAGCAGAATATCTTTAGATCAGTTTAGGGTCTATTAAAGATACTGAATTTCACATGAAGCTGAAACTGTCTAGCAAGTAAACACATAGCATGGAAAACTTCTTCCATATGTGTTCACTAATGGTCTTGATGTTGGAAGCAAAATGGTTATTTACTGTCTGTTCTCCCTGCTAAAACCAGCAGTGAAAATGCCAATTATGTTACAATGCAGTGTGTGCATGCTTGCACATATGGCAGGAGGGGAAGGGCAGGTGGGTGGGTAGTAGATGACGGGGGGGAGAGGAGAGAGATCAGACTTTCCATTTGGGATTGGTGTAAAGCACCACTTTTATTAACCATATAAATTAACTGTTAGAGGTTTTTATTACTGGATGATGCAGCTACTACAAATTGAAGTTCTCCTCTTAACTGGGGTGCATTACTTCTAATGTCTGGTCAAGCTGCATTGAAATCTTATGGTCTTTTTGTGAAAGGCAATTCAATCCCATCAAAGAGAAAAAGAGGGCGTGAAGCAGTCAAATTATAAGTCTCATGAGACCCTCTGGAATCTCGAGTAGACACAGAACAGATTCAATTTAAAACATCTCAATTTATTTTGACAAACCAATATGTTTCAATTTAGGTCAAGCTGGTCCAAAACTAAATATTGCATTTGGATGATCCTAAGTCAGAATGGGAAACTTTGGCAAATTCAAAAAATCTGTTTAGGCAGCCATGGTCCAATTGCAATCTGTGACCAAATGAAATATTCCAGTATTGCTTAATCTACATTTTTCAAACCTTTCATTCCATTAAAAATGTTAATTTTCTGCTGCATATTTGTTTTGTTTTGAGTGAGGTAAAAACAAACCTTATAATTTTAGAATTGTCCCTGGGACAGGAATTCTATTTTTTTAACCAGATCCAGCTACTGGGAGTCACCAGATGGTCCTACTAGTTCTATGTATCTGAATATACTATAAAGGAGTTAAATCTTAAAAAAATCTTTAATGTCAGCAGCAACGGTTTATTTTTAGAAGCTGATCATAATACACACATTTTAAAAATCTGTTCTGCCTTAGCCTGTTTCTTTAGCAGATTTATTTTAATAATTCTACAGATGTTGTCTAAAGGGTACATCCCTATAATCAAACAAGGCATTTCTATCACTGAGTGCCTATCATATGGTTGTGTTTGGTAAGTCCTGGCTTGCTTAACTAGATATCCTCTAGAAGTGCACTGGTAGTGCTCTAGATGTGGAAAGGTGCCCGTTGTCCCTGAATTATCCACTTCTTAGTGTAAAAATGAATTGGGCTGATTGCAGGTGTTTGGAGAGCTGATGCCTCACGTGGTGCAAATTTATTGTCTCAGGAGACAGTCATATGACTGGAATATGCACCTTCTAATACATCTTCCTTAGAGAGTGCCTTATGTATATGCAAAACTATTTGGACCTCCTCCAACAAGGACATGTCTACATGTGACACTATATCACCAGAACAACATGTTATGGCGATGTAGCGTCCACAGGTGTCTACATGTGACCAGTATCTACTTCACCATAGCAACATACTCCCTTGGGATAGGCACCACTATGGTGAAAAAGTTGCTAAAAATAATCATGCTCCGTGAATATGGTGCAGTATGGGCTGTTACTGCAATAAGGAAGTACTAAATCAGGGTGCAGTAACAAAGTCGCCATAGCAACATGTGTAGATGTGCCCAAAGCGTTGTAAATGAACCTTATGGCTCAACTCATTTTACTGATAATCCCATGTCTAAGTCTATTGCAGGGAAGCATATACTGGGGACTTCGTTAAAGACATTCAACCAAATTCAGTTCAAGCAATAGTGCTATTAGAATAGCAGAACTATAATAAGATAGCACTAGCGTGCCAGTTATTTTTTAAGGTGATAGCCTTGGCATTCTGGATTAACAGATTTCTTGTTTATCAATTACCAGATTTCCTTTAAAACTGTCAAAAATGTTTGTAGCTTATTGTGCTTCAGTGTGATGCCATGAAGTAAAAAAAATTGCTTCTTTGCTTTGATTGCTGTGCTAATGTGCTAAAAGACAGAAGCGCTACTCTTACTTGATATATTTCAGGCTCCAATCTCAGGGTTGCATTGAAACAGAATACAAAAGCAAACTCCTGTAATCAGCAGCAGTACCCTTAATATTTGTGATTTGAAATTATTCCTCTTTGCTCACTTTCTGAAAATAGCTATTTCCACAAAGGGAGAATAAAGATATTGTCATATAACTGAAAGCCATTTAATTTTTTTTAAACCCTAGTAACACTCAAGTAATGGCAGTTGCTTGCATGTGTCTTTCAAAAGGCTGTCAGTAAAAAACCCATCATCAAATTGCCCTGGGCTATGTGAAAGTAGTGGGACAATATCAGCGTACAAGAAATAAACAAAACACAGGTTGCATTTTGTGTTCCAGACACCAGATGGAGCTCCTACATTTTTAATCAGCTTTGGTAATTTCTGAACTGTTTTTTCCCCTTCAAATGGGTGCTAGTCACCGGCTTTAACTTGTACACAACTATTTCCTCTGAAATAAATTTCAGTTGATAGACTTCTTATATTGATCAAAGTTTGTGGCCCATAAAACAGTGTTTCTCAGTGTTTCCCTTGATCATGAGGTTGTTTGTAAGGCATGCTGTGTTTTATGAGGCACAGGGCTTTATTCCCAAGTATCTGCCAGGAGCCCCTAGGGGTTGCTCCTACTCCCTTTGAAGTCAATGGCTAAGACTATCATTTAAATTCACACTAACTCCTGAAAATTCAGATTATTTATGGATGTGCTTTATAATTCCAAGGAATCGTGGCTTTCACTGTCAGGTTATTTTTTTGATGAAAATATATTCACAATGCTGACTGACAAAAAAAACTACAGTAAGAGAGTTCATATGTAGCTAACAAGAGGCTCTCCTCCAACTATCTGCTATATCTGCAAGGCCATCAGACAATTGTATGACCATGTTACCGTTGCTCATACCGATGAGGCTACTGTGGCTTTGTTCTGCTGTTCTGAAATGAAACAGCGACAAGTAATAGACTCCACACAGTTTCCTACTATGTATATCCAGTTCTGTATTTCACTCTGTCTCTTGAAAGTTTACTATGCCTTGGCTTCCAAATATAAGGAAGCCATTAAAATTAATTGCCCTAGTTACTACAACAAAAACTACCCTGTTCTTTATAGCATTTATGGCTGGGCAAGGTTCCAGATGATGTTATAAAAAAGGCTGCAGTGTGCTCTGGTCAGGGCTTTGTTCAAGCAAAGACCTTTTCTTGACTGCAATAGCCCTTTGCAATAGCCTCTTTCTACCACCTTGAAATAATGCATTTACTAACTAACTCCAAGGCAGAAGATGTTTTTTTTCCTCACAGAGTTTAACCTTAGCACCTTCAAGTGCTACCAATAGAACTCAGATCCTGAAAAGCTTGCCATACACTTTTCTCGATATGTTATGCTATGTCAATGAAGAACAAGAAAAAAGATGAGGAACAAAAGATTGCTATAGAATAAGCAGCTGAAATGAAGAGGTTTGTGTTATTTGCCGAAAGCATGCAGTTCTGACATGCTTCACTCTCACAATTTAGCTGAGTGACTCAAGCTATTCTTGGCTTAAAAAATAAACTGTTTTTCCTCTGACAAAAATCAAAGCATCCCATTTATGTCAGTAGATCTCTCCAGATATTTTACTTGCACCCTGAAGAATTTTCCCATTAGTGGTTGAAAAGTATATTGATCTACACTATATTTGTTATTTTGTTATGCTAATCCCAGTTGTGTAAGAATTAAAAAAGCTGTGCTCAGAATGCAAGCAACAGACTAGCACTACATAAACACACAGAAGTAAGAATATACACTTTTCAAATATTGTCATTAAGCCTCATCCCAATACAACTTTGTGTGTGTGGTTTGAGTTCAGTGATGAAAATCCTTCAAACTTGTAAGCCTGTTATCACTTATTGCTCTGTCTTCTATCTCAATATTATTTAGTTTCTACCGACTGATATATCTGCTCATCAGAAAACAATCTGTGATCTAAAAGCTAAAGGTCTAAATTAGCAGTTTAATCTTCACTTTAGCTAGGTGATCTATGCATCCAGATAAGCAGACTCTCCTTTCCTGGTTTAAGATTTCCTGTCTATAATTTTAGAATAATGTTTGTTAAAGCAGGATATATTTGATCATTTTTTCTAATCTTTTCTCACCTCTTCTGCTTGCTTCTGGATTTTTGCCCCTGCTTTCTACTCTTCCTTCTTTCTCTCTGTCTTCTCTCATGCTTTGTCATCGTCACCCCTGTCCCTTTCTGTTTCCGTCTTTTCCTGTTCCTTAACCATTTCCTACTGCTGATACATATGAATACTCTGCTAAAGCATTTTAGCTGAAAATGGTGCCAGATGCAGTGATGGCTTCTTTTTCAGCACTGCCTCTTACTGACTGTGATTGACAGGAATCTTGTTGTCAAGCCTAATAGCCCTTAAGTGGTTATCATCTGGACTAATGTGGATGGGGCTTAATAGAGACCTAAACTTCCCATGTGCTCATGTACCCATATATCTAGTTCTTCTTATTCCCTTCCTTCTCAGACTGAAACAGTAACACCACTAGCATGATTAACAACTCTCCTGGTTACCTAGCTGTTGTTTTATTTGTTGTTGTTCTTGTTTTTGCCTTTGTTCTCCTCTGCTCATGACCTCTGTAGGATACGATTCCCTCAGTAAATATAAATTTCAGGAGTGGTGTGAAATGAAGAAAAAGAGAGAAGGAAGTCATCCAACAGCATCTTGCAAAAGGTTACAACTGTTCCAGCTTTCTGCAAGGTCATTTCAACAAAAAGCTGTAGCTTAACAATTCTTCCTTTTTTTCTCCACCTGCATGCAGCCTCCTTCCCTTTAAATTCTAATCAACATGATTCCCTCTCATCGTCTGTCTTAATCCTTCTCTTCCTGCTCTTCCATTCTATTTCTAACCCCAACACCAGGATAACTTAGGACCTTTTTTAATGAACACCTTGATTTTTACATTCATGTTGGCCTTCTAGCACTCTTTTTGAATGCTAACAATGCTAACAAAAGGAATTTCTTTTTCACACAGCATGTAATTCACATGTGGAACTCATTGCTGCAAGATGTTGTGTATGCTGATGGTTTAGCCTGATTCAAAAAGGGATTGGACAAATTATTGGAAAGAAAGGGTATCATTAGCTATTGAGCATAAAAGTTAGGGATATAGCCTCTGTATTAGAACTTCCTAGACCTTAAATGCTGGAGGCTGCTTGTGAGAGAGAGACAATAGAAAAAACCCTGGTCATACCCAGTTCACTCTCCCTTTCAGCATCTACTCCCTGCCATTGTGAGACACAGGATACTGGACAAGATGCACCCATGGTGCATCTGACTCACTAAATAGCAGTTTTTATGTTCTTGTCTATCTCGGCCAATACTAATGCTACAGGCAGAGTGCTGACTGAAGGAAGTAATATAGGATGAGATTTGCCATTTGTCATTAGAATGCAATGTCATGACCGTGGTCAAGATGGAGTAGAGACAGGATTGGAGTAGCACACTCCTCCTCATATCTGAACATAATGCTCTGAAAGATGGGTTTGTGAAGAAGGCGCTTTAATGAGAACCTGGGGATGCAGTTCAACTCCCGACACTGCCACCACACTCTTTGTCACTGTAACCACACTCTGGCAATTGAGTGATCCTCCTAATATCATAGTTTTCCACTGGTAATTTATGATAATGCATCCATATCTAATAGGGCTTATATGAGGCAAATTAGTCAATATTTTTTACTTGCTTAGTTACTATGGTGAAGGGCCTAAAAAAAAAAAAAAAAAATATATATATATATATATATATATATATATATATATATATATTCCAAATTGTACTTATGATAAGACTGGTGTGTGTGTGTGTGTGTGTGTGTGTGTGTGTGTGTGTGTAAGGGTGTGTTATAAGACCAAGTTTAAGTTAGGATTGATGATATTGTTATTAGTATGCTCTGGAATTGCAATAGCACAATCTTTCTTTTAATTTTGTTTTTGAGAAGTAACTTCATTTTACTGCCTGTTCTTGCAGTTTGGGAGAGCTAAGTGAAAAGCACATTGAAATTCACGTGATATTTGTGGTACAACCACTTAATATTTATTAGGAATATATAAATAAGAGAATCAGAGAGAAGGGCTTTTCTCTGATTACTGTGTCAAGTATATCCATTCAAGAGCTCTTCAGGAGTGATTTTTTTAATCACCAAAGGTATATATAGGAAAATGCCATGGCTCAAAGACAACCATTTCTACCATTCGTGTCTAGCATGTCATTCCAACAAAGCAGAGAAAGCCTAGTGCATAGGTGGACAACAATGGAAAAAAATGCTTATGGCAAGGAAATCAGTGCATGTGACTAGGAGTTTGATCTTACCTATCTTATAGTCAGATCTGACAGCTATTTCAGTGTTTAGACAGGAGGTATTCTTTGCTCAGATGCTGGTCTTGATTCATGTAAATCCTCATGTAAAGCATGGAAATACAGAAGAGCTGGAGTAGGTGGCCCCTGAAGTCCCTTCCCACCCTATGATTCTGTGAACTAGCACTGTCCAACAGCAATAACAGTTTTATGCGGTGTTACTCTGCATATGTAGCTACCCACTTTTGCTGCTTTGTAGTCTAAAGCACAAGTAACCCATGTGTGCCTGAGTTCCCTAGTCTGCAAAACTGAGATAACAATACACACTTCCTAGATACAGAGTGATAATAAGTGCAAGGATGTGAATGGTGGATTTTCAAAGGGGACTAATAAATGCTAAATATTTATTAAAATAATGCTCTAATGAATGCCAGGTACTAACACAACTCAAGTGACTACTACGTTGCATTCACATGCACTGTGGTAATAGGCTGTGACATACACATAAATTTGAACTGGGGACTTAAATGAAGACTTGTTGTGAACATAGACATTGCATCTATTTAATATCACTCAATTCAAGTAGTGAAATTTCAGACTAGACAAGGCCAAAGTCTCAGTCCTTGTAAATGTCTTTTTATCTTGAATAGTTAGTTGAAATAAATATACACCATTCTTTTTTGCCCACTTCCCTGATATTTTCCTACAGTATTTTTCATTAATAGTCCCAAAGCAAAACACTCTATGAGAGCAATGCTGAAAGTGCTTGGATTTTTACTTCAGACTACTGTGATATATTTTAATGAAGGAATGCTCGACCATGTATTTGTTGCTAAACTAAATCAAGTTAGTCTATTTTCTCATCAGACTTCTGTCATTACTTTGATTGCCAGTTGAATTAGGAATGTTCTGGTATTGTTACCCTTATTCCTGTGTTTGCTCTTTTAAAACATTTTATTGATTACATAAAATCCAAGAAGTATATTTGGAACAAGATTAAAAGTAAAAAATATTTGTGGGTTCCTGGAAGCAAAATTTTCTTCTATAAGTACAAGTTGGGGATCAAAAGCTGATATTTTGTCCTTCTCAAGCAATGGTATTAACATCAACCTAATAGAAATTAATAGGAAATTTTAAATCAGTATTTTTATATGGATCCATTCAAATTACAACAGTCTTAAAGTTTTTTAAAGAGATTCTTTAATGGACAAAATAATTTTCTCTTATTTTTTAAAGATAATGTGTTTCTTTTAGGCTAGGAATAGAAATTACACATAAACCAGTATAAGTGCTCAGAAACTAGTTCAAATCCATAACACAGCAGAAGTTCAGTGCATATAAACTGCTTTCAAAATGGCCAAAACTGGTTTAAGATAAACCTGGATGGACACAGTATCAGACTTAATCAGTTGGGTTAAATCAGTAGGTTATATCAGTTTATTGAACTTCTGTCCCAGATCCTCTATAGATTCAAATTAACTCACAGTCCCCCAACATCCCAGGATGTTTTGCATCTCCCCCACAATTCCCCCCCCCCCCCTTACAGGGTGATCGGGCTCCCCTTGGCCCAACCAGTTGGCTCCAACACAGCAGGGAGTTGTGCTATAACACCTCCTGACTTTTGGCCTGAGCTACTGCAGGTCCGTGGCTGCATTTCTGGAATCAAAAGAGAAAGTCTGTTCATTTGCTTATCAATTCAATTTATGTACCTTAGATTAACCTTTGGCTTTTTGACTGTCTGTGTTTAGTCCCAAGGATAACTAGTTTACTGTTACCATATATATGTGGTATACTGGATAAGGACCTTTCTAACAGTCTTATGCACCAAGAATGTAGTAGCATATGAAGTACCAATGAAGTAAGGACACTGTGGCATTTCAAAGGACACCTTGTCTTGCTCTAAGGATATGAAAAGAGGAATGAAAAAAGCATCCTTCTATTTCCAGGATACTGACTTCGAACTTTGTGTAAAGGCAAATAGAGGTCTAGATCCTGAGCCAATACTACTGAGGTTGGTGGAAGTCTTTCCACAGGTTTCGGTGGGTAGGGATCGGGCCCTTAGTGTGCAAAAATGGTGTTAGTATTCATCAGTATAGAGCTCCGTGTACAAAAAATGGATCAGTAAGTCAAGGTAAAGAGGTAAGGTTACCATACTTAAGTGAAAGATGGATAAAAATCCCCTGTTGTCAAAAACATTTCTCTTCATAAGGGTGAAAACTAGTTCAATGGGAAAAGGAAGCTGTTATTTCAGCTTGACATTTGTATAATTTTCCAAATTTTTGATTTGTTTTAACTCCATTGATTCCATTAGCAATAAGCCAAAAGTGGATTTGTTCTACTTGTGTCCAATAACTAGCATGACTAGGTAGAATGACTTATATAAGAGTTATGACTCCAGGTTTCAGCTGAAACACATGTCCAGGTTAATATGTGACTGTTAACATGCACAAAGTACAGCAAGAGGCAGTAATACAGAAAGAATCCATAATACCTGATGACTCTTTTTCCTTAAAATTCTATAAGTCCTCTGAATGTGGGCAGTACACACATCTTACAATCAGTTGTGCTTTGTGGATATTGTGTGATTTGATTGGGAGAAGGCTTACTTGCTGTTGTGGCTGGATATTGTGTATAGTTTTGCATGCATTTCCCTAGCTAAATGATCTCTACTTCTTCAAAGCAGAAGCTACTGGTGTTTGTTGCTGGTAGGTGATCTTTGTATTTTGCACACCTAGCATAAATACTGTTCTATTCCTCTTTATGTCCTTTGTACTTAATGTAAGGATGGCAAAAACGCAGGCACTAATTCAGTATCACACTGATTAGTTGGTTTTATCTCATATTGGTTTCATCCATTTTAAAACCAGTTTATGTGCACTGGACATCTGTTCTATTACAGGTTTAAACCAGTTTCTGATCCCTTAAACTGGTTTATGTGTAATGTCCGTCCCTGGCCCAAGTGTGTAGCTATAGTACATGTTTAGAATCTTCTTTAAAAAATGGACATCAGAGAGGTTTTCCAAAGGATATTGTGAATTTTTCAGAGTTGGAGATACCTGCATTTATCTGAGCAAAATAAAATAATCAAAAGTATTTCTTTTTTTAAAGACTTGGTTCTAGAAAGATAAATATAATATTTTAGCAATAAAATAATTGATAAAAGCTGGCAATTGAAAGTGTCAGAAAAAGCATCTTGTTTTCATACTGCTAAAAATGCACAGGTTTTTCCCATTCCTGTGCAAGCCTAAATTATTAGTCATATTTGCAATCTGCTATTACATCTAGTAAGGAATGATTTTTTTTTTTTAAGATTGTAAATATGTTGATTTTCAAAAACTCATACTTTCCAGGAGGAAATACACCAGCTGAAAAATAATTCATGTCCCAATTAAAATGAAATTCAAAATTAACTTCCTATTTGTAGTTAATTCTTGTGTGTGTGTGTGTGTGTGTGTGTGTGTGTGTGTATTAAATGAAGGCTAGGTACAGACATTCAAAAATCCTGAGGTGGAATTGTTTTAAGTTATGTGGCTTTCTGAGGTTAGATTGGTAGTGAACAGAACATGTTTGCCCTTTGGTGGGGGAGAGGGTGGCATAAGTGTGCTACGTGCACTGGCTGAGGCTAGCAGGTTGGGGATGTTCCTGCACATCTCCCAAAATGCCCTGGGGGCTCTCCAGGCTGTTGAAGACTGCTGAGTGCAGCTGAGCACCTGAGCCACCCCTGGACCACCTCCTGGCTGCTAGGCACAAGCAATCATGCCCCCAACCCTCTGCCATGTTATCTGTCAGCCTCAGGTATCTGTCAGCCTCAGGCATGCAGTGGGAGTGTGGAAGGGAGGCATCTATTTTCCCATGCATGAGCTCTGGCATCTGCAGTCCTGCATTGTTCCCCATACCCCATCATGAAGCCCCCCACAATGTATATACAGACCTGACACAGGGCACATGGAGCAATACCAGGTGGCTGGGCATGGGCAAGCATGCTTTCTTTCACTGTCTGCCTGTGACTAATGAAACAACAATAGGAGAAGGCATGTTCACCCATGCCTAGCTGCCAGTTGAGCTCCATGGGGCTGTGCCCAAACACTGAGCTATGTGTCAAGTCTGTATATACATTGTGGGGTGTTTCATAATGGGGTGTTGGGGCATAGCCTGGGGATGCATGGGAAAGCAGATGCCTCTCTTCCCCACTTCTTCTATCTGCCTGCAGCTGACAGGTGGCTGGAGGCAGGAGGCGAGGCTGCAGAAAGGGTCTGTGCTAGAAAGGTTCTGTGCTGACTCGGCTTTGTGACAGCTCAGGGCGTGGGCCCCGCTGTGCACGGGGCTGGAGCAGCTGAGCACAGGGCAAGTGCTAGTGTGCTCCCCTGTGAGTGGAGAATACGTGGGGGCTGCAAAGGAGCCTGGGACACCAGCAGGCAGCGACTTGTCTTGAATCACTAGGGGAAGTGGTACTGATGTTCAATGCACCAGTCTAACCTAAATCAATGAACTATGATTGCACATTGATCCAGGTCTATCTTAGACTGGGTTCTACCATTTTTAGACCAGTCTATGCGCATAGAACTTCTGTTCTGTTATAGATTTAGACTGGTTGATCATTTAGATTGCTAAAAGTATAATGTCTGTACCTGGCTGAAGTTCATAGACCTAGTAATTCTTTGGCAAGTATGTTTTCCCCACATTCTCCACCTCTCTTTTCTTCAGTATAAATCTCTCCTTGAGTCATGCCTGTGAAAATGAAATACAGAACAATCCATGCTGCTACTATTGTTGCTAGCTGCTTGAAACATCATTGCCGTGGATCAAAAAAGTCAGCACACACTATCAATAGACAAATGACAAAACCTGAGACATCCTAATGATGGGAAAAAATGACTTGTATCAGAGAAGACTCATACAATAGCTGCCTACAGTGTTTCACTTTGTTAACAATGTCAAAATACTGAAGTATATAAATTGAACATGGTGACAAATTTAACTTTCCACAAAGCTTGTTACTGTTACATCATCAGCATTTCCTTGTAAAATACTAATTGCATTCTGCAATCGTGGCCCACAACATTTGAACAATACTATCGGAAAATGCAGTGTTTTGGACTATTTTTGAGGTATATCCAATATAATAGAGCCTTTGAAGAGAGGAGCTGAGTGACTGACACACATTTTTTTCATGGTTCCATAATACTATTTTCAAGCAATATATATCCATTCTTCTTGAATTCAGGAGGGGGAGAAGCTCTGATTGGATCTCAGACCTTGCCATCAAGATTTGTGTATCTCTTCTGCTGGATTCCAAATATCCACATACCACTTTGAGAGAGAATCTTTGGTAATCTAAAATAAAAAAGATGATGACAATGAAGCATTCTTCTAGTTTGTAATCATGTCATAAGACTAAACTATCATTTACTTTAATTATGCTAATCTGGTTGCTTTGCAGAGTTAAAAAATAACAAAACTGAAGTCCATTTCTCCTGTGTGGTTTATTAATTGGCAGTTTCTCCTTCAATGGGATGAAGCTTTTGCTTCAGAAGTCAGCAGGAGTTTTGTCAGTGACTTTAATGGCTTCAAGATTTGGCTCTCACTTAAAAGAAGAAAGTTCAAGTTAACTGGGAATGGTGAAAGTATAAACAGGGATCAGTCATGAGAGAGACCCCTTGCAAAGCTAAGACCAAATCCTGAAGTTCTTTTCTGGAAAAATCCCTTTGTATTGAATGGGAAGTGAATATGAAATAAGGAGTGCAGGAAATACAATGACAGAATATAAATAATATAGCCCTGCACTGTCCAACTAACAAAAGAATGGAAAATTGAGGGGGGAGCAGGGGATTATACATAAAGTAGCTGGATTTTTAATATGACATGTAGGTCAAATACATACATAACTATGCTATTTAGCTTTGCTAGTCATGCTGAGAAGAGAAAGGTGGGAAATGGCCAAATATTGAGTATTTACTTTTTTGAATAAACAGAAAGAGCATAGCAGAGCTGGACTTGCTTAGAATGGTAGCTACTAGACAAAAACTGCCCATCAGAACACTCCGGAGTAGGACTTTCAAAATTTACAATAGTTCATTACTTCAAAACCAGCACATGTGCTGGTCTTTATAACCATTGGAAAATGTCTAAGAATTTTAATATCTAAGAATATTAATATTAATATTATTCGTCTAATAATAATAATAATGATAATATCTTATAACTTACATATTGAGTATATCTAGATTCTGTGACTTAACCTAATAACACGTTAATTTTTTTAACTGATGCAAAACCCATGCTGTGAACTGGAGATTTTCACATTTTAGCATAATGGTACCATGGTGCCCATAAATGTTTGTACTTACCACTAGAGATCCCATAGTTTGCAAAGTGTTTGGTTGAACCTAAGGCACTAGTTCATAACTTTTGGTCACCATACTGTGTGTTTTTTGCTGTGAAAACAATGAGGATGTCTAATATCACTGAAGTCACAATTATGCACAAGCAACTGTCACACTGGGCATGCCTACACGTCACTGTATGGTGATGTTGCTACAGCACCGTGCTTTAGTACTTCCTTCTGGTGGTGCATGGATTTCCCCACAGTGGCAATGTAGCAGCATGCTCTATCCAGTGAATGTGCCACTACAGCGATGTTGCTGGTGATTACATGTTGACCTGCATGATTGCTGTGTCACCACAGCACACTGTACTTTGACATAGCTATAGCGCAATGTGTAGATGCACCCACTAATGCAAAAATCAGCCATTTGACATTTTATAGTGACATTAGCAATGGAACCCAAGCTCCTTATTCCAGAAATGGTAAAGTGCTTTGAGGTACTAAAATGATAGGGTGTGAGGGTGATGTTACTATGTAGATTCATAGATTGTAGACTTGGAAGGGACCACAATGGATCATCGTGTCCGTGTAAGTGTGATATTTGTGATTGTGCATAAATGTGATAGAAATGCAATCATTTATTCCTGGAAGATATCATGCTAAGCAGATTCAAAAAACAATTGCATAATAAAAATATCTGGATTGGCACGGATTATTTTTTTAAAATCAGATCTCAGCAGTATACATATTCTCCTTGTTTCAGCTAAGGATCAAGTCCCAAGTGTTTTATAATGGATATAAACCCTTGTGCTTTGAGCCAAAAATCAGCCTATAACTAATAGGGTTTAGGAAGAATCTTTTCCTTGAGCATTTTGTCCATTACTGCCTTCTGTAACTTTGCTACGGGTTTTTTTTCCCCCTTTGAAAACTAGCGTTGGCTGTTAATGGAGATTGAACATTGGAGTGGATGTGCATGAACTAATATCATACATCCAGCATTTTTAACCATTTTCATTTCTCCATTCTCCACTTTTTAGGTGTCAGCTACGCTATTACTACTACTTTTTATAGATGTAGCAAGTCAATCTATATTAAGTTTATTCTCTGATGTATTCAAAACTAGAAATGTATTGGTACAGTGTTTAGCTATGCTGGGGGTGGCCAGCCTGAGGTATGAGTGCCACATGGGTAGCCTCTGTGTGTGGCACGTGGCAAATTGGGGAGGCAACAGGCAGCACAGTGGCAGTAGGGCAGGCAACATAAAGCAAAGGAATAGATGAGGCAAAGGAAAGGGACTGAAGTGGCCCTTGGGCAGGGTGCAGAACCAATATATGGCAAATCTGCCAAAGGTTGGCCCCCACTGAGCTATGCAATAAGGTGGTGGTTACTGCTAAGATATTCCTTTTCTTAAATCATATTTCAGTAATCGTTAACTCATAATATTAAATAGATAAATATATTTAGAGCATTATAAATATATGCACTTAATGTATATTTATTATAACATTTCAGCTTTTTTAAACCTAGAGATAATATAATCTTGTGGGGTTAATTTATTTTTAACAAATCATGTTTATTTCTCTGTGAGATTGTCTGAGCACGAACTAGAAAACAACAATTTTTCAACTTCACTGCTAACAAAATTTTCTGGGACTTCAATTTGCATTCAAACAACTCAAAAATGGCTTTGAGATAAAACTTAAAATTTGGCATGTACAGGCACATAATTCAGAATGAGGATTAATGCATTTGCCATATTTGAAAAAAATTGCTTGTTCTGTAGAATAATGGACATTTTAAAATAGCATCTGAGAATATGAAACTCATTGATTGCTCTAATTTCAGAAGGACATGCCAGGATTTGATTATCCACATGTTCTGATGTGAAGGTATTTGGAAGACAATATTTGGCTATGTTTCATGGTGTGTGTTCATTCTCATAAGTGCAAATGACACATTCAGCAAATAAAGTCAAATATAAGCAAAACACTGAGTTTTTCAGAGAACTTTAGAAATACAAACAGGATATTATATGATTGCATTTATGTAGATTGGTGATTTACTGAAAGAACCTGTTATACGCTCATAAGAAATTAGGAAGTAGATGTTTAGGTTGCAGTGGAAAATTTGCCTTTTTGAACTTTCATGATAACTCTAAGGCTTATATTGCAGTTCTCAACTTTATCTGTTTTGTTTTGTTAGTTAGCCTTTAGAGAGAATCAATAGTATTTTTTATGGTAACTAATATATGTAATGCCATTAGCTTACTAATTAACTCTGCCATAAGATAGTACTGCCCAACACAAGTACTATCCCATGGTGGAGTTATTTAATGCACCACAACTCATATAGATGATGACCAGGGATGACTGGGGCACTCACTGTAGCACCCTTGTGTTCCAGTCAGTCCCTCCACAGCTCCCTACCAGCTGGTGCTGCACTGCCTCAGCTCATTGTGTTGCAGTCCTGGGTGCACATGTAAATGCTGTGCCTGGGAACAATAAACTCTGGCACTAACTGTGTCTGAGGTTATTCAAGCGTATTAAAGCATGTGTAGATGTGCCTGCTGAGAGACAGACAACAGGATTAAGGCCTACAGGCCATGGAAACACATCCTGGCACCCAAAAACTGAAGCAAAAGGTAGAAAATTAAATTATTGCTTCCAAATAGTAAACAAAGTACCCTTCTGCTACTGGTTTTAGAAGAGATTATATAGGTGCTCCAAAATCTCTTAAGTTCCCTCCAAAGATCCAAACTGCTAGAATATTTATTATTTAAAAAATAATTCAGAGAGAGAAGTAATACTTTGTCCTTAGACTACTGTATTTCCCTGATGCTTGCACTTTTCATAGTAGCTTTGTACTGTAACGCTCACTGTCCCTGGCCCTTTAAAAAAGTAAAAATAAACTTTCTATTTCCAGTCTATTCAATCTGTGCAACTGACTGATTGAAATATAAGCTGCAAAAAGATTTCTTTGGCTAGGACTTTCACTTTAGTTAAAGTCTCCCACTGCCATTTTTCAGTGCAGGGATGCATGTGATGCTCTGGACGCTTTAATTAGAGAGGTTCGTGGACCCAATCTAGTTAAAGTGCCTTCCCCACCCCCCACTCCCGAGGCACATGTATAAATACCCGTAGGTACCCAGAGTAGCAAACTGTCAGGTAAGTGTTCACATCATGTTTGCCTTCAGTATTCTGAGAAATGGAGAGGCAGATGTTGACAAGTGTACGTGAGGGCAAAAGAATGGTGTAAAAAGGTTTATCTTCTTAACAGATTTCTGAAATGAAGCAAAGACTTTCTACTGTTCTATGTACAATGTCAGTCATTCATCTGCATTACTACAAATATATACAGTAGCCCATCCTAACAGAAAGAATTTGGCTCATGTCACTGAACAAATAAACTAATGAATGAATTGGACATCTGTGCCTGGGCTGATTTTTCTTTTGTTTGCCTGAGCGGTTTTTAAGGCCTCTGCAGTGATGGTGGATAATCACTGAGTTTTTCTAGCTTCTTCCAGACTGACTCCGAGATCCTCCCTCTAGTGATTATGACCTCTTATATCCTTCTCTTACTGTTTCAGGGTACAGACATCTTTATATTTCTATAGAGGATTCACCTTCCAGGCTTCAGCTACTGAAGAATAAATGACAGTGCTGTGACCTTTTTACACTAGCACTTCACAGTCTCATATGAGCTACAGTTACACTTTCGCTTTTTGGCATGTGCGGCCCCTCAAGCTTTTACACAGCTGAAGCTGTGCGGCAGCTTTCCCTCGAGCAACAAAAACAGGATTGTCCAGATGAACAGCAGCTGTACACTGAAGTATGGCATTATTTCTCATGTGAGACAATGCTAGCCTCCTTCCTGGAAAACATAACGACATTGAAATATTCAAGAATGAATGAGGTACGTGTTAACAATGAATTACTCACAAAACTGATGAAAGAGCAAGTATGTCCATGGAAACATTTGATCTAATTTAATTATATGTGTTCATAGTCTACACTTACAGAACTTCCCTGAAAGCACTTCATTTTTCTTATTCAGTGATATGTGAAAAATATAGGTAACTGACCTGTAAAATGATGATCTGAGGGAATATTATGTACTACATGCAATGAAGAGAATTTTAATTAAATTAACTCTTGGACTTAAAATCGGAGATATAGAGATATCAGACTCAAGGTACATTCAGAAGACTGTAGGAAAGCTGAGCCTACTTCAGAAGGTTTTGAAGTTCACTTGAGATAAGTGCTTGTCACAGGATGGGGTCCTCAAGGACAGCTGTGATCTCCTAAGGCCACTCGACTGTGCCCATTTTGGCCCAATGGGCACCCTCAGTTCTCTCCTGCCACGTCTTTGATGGAAATATAAAAATAGGGAGGCTGCCTTTAAGTCCTCTTGGACATGGTTTGATGGACTCTCTAAACCCCGTGGGTTTCCAGATCCCTTGTAGGTCCTGTTTCATGATGGGTGTATCAGAGGCCCTCTAGCAGCAGGCAGCTCCTGGGGACACAGATTAATCTCCCATCCCCTGGAGGATGGCTGACCAAGAGCAGATTTGCTCCTGGTCAGGTGTCTACACAAGCACTACTGTGCAGTAAGTAATCACAAGTAAATTTGCTACTTGCATTTGCAGATAGCAAATTTATTCATGATTAGTGAGGTTTACTGAGCAGTAAGCGTGTGCATGTATAGACAAATATGCTTACTGTGTAGTAAACTACACTACTGCACAGTAAAGCATCTTGTATAGATGCACCCGTTATGACTTGCAAATAGCAGGCAGATAATAAAGTAACTGTTTTACTGAACAGATTTGCTGTTTAACTGAGTTCTCTTGCTATATTATAAATTGATATACGAAAAACAATTGTACAATTTAGGGGCAAATTCATGACTACTTTTTGAGACCTTTTCACTGATACTTGCTTTATGCTACAGATATTGTAAAGCAGTACTAGAAAAGAGCAAAGTAAAACAAAAAATAACATAATTGGGTGGCTTCGTTACAATTTCATTTTGCCATCCTTCTTCAGTTCTGGATTTTATGGGTCAAACTTTCAAAATATGACCCTGTTTGTGTATGTGAAGAATTTATCTTATCTTTAACAATATTGTCTCTTCATGCAAGTAATGGCAGTCAAAACATGCATGGGATAGCTGTTACCTTTTTCAGATTGTGCATGGGAATTTAACAATCCATATTTAAATAGAGCAAACAAATATGAATTTCCCAATACAGTAAAAGCTCTGTTATTTGGCATCCCCCGGGAATGAGGGGCGCCGTTTAATTGAGTGGCTGTGGCTGCCTCTTCTCCCGCCACGTCTGGTGCATCCCTCCACCCCTCCCATGCTCCCTCCACCCCTCCCTGCAGGCCCCGTGGGACAGGTAGGCAGGTCCCATACAGCCCCGCACAGCCCGTTGTGCCCCTGGGCCATGGGGGCTCAGCAGCGCAGGCTGCTTTGCCCCGAGCCATGGAGGCTCGGAGAAACCAGAAGTGCCATTGTGGGCACTTCCTGTTTCACTTTATCTTACAAGCCAGCATGCTGGTTAGTGGAGCAGGCCAGCTTGTAAGATTCTAGATAACAGAACTTTTACTGTATATAGAAATCCTTAGGGAATATAGTCCCAAGATACATTTTTTCTATATCATGTTTTATACATAAATTGGTAGGGTTTTATTTTGTTTACTTGTTTTTCTCTTACATTTAAACATTTGACTAAAAGGGCATTTGCACACATGCAGCAGCTCAAATAGAAGTGGTGCAAATTTGAGTCAGGGCTTTTTGCCTCAGCGCATGTGCCTGGACATGCACTTTGTTGTGGAGCAAATGGTGCCACTTGGGGCAAAAAAAACCTGGCCTGGCTCCTCCCAGATCTGCAGCTAGGGGGAAACCTGTGCTGGCCCCAGCAGTATGAAAACCTGCCCTAGCCAGGAGCTCAGGGCTACTTGCCCTCAGGATCTTGTGAGGGAGGAGCTTGTGGGAGGAAATTGGTCATGCCCCTTCCTGTCCCAGGTTGTTGCTGTTGCTGGTTCTTGCAAGCTTGCTTTCAGAAGCTTCTGAGGAGAGGATGGCCAGGCCCTTTCCTGCCTCTGGCTGCTGCTAGCTTGTTCTCAGAGCTTTTGGGGGTAAGTTGACAGCATCCCTTCCTGCCTTGGGCTGCTCCTGTCACTGTTGCTTCCAGCCTCACGGGAGGAGTCCTCTGCTGCACGCCCTTGCCCCCTTTCAGGGAGGGGCCCACTGCACTGCACCACACCCCAGCAATGCACCCTAGCTTCTGCACTCCTGTTCTAGCCTGCTGACCAGCCTGCTACCAATCTGTGGTTGGGGAACAGCCTCAGGACGGAGCCTGCACTGTCTGTCGGCCCCTCCCCCACCATCACTGCCAGAGCCTAAAAGTGCCTTGCCTGCCCCAGCTGCCTCAGTAGGACAATCCCCACCATCACCACCACTTTCACCAGAAGCACACCCTGAGTGGCTGAACTCGATGGCTCCTACCATCACTGCTGCTGTTGCTGCCATCTGGTCTGCTGCTGCCCCCTCTCAGGAGAGAGGGAGATTCCCGCTGCACCACTTTGCACCACTCAAAACCACACCTGCACTGGATTACTCCCTAATTGACTGATTGCTCCTGCCCTCCCTCACATCCTGCTTTGTTTCCCTGAGTGCTGCCTTATTGCTGAGTTCCTGGCTGGAGGCTTGAGGGGCTCCTGAACTGAACTCCAACAAACAAAGCCCCTCCACTGCTCCAGCCATCTTTCACATCTGCCTCAGCAGCCTTCCCTGTGTATTTTGCCCTTGTATGGTAAGTTCTGTGGTCCACTCCCCCTGCCCTGGTGCTTGTTGTGTGGCTGAGTAAGCCAGCTCAAGTCTTCACAGCCCTTGCGTGTGTGTATTCCCCCACCCCACATTTTTGGGTTTCTTTAATGTTTTCTCCTCCCTGATGTGAAGCAATGGCAGGGCAGGAACCTTCTCTGGTGGAAGTTGCCCCCACAGAATTTCCTGCAGATCCGACTATGGGGGCAGATCCCAGGCAAGCTGCCAAGGGGATGCATGCCCCTGCAGCCTCCACCCCAGAGGCAGAGTCCAAATGACCTCCTCCAGGGGTAGAGAAGACTGAGACCTGTGCTGTGGGGGCAGGCCAAACTCCAGCGTGGAGCCAGCAGGGCCAGTGGGTCTTCCCTGGCCAGGCCCCTCCTGGAGGAGTTTCCAAGCCCCCTTCCCCACCATCAGGGACCAAGGGAAAGGGCAGTGGGAAGGGCTTCTCTTCAGGCTCCTCCACAGCTGGCGGTGGGAAGGGTCCCTGCTCCCAAACTTAGACCACCAGCAACTGAAGGGACCAGGTGCGCCACACCAACTGACACACTCCCTCAACCTGTCCTTGACCCTAGCCCTGGCCCCACCAATGTAGCCACCAATTGGCCCCACCAATGCACAGATGGCTGCGGGGTGACCCACAGCTGGGGGGCCTGGACCCTCCACTGCTGGCCCTTCTGGCTTGGGCAGCGGGGCCCCCTTTCCTGCATTCACCTGTAGGCATGGGGTAAAGTGCCAAATGTGCAGGTGGGAGAACCTGCATTAATGAGACCTGAGTGCAGGCCCTGGTTGGGTAGTGCGGGCCCCCAAGATTGTAGTGGCTTCCTGCTTTCATGGCAAGGAGGACTTTTTCCTTGCCTCGGAGGCCACTGCACAAAAGGTGGTGGAGAAGGAGCTCATGGTGGAGGGCGAGTACATCTCCCTTGAGCCCCCAGAAAAGCTGGGGACCAAAGGGGCCTACAGCTGTGTCCCACCTTCTATCCCCAATTGTGCCCTGATACCAAATCTCCAAACCCTGGGGAGAGTTATTTCCCTGGTGGTGGACCTCCTGCTGGGGTGCTGAGACCTCCGCCTCTGCCATGTGTGCTCATTCCATCATCAGGTCATGATCCAGCTGGTAGTGGGAGTGTAGCTGGAGGCTGAGGACAGCAGCCTCCGTAATTCCTTTTTGGGAGGCCCTAGTGAGGATTTTCTATATGCTGGGAGACCTGCGGTGCTTCTAGTGCCATGCCCTGAGGCACTTGTATCATAAGTGCCCCATGGGTCAGGCAGGGAGGGCATCTGCAGGTGCCACTGGCAAAAGGCGTGCCCCTACTACCAGTGCCCCTTCCCATTCAGGCCCGTCTGGCATCCCAGCCACAATTACCAGTCCTCCCCCCCATGAGCTCAGGGGATACCACCCCCCAACCAAGTTTGATGGATTTCTGGGGAGGGGGGCAGCAACTGGGGAAAGACAGGGAGAGCCCCCCCCACCTCCAGCTGTGCCACAGCTGTAACTGCCCCACTGCTCCAACCCTCACCTTCTAATGGACCCTGTCCACCTGAGGACCACTCCATGGCTAAGTGGGTGCAGGTCCCCTCCAGGCACAAAGCAAAGAGAAAGGCCTGGGTGCAGCTGGAGCCCTCTGATATAGAGGACCCCCTCACCCTCCCAAGACCATCACATGGGGAGAAGGAGTGGTTCAGCTTCTGGGGGCCTCCCCAGCTGCACCTGATATCCCACCCCTGGGGAAGATTAAACAGGTTATCCCAGTAGAGGAGGCTTTGGGGCTGCTGGACACTCCTGAACAGGATCCAATGCAGGAAGCCTCTCACTCCAGTGTCCAGGGCATACCTGCTGAGACCATAGGCACTGAGGCTGAGGCCAACCCAGAAGAAGGTCTGGCAGCAGAACCCTCCCCCTCTTCATAGATTCATAGATTCATAGATGTTAGGATTGGAAGGGACCTCAATAGATCGATTCCGACCCCCTGCATAAGCAGGAAAGAATGCTGGGTCTAGATGACCCCAGCTAGATGCTCATCTAACCTCCTCTTGAAGACCCGCAGGGTAGGGGAGAGCACCACCTCCCTTGGGAGCCCGTTCCAGACCCTGGCCACTCGAACTGTGAAGAAGTTCTTCCTAATGTTTAATCTAAATCTGCTCTCTGCTAGCTTGTGGCCATTATTTCTTGTAACCCCCGGGGGATTTCTTGTAACCCCCGGGGGTTTTCTTTTAACTGATGATCTGGAGGAGACAGAGGCCCTGGGGCTCTCTTCCCCAGGGCCCCAAGACAGACATCGAAGGCACCCTGGTGCCTGACAGGTCTCTTCCCTCCCCCTCCCCCTACCAGAAAAACCTCACTTCCAGCTTGCCTCATGGTCCCTCACCAGAGTGGGTCGGGGTTGGGTTCCCTGATCAACAAGCTGATTTTGTCAGGGACCCTGCATAGACCCCCTTAGAACTCCAGCTCTATCCCACCATTCTGTGAAGGAGCCCAACCCCCATCCTTACCCCCACCCCTGTCCCAAGGGGCTGCAGAGCTTTCCCAATCCCAACCAAAGTCTGCGGCCTTAGCAGACTGGGGAGTTCAGATGGTGCCTAAGGAGCCCGCCCAACCCCAGGACCACACCAAGCATTAAGATGGGTGAGGCCCTTGCTGAATCATCTACTCCACTCCCCCAGCCATGAGGTCATTTAAGATTGCAACCCTCAATATCCATGGCTGCAGGAAGGGTCTCCAGAGATGCTGGATGCTTTCCTTACTTCAGGAGGGAGGGTACCCCATGGTATTCTTGTAGGAGACCCTGATGACTACAGCCAATGAACATAATTGGTGGCTGGAGTGGGGAGGCAGGGTCTTTTTTAGTCACCTCATGGCCACCTTTTTCAGGGTGGCCACCGTGTTCTCCCCAGGCCTGCAGCCGGAGGTTTTCCAGGATGTTGAGGTGATGCCAGGCCGCCTGCTGCACCTCCAGGTCCAGGTGAAGGTGTTGGTATTAAACCTTCAAGGAGAGACCCAGAGTTGGTGAATTTTTTTCCACCAGGTGGCGACTTATATCAGCACCCTCAACCCTCATGAGTGCCTGGTCCTTGGTGGGGACTTTAACATCACCGTAGACGCGCGAGACTGGTCAGGCAGGGAGTGGAACCAGGCCACCGTGGGCATCCTTTGGGAGATCCTGATGGACTACTCCCTGGAGGATGTCTGGCATGCCTGTCACCCTACCAACCCCCCTGCCTTCACCTACGTGAGGGTGGAGGAGGAGCAGGCATGCCACTCTCAGTTGGACTGGGTTTATATCTCTTTGCCACACTTTGCCCGAGCCCACTCCTCTGGCATGCAGCCAACCCCTTTCAGCAATCAGCACCTTGTCTGGACCCAGGCCATACTAGGGCCTGAGCATCCAGGATCAGGCTACTGGCATTTCAAGGCCAGTCTGCTGGAGGATATGGGCTTCAGGGAGGCCTTCTAGGAGTTCTGGCTGGCCTGGCAGGAGCAATGGGCAACTTTCCCATCGGCTTGGAGATGGTGGGATGTGAGGAAAGTGCATATCTGGCTTTTTGCCACAGATACATTAGGGGCACACCCAGCAGAGGGATGTGGTCTGGGAGCAGCTGGAGTGGGAAGTGCTAGAGCTGGAGAGGTGCCTGGCCACCAACCCAACCAACCCGTCCCTCTGTGGGGAGTGTCAGGAGAGGCAGGAAGAGCTTCATGCTCTGGATGACCACCGTGACTGTGGTGGGTTTGTCCTCTCATGTGTCGAGCGCCTTTGGGAGATGGACCATGGCTCCCACTTCTTCTCTGCCATGGATAGGAAGCGGAGGGCCAAGAAGTACATCACCTGCCTTCCTTGGGGTGATGGCACCCTCCTCACAGATCCAGGTGAGATGTGCCAGTGCGCCCAGGCCTTCTATGAAGAGCTCTTCTCCCTGGATCTGATTGACGCTGAAGCCTGTCAGACCCTGTGGGAGGGACTCCTGCAGGTCAGTGTAGGCAACCAGGACTGGCTGGAAGCTCCTCTCACTATGGCTAAGTTTTTGACTGCCCTCTGCCTGATGCCTGGCAATAAGATGCCATACATCGATGGGCTGATCGCAGAGTTTTACTGGGCCTTCTGGGATGTTCTCAGCCTGGACCTTGCCATGGTCTGGGCTGAATCCAAGGGTAGTGGGGAACTCCCCCTGTCATGCCAGAGGGCCATGTTGACCCTCCTGCCAAAGAAGGGGAATCCCCATGACCTGAGGAACTGGTGTCCCATGTCCCTCCTATGCACGAACTACAAGGTGGCAGTGAAGGCCATCTCGCTGCACCTGCAGTCCGTGCTGATGGACATGCCAGGAGGGCCTGTCTTTTGCCCTCCTATCCCTGGACCAGGAGAAGGCATTTGACAGAATGGATCATGGTTACCTCACAGGCACAGTGCAGGCCTTTGGCTTTGGGCCCTGCTTCATGCGGGCTCTCCAGGTGCTGTACACCTCTGCAGAGTGTTTGGCCAAGCTCAACTAGACCCTGATGGAGCCCATCCCCTTCAGGAGAGGGGTGCATCAAGGCTGCCCACAGTGAAGTCAGCTGTTTGCCTTGGACCTGGAGCCCTTCCTCATTCTCCTGTGGATGTGGGTGGCAGGGTTGATGCACTGGGAGCTGGCAGTGTGGCTGGTCCTGTCAGCATATACTGATGATATACTCTTTGTAGTCCAGGACTCAGGTGGCCTGGCACAGGTGGAGGCCTGCCAGGTATTTTACTTGGTGGCCTCCTCTGCCTGGGTCACCTGGGTCAAGAACTTTGGCCTGGCGGTGGGTGATGGGTGGCAGGTGGGCTTACTCCCACCCATGCTCCACAGGATCCACTAGAGTGCAGGCTCACTGCTCTACTTGTGGGTTTATCTGTCCCCCACAGACCCCTCCCTGCCAGAGATCTGGACGCAAGCTGGAGGCACCAGCTGGAGGCAAGGGTGGTGGAGCAGCTCTGGATATGGGCAGGGCTCCTGAGTTGTCTCTCCCTGTGTGGGAGGGTGCTGGTGATGAACCAGCTGGTCCTGCCCATGCTCTGGCACTGCTTACACACCCTGCCTGCACCCCCTGAGATCCTGGTGGGACTCCAGAGATGAGCACTGGAGTTTTTTCTGGCTGGGATGGCACTGGGTCACTACAGAAGTCCTAAGCCTCCCCTTGCAGGGGGGGGGGCGCGACCAGGGCCTGGTTTGCCTACGGAGCCAGGTCCTCATGTTCCATGTTGAGGCCCTGCAGCGACTGCTATACAGTGTTGGTAGCCATGCAGCATGGGGCCACCTGGGGTGCACTTTCCTTTGCCACTTCTGGGGACTCTGATAGCACTGGCAGCTCCTCAGCCTGTGGGGCTTCTCCCTGCAGGATCTACAAGGGCTGCTAGATTTCTACCAGGACCTCCTCCAGGCCTGGAGGCTGGTCTCCACCTCCAGGTCCCCTGCAACAGTCGCCCAGGGTGCCGACCTGCTCGTCAAGCCCCTCCTCTGGAACCCCCAGCTGGAGGTGCAAATGGCAGAGGTGCCCCAGTTGTAACAGAGGTTGATCCTGGCTGGTGTCACCCATATTGGAGACCTCCTGGACAATGATAGGCAGGAGTGGGTGGACCCTGCTGCGCTGGCTTGGCACATGGGTCTACCCATGACGTGCAACTTGCCATCTGGTCCAGGAGGTGAAATCTGCCCTTCCTCCCAATGCCCTTGCCTTTGTTGACCAGGTCCTGTGCAGTGGTAGTTCCCACACCCCTGTAACCTCCAGCCCACTGGAGTTTGTTGTGGGGCTGGCGTCTTACCCAGCCTCACAGCACTCCCCACTCCACCACCTGAGCCAGCTGAAGGACATCAGACTGGTCAGCTTTTCCACCATCCATCACCACGACCTCTACATGCTCATGTGCCTCACTGCCCATCATGCCATGCTTGCGTCCTGCCCCGACACCAAGTGGCGGGACCTGCTCAGCAAGGGCATGGCTGGAGCACCTCAGTGGCTGAGTCTGTACTCCACCCTCATCCCATGAACCACTGGGGACCTCAGCTGGCAGCTCCTCCATGGAGTCATTGCCATGGGCATGTACATGGTGAGCTTCATGGATGCTCCTGTCTTCTGCCCCTTCTGCAGGCAGAGGGAGACCCTGGTACACATGACCCTCCAGTGCTCCAGGATGCACCTCTCCACCTCCACCTCCAGACCCTCCTCCTGAGGTTCTGGTTGAATTTCACCCCCTATCTTTTTGTTTTTGGTTACCCCATCTGTAGCCCCAGCAAGTTCTGGGGCCTTCTGGTCAACCTCCTTCTGGCCCTGACCAGGGGGGCCTTTACTTGACCAGGAAGGAGGCTGCGGCCGGGAAGCTACCCAGAGACTGCAGGGCTGCTTTCTTCTCGCTTGTCTGTGCACATTTCCAGGCAGAGCACCAGTAGACGGCATCCACCGGCTCCTTGAATGCCTTTGAGAACTGGTGGGTGTGGCCCGGGAAGTTTGCTCAGTGTCCCCTTCAGGCACACTTATTTTCATGTTTTGAGTCTTTGACTCACATGACGCTCTTATCCTGTTTTTTCATTAGTTGTCCCAAGTATTTTGTTGTAGTATTTATCCATTAGCCCCCATACAATGGGGGCTACTAGTTAGCTGGGTGAGCTTTACATTGTTATTTGAATGTTACAAATAGACTGGATCTTCTGAGGCCCAGCCACTTGCTATCTGGGGACACGAGTCACTTGTGTCAGATAAACTGCTGATGCAGCATCCCAAATTCACTTTTTAAAATACCCCCAAATCCCCATTCTGCCACAATTAGAACAAAAGGGGGGGGGGGAGATTGATCAGATGGGCAATGTTTTATTGCTATATTTACAATGTTAAATAAATTTAGAAGCCTACCAGTATCTCTAGCATCATAATAAAATAAGTCCTAAATATCTATATGTCTTAATGTTTGATTTTGATTTCCTTATCAAATGGTGGGTGTGTGATGGGGGGGATGTGGGGTTTGCAGGAGGGGGTGGGAAGTGGTGTGGAGAGATGTGTGGAGGGATGTAAGTCAGTGTGTGGGTAGGTGTGGGGGGACTGTGGTTGTGGGGGCTGCTTAGGAGGGGTGGGTCCCATGCATGAATGCCGTATGCCCCCGGCAGCCGGGGGGCCATGGTGGCACTGGAGGCAGTGGGAGCATGGCGGCAGGGTGGGGAAGAGCACTGACCGGGGGTTGGTCACCACCCACGGATGCTGCCAGTAGCATCAGCAGTGGCCAGTGGCAATCTCTGGCTGCCCACAGACACTGCTACTGGCAAGGGGTGGGGTGTGGCAAGTTGCAACCACCTGCAGGCACCACCGACAGTGTTGGCAACACCTTTTCTGAGGGGGTGCACTGCCATGCTTAGGGGGTGAACATGTACCGTCTATGAATCACCAATGGTTCCCTGCTCCCCACAGGGTAGAACCCCCTCACGTAGCACATGGACTACCCTGCCTGCAGGGTCCCAGCCCCCACCAGGGGCTGCTCGTCCCCAGCTCCCCCACTGGTCTCCAGCCCCCTGCTGATTCTCCTGCTCCTCCCCAGCCTCTAGAGTCTGGAAAGGAGCAGGAGAACAAGCAGGAGGCTATTGGGAATAGGAGAATGAGCAGGAAGCTCATTCCCTCCACCCCCCCATTTGTTCCCCCAGCTCCCTCCTTGCTCTCCCCCACCACTCACCAGCAGTAGCAGAGGACAAGCAGGAGGCTGGAGAGAGCAGGGGAAGTCTCCAGCTTATCTCCAGGGCCGTATCTCCAACCTCCTGCTTGTCTCCAGCCTCCTGCTCATTCTCCTGCTCTCTCCAACCTCCTTCTCCTTCTCTGCTACTGCTGGTGAGTGTGTGTGTGTGTGTGGGTTGGGAGAGTGATCAGGGAGATGGGGGAATGAACGGGGGATGAGGGGAATGAACGGGGGATGGGGGCATGGGGGAACAAATAGGGAGCAGGGTGAATGAATGGGGGATGGGGGAAAGGGGCAGGGGGAATGAATGGGGAGCGGGGAACAAATAGGGACGACGAGTTTGTGATAGGAACAGGGGCTGGAGGCCCCCTCCCTGCTCCTGCAGCCCCCCAACCCCCTGCTTAACTGGCACCAAGCCGGTCCAGCTCCCTACAGCTTGCACTTCTGCCTACCCTGCAGGGCAGGCAGAGTGCTTCAGTACCGGGGAAAGGGCCAACCACAGAGACACTCTGGCAGGCTACCAGAGTGTCTGTGCAGGACTGAGCCTTTGGTTGCCCCAGAGTATGGTCTGGGACCATTCCCTGACCCATTTTTTCCCACTGGATTCTTGTTTGACCCCTGGATATCCAAGGGTCTAATTTTGCCCCTGTGCTGCAAATTTGCAGCACAGGAAACATTTTTTTGTTCCCCCGTATGCCTCTTGCAGCATCTCAAAGGGGTGTATGAGGCACATACATGCTCATCTGGATGTGCCCGAGGAAGCACAGCTAGCCTATGCAAGTTGGGTAGTCAAAGCATCTTCAGTTCAAAATAAACTCTTTATGTGACTCAGCATAGCTTTCAAGAAAAAAATAGAGATGCTATATTTTGCAATGCAGTACATTTGAAATATTATTAGAAGGAAGCATTTTATCTTGCTTCAGTAGGACTGTGTTAAATTTGAGGAGAAGTCTTGTCTTAGTTCTGATTGTAAAACATCAGGTTGAGATCTGTACTCATGCTCATAAATTCATATTGTGGCTAGTTGAACTTGTAATGCCCAGTTATGAACCCATTTGAACAATGTAGATTCAGAAGATTAACTGGAAGTTTAGCATTCCTTGCAGCTTTGAAGAAACTATGAAAAATAGAAAATAAGTAAATGGAAAACTGAAAATAGAGCAGAAATCAGGCAGAAGACAATATTAATAGATGAAGATTATAAGGGAATGAAATTTTCTATCCTGAATAATGTACTAAGTATAGGCTTTCATTTAGTTGGCAAAAATATAATTATTAAAAAGCATGCTCCTTGAGGAAACACAAATACTCTTAAATAACAGCAAAATAATCCATTGATTCAAATTAGTTGTACAAGCTCTGCAAAATTTGTCAACTATACTCCATAGAATCAACAAATCCTGTCTTCACAATTTTGCTTAGATGTAACTGGGCACATCTACATGAGATACTACTGCACAGTGGTTACTGCACATTTATTTAGTACTTGTTTGCTCAAGTATTAAATAAATGCACAGTAACCAGAGTTACTGCACAGTAGTACTGGTCAATGTTTTTGTAGTGCCACTACTGTGCAGTAGCCTACTAATAATTTGCAGTAGCATATTAGCACTGTTTGTGTTGTGACGACTTACTGCACGGTATTCAGATACTGCGCAATTAGCATCTTGTGTAAATGTGCCCACTGTCAAGAAAATTTAGCGCTCAGTTTTTGAAGGGCTTTTGTGTTTTTCAGGATAAAGGATGCTACATAGGTGTAAGATTATTATGTAGAAGGAGAGTTGTGAATTTGCAAAGCAATTAAGAAGGACAATGTTGAAAATATCATCAGGTTCATGAACAGAATAATGAAGGATAAAATATCTTTTACCAAAATTGCAAAAGGCAAATGAATAATGATGTTTATTAATAAACTATTATTAGCGGAGGCTCTGATGTGCTGAGAGATATAGTATATTTTAAAAGAAAAGACCTAATTATAATAGCAGCTAAATCACAAAGCTCTCAGCCTATATAGACTGGGAGAATTCCAAGAATGTTAATAAAATCTGCAGGGTTAAAGATATCTAAGGAAACAAATGGTATTTGCTGAACCAAAAGTTTTAGGTTGATTAAAATATAAGCATGAAATGTTATTTCAATAGGATTGTGTTAATTTTTGGGGATGGAAATGGAATCTTCAAGGAAATAGAATCTGAGTCCTGGACAGGAAAACAAAAAAGAACAGCAGTATCTCTGTTTTCAATATGTACAGTAATTGTTTCGCATAAACTGCCTAAGAGATTTAAGTGAGGATGGAAAATGGATTGTGCATCCTTTGTGTGTGTGTGTGTGTGTGTACGTGTGTATGTGTACACACACATACATATATAAAGGAGGGGTGTGTGTGTGTGTGTGTGTATATATTGCCTCCTTTATATATACAATAATGCAAGTAGTGCTAGACTTCCAGTTAATCTTCTGAATCCACATTGTTCAAATGGGTTCATAATTGGCATTACAAGTTAAATCAGCCATAATTTGAATTTATGAGCATGAGTACAGATCTCAGCCTGATGTTTTACAGTCAGAAGAGCAGAGTAACAAATACATGTATACAGAAAAGGGACATACATATATATATATATATATATATATATTAGTCCCGTGTGTGTGTGTGTGTGCGCACGCACGTGCAGGCAGTGACTGTGTATGTGTGTGTGTGTGTGTGAGTGTGTGTATATATATGTGTGTGTGTTATTCTGCTCATTTAAATCCAAGTATTGCGGTTATGCAGAGAACTAAATACTCATTTTGAACTTTTCTGAAGCCAGATTTATGTTAAAATTTGGAAATGTTAGTTGCATAGAAGCTTACCATCTCCACTCAGCCAAAAAACTTGAGGCTATACTGGGCTCAGTTTCAAGCTTTAAACTATATTGCCCTACAAGAACTCTTTGATTTATTTAGCTGTAAGCCTTGTGGCATTCCTGTTCCCTGTTTGTCAAAAAATACTGGCCACCTTAAAATATGTTTCATCTTACGTACCTGTGGCCTTCCAGGGAGTGTATTCTGTTACTCACACTTGATCTGGTTCCAAGCTTTCCTCTAAAGCAGGGGTGGGCAATTATTTCAGCTGGAGGGCCATATACCAAGTTTTGGCAAGCTGTCGAGGGCTGAATGCGTAGCCCCATGCCTTGACAGGTGCCCTGCCTCCTGGTTGCTATCTTGTGACCAGAAGTCCTGCTCCCTGAACTCTGACCTTTGCCACCAGAAGTCTCTCCTCTTCCCCCAGAAGTACTCCTTTCAGCTAGGGATTTTGCCATCTTGGAACCAGAAAAATACGTAATTATATTCTAAAAAGCAAACATTTAAAGCATTCTTTAATGTGAAATGAAATGAAATCTTACTCTTGTATATTGTGGGGGGTGGGTATAGGTTTGTGGGGGACTGCATGTATGGCAGTGCAAGGGGGTGTGTGGGTGCATGTGTATGGTGGGGTGCATGTATGGGACTCACTCTATGAACACACACACACACAAACACACACACACACACACACACACACACACACCAGTGCAGCCCCATACTCCCTGGTCTGGCAATGCAGCTGAGAGCCACATGCTGCCAGAGCATGATGGGGGCAGGGAGAGAGTGAAATGTCTGGGGGTGAGGCAGGGCTGGGCTGCTCAATCCTGCTAAGGGCTCCCCCTGGGTCCTACTGCCCTTGGGTCCTGTCAGCTTTGACCAGCAGCCAAGAGTAAATACATATTAATTTATTAATTTTTTAGAGGTCCCATGGGCCAGATAGAATCAGGCCAAATCTGGCCTGTGGGTCATATTTTGCCCACCTCTGCTCTAAATTATCACATCTTACTGTTATTGTTATTAGCTCTCCATCAGGAAGTAGAGGTTACACACTAATGATTTGCATCTTTCTGACCTTTTAATAAGTCTTACATGTGGATTCATATAAAATTGGGTTGAAAAGAATGTATTGTAATAAATATCAAAGCTTGAAATTAACTCTGAAAAATACTATGGTTGGATTTCCAAAACAAATGCTACTTCTCTTTCAGGCCCCAAATTAGGTGTTATTGGATGGTCATCATGCATTAAACCCAAATCCTGCCTACTATATGAAACCAAGCCAAGCCAAGAATTCCCCTGATAGTAATGCAACTATACAGGGGTGTGTGTGTGTGTGTGTGTGTGGGTGTGTGTGTATGTACGTATGTGTATATACACATACTGTGAGCAACAGTTATAAGTTAATGACTAGTTTATTTACACTTTCACTTCTATGGGGCGGAAGGGGACAAAAAACATGACTTTCCTATCCATGCTCCAAAAAGCCAAACAAATACAATTGAAAAGGAAACAATGATCAGGAAGGGAATATATATTAGCAAGTGTTCAATAAGTATCCAATTGAGAAAGATACTTAAGCACAGGAAGATACCTGTCACCATGTAAAATCACTTTATTTTCTATTTGATCTAGTTCTCTGATGTCAGCGATATATTTAGGATTCAAATGGATAGATCCAGCCCTGAATTCTTTAATGCAGGAAAATTTCCTTTGATATTAATGCAAGTCTTCAGTTTTATGCCCCCAAAACATGCACATAGAGAATTGTTACAAAGCATAGACAGGGTAATTGAAATTAAAGATTAGTTTAAAATGATCAGAGGAAACTATTGTGACATTGAAAAAGTATATCAGGAAGTGCTCAAATATATACAGCAGTTACTGATTAAGAATTTCAATTATACTGACATTCCTTGTCATAAGAATTGATGAATGACTAAAAAGGGTGCATATCTATAAAGGTTGTTAAGACTCATTCTCTCTCTAATTTAATATGAAACCAACAAACTCAGATAGTGTTCAAACTCAACAAGAGATGATAAAAAAGGAGAAAAATGAAAAGAAAAAGTTGCTGGAATTTAATCATAATACCATTGAGCATAAAAAAGAATGTGCAAAAAGTAGCAGAACAGAACATGAACTTACAGAAAACTGATTTTAAGGTAGGAAAAATTTGGGAATCAATTATTGTCTAGAAAATATAGAATAGAAAAATGTAAAATGCCAATGCATTTAAATTAAAGATAAAGATGAAACAATCTGGTCATTCTAATAGGATACAGTTGTCAGAAAATGGCAACAAAAAGTCTTGTTCAGCACTGAGATAGGTAAGGAGCAGTGTTTTGAAAAGAGAAAAAGGGACTGACATATAAGGGGAAACTGTTTTTTTTTAGATTGTTATAAAATGTAAAAGAAAATACATTTAAAAAATAGTTAAATAGCTCTTACCAAATTGCTAGCAATCCTACAAGTTTTAGTTTGTTTGAAGTCTATGAACAGGAGAACAATAATATGGAATGGGTATTCTAGAAGAACATCCTTCTGTAAAGTGCTAAGCATTTTTGTGATATGCCATAGAATCACAAAGGCTAGGTACAGATGTTATACTTATCACACATGAAGTGTGCTGAAAGTGCTTTACACCCATAACAGAACAGACATTTACAGCACATAAAGTCCTTAAAATGCTTGTGGTGTCAGAATAAAGCGCTTCAGATTTCAGCACTTAATAAAACCATAGTTTTGTTTTTCTTTCTGTACCATATCCTCTCTCTATTCAAGGTAGACTGCAATCTCCAAGCATCTCAGGGGCCCCTTACCAGGTAGTTTGCTAGCCTCAGCCAGTGCTCTTCTGCTTCAGGCAAGCACTGGCTCAACCTCAATCCAAGTCTGTCACAGAGTGGAGATAGAAAAGGCTTTTTCTCCTCTCTGCATGGCCAGGCAGGGTCTGGAGGAAAGGAGCCCTCCTGCCACGCAGACCCTGCCTAAGATTGCTGGTTTGGGTCTTGGGGGTGTGGGAGGGAGGCAGACTGGGTCATGCAGCAAGAGGGCTCTGTTCCTAGCATGGTGAAAAGCTGGGCTAGGCAGCCCCGTAGTGTAGCTCCTGGTTGCAGCTGTCAAAAGCCTGAAGTGGGGGTTGAGGGAGCCCCTCTGCCATGAAGGCCACCTCCATATTGTTGGGGGAGGGGAGGGCAAGCCAGATTTGCATGGCAGGAGGGCTCCAGCCCCCATTCTCCCTCCCACCAGCCACTACTGACAATTGCCAGCTGGCAGAAGGGCAGGGCTGGAGAGAGGGGCCACTCATGCAACCCCCTAGGAGGCTTGCGAGTGTGCCCCCAAGCTTCTGGGCTCAGCCACTGCAGGCAGGCTTTGAGCCCTGCCCTCCCCCAACCAAACAGCAAATGCGTATGGTTCTCTCCCACTCTAACTTACAGTACTCTAAGTAAAGTGGGATAATTAGTGTACTTCCACCAGGGGCTTTTTGAATACCTGTACATAGCCAAAATCATACAAAAAAAGGGCTCAAAAGGTCATCTCGTCCAACCCCCACCCAAAGGAGAATCATCTCTGTCGAAACCATTCTACACAAGTGTTTGTCTAACCTACTCATAAAGACTTTTAAGAATTGTGATTCCATAACCTCTCTATGTAGCCCATTCTCATGTTTAACCACCTTCATAGTTAGAATGTTCTTTCCAAAATTCATTGCCCTTGTGCTGCTGATCCTCTGCATAACAGGTACAATTTTTATCTACAGTGAGAGGGTGTGAGAAGTGAACCCCCCCCACCCTGCTATTTCCAAGTTTGTACAATGTATGAAATTCACAGTTGATGAAGAGCCCTCAGCAACCACTGGCTCCCCCAGAAATGTTCACCATCACATATGACTTAGCTGGAAATTCTCATCTCATTCATATTTTGTGGCAGTTTATGCTTGAGCTTGCTTTTCAGACATGCTGAGCACCTATAGTTTTCATTGACTTCAACAGGAATTTTGGTTGCTCAGCACTTCTGAAAAATCCAGCTGAATCCCAGGGAAGCAAAATCAGAGTCTCAAGTGCAGTAGCATAGTTAGTGTTTTGGTGTTGACACATGAAAATGGAGTATGTAAATTGGCCTAAATGGGAAATCAGATGGAAATGTGCAAATACTGAGACCACTCTGGCAATATCAGGTCATCTTGAAGTGACAATAAATAATAGTTTGTGCTGTATTTCTGTCTAAGACTGGATACTAGGATAGTACAGATAATTCATGATAACAGAAGTCAAATTTCTGAAACTAGGAGCAAGGAGAGGGCTTAGGAAAAGAAATTATAATGTAGGGGTTAAGTTTCTTGAGCTACTAAAAGGTCGACTAATGCTTGCATGAGAAAACATAGCAAGTTTCCAGAAATGTAGGATAGAGAGAGAAGTACAGAAAGCCTCAATATGAAAACATACTTAGTATGAAAACTGAGGGCAATGAGGAATCATTACAATGGGTGAAATCCTGCCTCCAGTAAAGCAAATGGGAGTTTTGCTGATGTTTTCACTGCAGTCTGAGTTTCATGCTTTCTTAAAACTAAAACTTCCACAGCTTTACTGTGACAAAACAATGAAATGAAAGGTTTGTATTAACAAAATATTTATTAATAAAATCTCTCTTACCATTCTAAAGTAGAGAGGATGGTCCTGTGCAAAGTAGTTCAATACTGCAATCTAGTTCTAATAGATTGTCAGCATTTCATGGAAAGCGTTTCCTGTACATAAGAACTGTAGCACTTCAGATGTGCCCTTGTGTGTTATATGTGAGTTTAGCATGACAGACATAATCCAATTAAAAATCACAATAGCTTCATCACTGAGCTCAGTTCAAAGAACAAATGACTGCAAAGAATTCAATTAAAATTACTGATGTATCAGGCTGGTTTAATCTATTGTTTAATCTTTAGTGTTTTATCTTAATTTAAATTTTAGTCAAAATTTCTCTGTGGCTTATCTTCCTTGTTAGCTTGGATGCTTAGCAATTCAGTATTTGCCTAACCCCCACGTGAGCAGCCACGGGTTGTATTTGATTTGGATTTGGATTTGGCCTGAATCAGGAACAGTGATTCAATTCGTTGGTTCAGATCACTGTCCCCAATTTGGCCATATCCAAATCTGAGGATTTGATGCTGATTCAGAGAATCAGTGATTTGGCCATAGACTCAGCTTCAAATGTTTTTTCTACATAACTCAAGGTACCAGGCACAGCTCGTGAATGCTGCGATGCTGGGGCAGATGGACCATCCCACAGGAGTGCTGGGTTGGCCCTCACGTACTCAGCAATGAACCCGGAAGTGGACTGGAAGTACTTCCAGTGCACTTTTGGGTCCCCCAGGGAGCACGCAGGGCCCCCCTCCCACACACTCCTCTGAGACATTCCATCTGCCCCAGCATTGCACCATTGACAAGCCGCCTGGTACCTTGAGGTATGTAGAAAAATCATTTAAAGCCGTGTCTATGTCCAAATCATCAAATCTTTCCGAATCTCTCCAAATCGATTCAGAGGGTTCCGATTTGATTTGGAGAGATGAAAAGGTCTTCTGATTCAATCCAGATTTGGAGATTCGGCCACTGAATCAGGCCGAATCTCTGCCCAATCGAATCGGGGACCAAAGCTTTGCAAATCTCTAATACTCAGAACACTGGTGAGGCTGCTTCAGAGTAACCATTTACACCTGATCCCAAGACATCAGTCTCCCACGTGCTTAAATGAAGCTACTGGGGGCAAAGCCACAACCCTGGTTACATTTTCAGGTTAAGAGCATGAGAGTTGGAGTAGGTTGGTAGGTCATGCTTGGGAATGTTCTAGCCAGAACACACTGCTGCCATGGTCTGCACATATCCTGGTTTAGTTGGCATCCATACTGCCAAGTTGTTGCACTAAATTTTAACTGCAGGTGAGAGAAGATTGATTGACTAGTGAAACCAGTCCAGTCACAACTCAAGAGCTTTATTATGCTATGCAATAGCAAAGACTTATTTGGATCAATAAATACTATGTTTACATAGTCTCAGATTCAGGGAATAAACAGGTCTTCTAGCTAGGCTTCTCTGTTCCCCTGGGGACCTGAATTGATTCACTGAGCTCTGAAGAAGTCCAAATTTAGAAGTCCAAAAGTAAAAGTCCAAATTTCCTTTTAGCCCATGCTCCATATTTATAGATGGCTGGTTCTAATATTCTAATGAATGATCCTTGATTGGTTTTATTTAGATTTCTTTATTTCACTGAAACTTTTGGAACTGGATTGAACTAGATTTTTGTTGGACCTGGAAGGTGTCAGTTAGGAGGGATTTATATCCTTGGGAAAACAGAAGGAAGGGTTTCTTATCTCCTTTCCTTTTCCATTGTGGCATGTTGTTTCACACTGGTTTTATTACTTCTTCATCTTAGTTCATGATCTGACAAGGATGCTTTATTTTTACAGGTTATCTAAGCATTCTAACAAAAATACATGTATTATAGCAAAATAACATTGAATACATTTGGTTACATTAATTACTACTTCCATTATTTTACGATAAAGCTATAACATAATGTGTTTAGATTATGTGATGTATAGTTTTTTTTTTATCCTTGTCCTTTGCTGGATTGTGTCTAGTTAAATATATGGATGGCTTCCTTTATTTTGCTGACCAAGCTAGTTGCTGTATTTGCAAAGGTTCATGCTATGGTCACTTAAAAACAGGCTTCTGAGGCCTTTTGCTTTAGCTACACTTCTGCAGCTTTGGCTTAGACATTGCCTTACAAAGTGGATGTGCTGATATTCTGAGAAAAAGCAAAACCAAGCCTAAAGCGCACATCTCAAGTCAAGCCAGCTAGTCAGAATGGAAAGTACCACCATAGTTCGGTAAAAAAATTGATATATGCAGATAGGAGCCAGATTGTTGGCAACCTGTAAATAAGATCCAAGTCAATTTTGCAGTAATACAAGTCCTGGATGGTCTCATTGGGCAACCATACAAGTGCTCTGGGGTGGGATATTTTAATTAGAGTGGCTCTCAGATGCTGATTTAATTAAAACATCCACATTGACTCATAAATTCAGCATCTTGCATTTCAAAATGGTGGCAGGGGAGGTTAAAGCACCCCCACCACCATTTTGAAATACAGGGACACTGAATACATGAGATGCTCCAGCAGACTCTATTAATCGAGTCTGCTTCAATGTGTTTTAATCAGAACATGTTGGAGTACATATGAAAGTGCCCATTACGATTGTGGCCGATTTGCTCAATGTTTAACTTCAGTTTCTACAGCCTCTTATTGGACTCCTTCCTTCTAATTGTTTCCCAAATCCCAAAGAAAATATTTGGCTTCTTTGAATATGGCTCAGGATTATTCTTCAACAGCTTATTTAGCGAGAGCTAACTTTGTTATTTGTAGCTTTGTAGCAGCTGATTGCTACCCCTCTTTGCAAGAATTAGACTAGCATCAGCTGGTACAATATATAAAAAGCTAGTTGTATGGATGTTTCTCACTATTAAACAAATCAAACTTGTATATAAAATAGGTCACTTTCCTCCATACTCCATGAAACCTAATATAGATTGTTTCTAGGAAAAACCATGTTACTATTATGTATTTAAAATAACGTTTACATTTACAAATCCAATAGTAATAATTTCCACTGTTCTCATTATCAGAAGGTGTTAGAGCATTATATTTTGCTATCCGGCATTGTATTATATGTATGTGTCCGCAATGATTTATTTTTATTTTTAGATGTGAAAGATTCTAGGGTCCTCTTCCATGCCTAATATTCTATTCCGACTGTGCTATTATGCCCTGTTTCTCCTTGAAGTTCAGTCAGTAACTAAGGGTATGGACAAAGGTATATTTGGAACCATTTCAAAAGGGAAATGTTTCAAAAGGTGAGCTGCTGATCAGGAGGGCAGTGGATGAAGCAATGTTAAAGATGGACAAGTTTTGCTATATTTGTATTGTTTTCAGCTTTTCCACACTTACCTGTTAGAATGTGACAAATGTTGCATGGTTTAGAGCAAGATTCCCCTCCTCCCCTTTTCAAATGACTCCATATGTACATTTCCCCATACCTTAATATTTTATTTTTTCCTGAATTGTCTCAAAGTACCATGGAAATAAGTGTGAAAGTATTCAGTATTTTATGTGCTTACATCCTTAGATCCTAGTGAAAATCTGCCAGGGTTATCCAACTGGTTAAATTGTAGACTCCAGGCTCCAGCCTGAACTTCCCTCCCACCATCACTCTGGATGCACAGGCATGCAGGGTAGAGGCTCCAGATGCACAGTTGTGGGGGATCACAAGCACATGGTACAGTGGGGGTGGGTCTGTGGGGTGTGGGCCCAGGGGGCCATGGCTTGCCTTGGGGTGGCCCATGGGTCATGTGGGCCTTGCTGGTGGTACCTAAGGGGCATGCAGCCCATGGCTACTTGGAATTTGGACAGTCCTGACATACGGAATGCTTCAGTCACTATACTACTGAAAAAACAAAGATAACAAACCAAAGCTTTAACTGAAATATCCTTTTGTGTGCTTCCATCCCATATATGTGCAGTATTTGTTTAATTTATTTTTGGCATACAAAGTGTATGTGTGTAAAATTCAGTGTGCAAGAATGAACAGTGCAAAAACCAGTCTCTCACACTCAGATGATAGTGTGCAAATGATGTACATGCAGTTGGAAACCTAGTGCTGATTGTTTTGAAAATCTGTCTTTCAATATACAAATTACAAGCCCACTCTGCTCATCACTGGACGGCCATCAATCTGTTGGTCTCTAAAAGTAGGAAAGAAATAATGTTAGCAGCATATCCACCAGCTATACACAGTGGAACAGTCTTCAAGGTGTCATATGAAACCCTGGCATTGCTAGTTATTTACTGTTACAGAGTCTCAATCCAATGAGCCAAACATTGTTAATGAATGCTGAGATGTCATTAATTCTTACTCTTCTTCCTTTTCCTTGATACAAAGTGTCAGGAGCAAGACTTACATAAAATAATGTTCAAGTCAGCCTTGAAGAGGACAACAGTAGCTACCCCATTGTTTCTATAAGGGGACAACAGAAGCAATTCTATAAATGTAAGTGAGAGACAATTTTGAATTTGACGTTGTTAGGGATACAGTTGACATTGAACTCTTGTGTTATGTTGTTTTATGTATTATTTCTTTTACTTCAGTCACAAAGATGCTGTCATGGGGGAGGAGTGTCTCTTTTTTTTTCTACAGCTTTCTAGTAAAGTATCTTAGGAAAGAACTACCTTCTCATTATTTTAATGGGTTCTGTCTCCACTCTTCTTTAAACTGCTGTCCTCTGTTGCATTGGCTATGGAATTTATAAACTCCAGCATTTCATCCACTTATTAAAGACTCCAACATGTTAAGTGCTTACTTTCATTCTCTTTTATAAGATTTCAAACATTTTAGCTCCAGTGAAAAATGCAGGCTGCCTTTAAAATAATGCACTGCCCATTGATTCTAAGAAGGCTTTTCTTAATTAGTTGCTCAAGTAAGTATCTTAGGACTGAAAGTCATGCAAGCTGCCTTTTTTTAATTCACTTGAACTATTTGATTCACAGCAAGAGAAATAGATAAAATAGATCAAAAAGCATGAGTAATACTGTGGTTAGTTACATAAGTTCATTTCAATGACCACACAAAGTATTGGAAGTTAACATAGGAAACATTGTTCTCTGGTGTTGTCTACCCAAGGAAAAGAGGATTTTCCCCTGTAAGTCTTAGCTTACATGGTTTAACTAATTTGTTTAGAAACCATGTGTTAAAAAGTTTTTTGCATCTTTAAATACCTTTTAACTGGGAAAACATTGGAAATAAATTTGACAAACTGGGTGAACTATGTAAAATTTAAGAGAGAGGGCCACAATGGTGCTCGGCATAACCAGGGTACAGGTAGAGGGATTTGCTTGGTTCTGCTCCATCACACCTGTCTGCCAGCTGGAGGTATAATTTAGGATCACTTTGTGAGGCGTTTGTGGAAGAAACTTCCTAATAGGGGATGAGTACACAGTTTCAGAAGAAATAATATCATCTTTTTCTCCTCTCTTTGAACTTGTACCCATTTCTAGAGCCACAACTGACTCAACCTATTTTTAAAGATTCTATTAATTTATATCTTACTACTAACACCTGTTTTTATTCTTTTTTATCAGCTATGTTTTCACTCTAAATATTAGCCTGTGCAGGAAATGTGTACAAAACTGGCTTTTTCCAGATTTTACACATCCCATTGTTCTGTCTGGACCATCTCTATTCACTAGCTGATAACTTTAATTTAAAGACTATCTTTGTCAAAAAATGAACAAGTAGACACTATTCTCCTACTTCTTAAATATTCTTCTACTTCTTCCAAATATTTCTATATTTGGAAATAGACAGTCATAAAATTTAAGGAGATGGATAGTTTATAAAATCAAATGGAATTCATAGCTTGCTTCCCTGGATGATAAAAGCTTGGTTAGCTTTTCCCCCTTTTAATTTTCATTTGATCCCAGTTGTACACTTCTAGGCTCCACAATCATAGAAGTGCTGAAATATGAGGAGAAAAGACCTGGAAAGAGGGTTTGCAACATTGTTACAATAAAGTAAGTTTTCTCAAGACTTTTAGCCAAATTTTGTTCAGTCAGGGCTGAACTAGACCTCATGAGTTTCTTCTAGCCATACCTTCCTATGACCCTATGATACTCTAATCCAGCAGTTTTCAACCACAGGTCATGACCCAAATGAGGATCACGGGGATAATGCTGGCAGTGCTGCACACAGAAGACAAGCCACACTGCATGCTGGGAGTTTCCCCTTCCCGAGGCCACTGCTGTCACTGCCATACTCCACTCCCAGCAGCAGGTCTCAGCAAAAAAAGGTTGGGAACCCCTGCTCTAATCAAACCTGAACTCCAGACTCTCTGAAGTTAGAAAGCTAAATCAGAATGGCTTTTCCTGATTCTACAATGAAAATAATGGAGCAGAAATAATGAAAGTTGACTAGATGTCATGCATATTGTTCTTGCACTGCCCTAAAGGCACATCGAGGTAAGGAGTTGCCCAGTCCTAGTGTGGCATAATGGGCATGTTCAAGACAAGGGAAGGGGAAGAGGGCTTACCAGGAGCAGAAAAGGACAAGGCTACAGTACCCAGCATTTTGTTCTAGCCTCATCTAGCAGAGTAAAACCTAGAGGACTCACAACAATGTGTGTTTCTTGGCCTCTTGAAGGTTCAGGTGAAGTGTAGTCTATGCTCGCCTGGCAAGGGAAACACCGTGACCATGGAGGTAACCTTCCTAGCTGCACCAGGGAAGACTGCACTCCTGCCATAGGGATAGTACCTGTCAAAGTAATGTATAATAAACCTTCCACTTAGCTGCTGGAGTGGGAAGGTCTTGGCTTTAAGCCCATTTTATGGAAAAAGTAGACTTCTCCCTGGCTTGCCCCTGGGGTGTTATGGCTGAGGGCAAGCAAAACTCAGGGGCATCTCAACCCCAAGTCTCTGGGCTTGGCCTGGAAGTAGGATGCCCACCTCAGGTTTTGGGAACATCTGAAGCCCCAGATGGGTGTGGGGAATGTTTGCCAGTAGAAGGGCCACTTATGGTTCTGGACTTTTGGATTTGGAATTAGTTTTGGCTAATTTGGGCTGGGATACATAAAATTAAAAAAAAAAAAGTTTCTGAGAACACCCCTATTTAAATTCTGCTGGGGCATTTTTATAATGTTATAACTGAGTACAAAAATGTTTGTTTTGGCTGAGTAATGATAGTAGCAGCAGTTCTGTCTACCCAAGTGGGACTGCAACAGAGTAAGAGAGAGATGCAAAATTATACCTGAAATGGAACAGTTTTACACTGGCAATATAATCACTATGTTTTATTTAAACATCAGGGACCAAAACTTTATCATTGTTTTGCTTGATTATATAATATTAACTGTTAACTACTAAAATATAGGTATAACAATACATGCAATTCTTTAAGGAAGGAGAACGGAGATTTTTACTTTTTGAAATGTTAAATTAGTGAAGCCTGCTGTTTCTGATACTTCTATGAAACCACCAAGCGAAATAATAATTGCTAGTTTTACCTGTGATTAAAGCAGTTCAAATTATTTGATTTTATTTCTCTTCTTCAGGGAAATCACACTTTGAAAAAGACTATATTCTTATATAACACATTCAGAGCAGTAGCAGCAGCTCTTATCATCAACTATATGACACCTTTTGTTAGATATAATACTAGTACCTTTTGTTAGATATAATACTAGTACCTTTCTTTCTATTAATTGAGTGGCTCGATAGACTGAGGATGATCAGCAAATAATTGGTTTGCGAGTATTTTTTTCAATAGAAATAAAAATGATTTTGTAGGGGTACACGTTTTCATTAATCTACCTCATTAATTTACTAATCTATTTGTGATACAGAGGGTTTGTTTTTTTTTTGTCAGGAATGGGTATAAAATAAGGGGGTACTTTTTGTTTGAGATATGAGCTCTTTTATTTTATAGCTCCTTGTAACCTGTTTTGGATATAGAGAAGTCCATTTCAGCTGCAACCTGCAAGTGCTACTTGGGTAAAATAATCATATAATTGCAGTTCTCAACATTTACTTATTAATGTCTTTTTTTCCTGAAAGGAAAAACACAATTGCATACAATGTAAGAAGGTAATTATTAAATTTTGTCAGATGCTTTCTATTTTACATGCCAAGATACTAAATTGTTTCTAAAGAAATGAAGAGAAAAATTCAATGTTTTGACCATTATCCGAGATTTTTTCCTGGTTTATAATTATAAGATTGTAGGCTGTTTCATATGAAAAATTCTCTGAAGCTCTTATAGAGTGCATAGTTGCAAAACTCTGCTTGCAAGTTCCTGTACTCACTCCTGTGGAATAGATGACCACTTTCTAATTTTTTTTTCAAACAAGGAAGGTGTGTGCAGAATGAATTGTTCTAGTAATCCTCCCAATATGTGAGTGTTTATTCAAGCAAGATATGATTTGTGAGCCACCTGTAAGGAATTCTGGTGGAAATCTCTTTGCTGATAGAACTCTGGGAAGCTACTTTGTCAGCAATCAAATATATCAGTTATGGGATCAAATATAGCCCAAATATGGATACAGGAAATGTAAAACTGATTGCATTATTTAACTTATGAAAATATATGGCCAGATCTTCAGCTAATGTAGATCATGGTGGCTGCATTGACTTTAGTGGAAATAATTTGTACAGGGGAGACACAAAGAATTCAAGACATTTCAAGCCTTAGTTATTTTAAAATTCCTGGGAACATGTATTCAGATGGTTAAGCATCATTCTATTTCCACATGTATTTTTAAATCACATTTTACTAAAGCTTGGAATTATGATGTAATATAACAAAGCTTCCCTATTTTAAGATATTAGTCAAATGTTTAGTGAGAGACCTGCACCATTACAAACATATTTCCCACAAAAAAGTCATTTTCATTTTCTTCCCAAATGACAGTGCAGTTATTAGACTCCTTCACTGCAATGCCTACAAGCAAATTTAATTAGTCAGTTAAATGAAACTGTCAGAAATTTAGGAAACATTTTTGTAGTAAATTATAGCCTTAGGTATTTCTTAATTTGCTTTGTGTAACTTCAACTGGAAAGTCTGTTTATAATATTCTATTTGTTCAGCATGGATGAAGGTCGCTTCACATTTACTTTCATCTTCATGCCGTCTGGCCATTTCACAGCTGTTTGAATTTTAATAAGAGGGAAAGTGTTTGGAGGGATCCAGCAAAAAAATAAAGAAGTGTTTGGCATTTATGAGTTTTATAATAATTCTGCTCTTGCCAGCAACAGAACAAGGCTGGTGTTTTTGTTTCAAATCACAGACAAAATTAATAGGTGTAAAATTATGGTAATTATAGCCATGGTAACCAGATTTACTTATGCATTAGGAGGTAAGGCTTGTAGGCCAGGGACAGTATCACTGAATCACAGCATGTCTACTTACAATAACCCTTTTATGAAACATATTTAAGTGCTCTATTAAGATTAGAAGAAGAGTTTAAGGATTAACAAATGACACCTGGAAGAATGGAAAAGAGAAAAGACTACATTAGGCAGGGCTGCTGGAATACAGTACGTACTTATTAAAACATCTGTAGCTTTTCATTATCAGTGCGTATTTACTGACTTGAAACTCACAGCAGTTTGTCCCTTTTTTTTGAAGTTGTTATTTAAAAGACAGTAGCATAGAGTCATTTGGAACACTTCTTGGTCATGTATTTTGCATTGTCAACATATTTGTGTGAGTAGTGTCCAGTATGAGCAGAATTCTATGAGAGAGAGCATTTGGTGATCACAAACTAGAAGCTGCATTAAGCTGATTAGGATGCTTCCACATAAGATAGAAACAAAAAATATGACAATGTGAACATTGTTTCTTCAAGTGCCATAATCACTTTATCACTTTGTACATATAACTATCTTATTTTTCAGATATTATTTCCTTTACTTTAAGAATTGAATCTCTTTAGGCTTCTTTTATCTTCTTTCCACTGATGTTTGCAATACCCCCTAAAATGATTAATGTTAATCATTAATCATTGGTAATAAAGAAGTTAATAAAAGCAGACCTTACAACAATCCCTTTGGTAAGCCACTGAATGCTACACCTCATTGGCCGTGTCCCCACATGCAGTCATGTGTTTTGTGGCACCACAGACCTCTTTGTGACACTACAAATTGCAAGCGTGGAATGTTAAAATGTGCCCCACATTTCAAATTTGCAGTGTGGGGGAAAAATTTGCTACTGGGATTTCCCAGTAGGAAAACCCTCCCCCCAGAAAAAGCTGACGTGTGTGCAATAGTGTGCTCTGGAACAAGCTGAGGCTTTGTCCTCTAGGGAGACACTCTATCTGCCGGCCAGAGCATCTTACTCCTCCATTTGTGCCCTGGCTGTTCCAGCGTGCCAGGAGGTGGGAGGAGCTGAGCAAGGAAAGTTTGCCCGAAACAGGACACAGTGGGTGCATCTACATGTGATGCTACTTGGTTGTAGCAACACACTACAGTGAGGTAATGTCCATGGTCAAAACCTGTGATGTCACAGCTACATTGCCATAGTGACATGCCCCCACCATTATAGAGCGTCAGTACAGTGATGTAGTACCTAAAAATAATCCTGTGTGGTACGCATGGTGCAGTGTCAGCTGTTATTGCACCATCTTTTAGTACTTCTAAGAGGAAGTACTAAATGACGGCACAGTAACAACAGTGCCATAGAGGCATGTGTAGACATGCCCAGTTTCCTGGCACAAAGCTTGCATAGAGGGGCATACACTGCGGCACAAAGTAGCAGTACAAATTTGTGCTGCAGCAGGTGCATGCCCCTGGACATCTGGATGTGGCCATTTGGCAACCTAAAGAGTTTCAATTTATAAAGTGAAGGAGGTTATATCTAAACAAAAATAGAAAGATACTTTATTTGAGTACTAATGAAATGAAAAAATGATACCCCCTGGTTCATTCCAGGAAAATATTAATGTCTACCCACATTAATGAAAGTAGAGTGCAGTTGCTGGTTGTGTGTTAGGTTGCCTGAACAGAGGCAGCGGAAATGAATAGATATGGGTCTCCCAGAAGTGGTCTGTGGGGAATTTAAGACCTTCCCAAAGGTGAATCCTATCAAATTTGTTTCAGCATGATACATTAACATTCTTGCAGTCTTAAATGACCTTTGACTAGATTACAGTCCATTTGAAAATGTTATTTTCCAAAGCAATTTCAATTTATTGTTTGTTTAAAGAAGTCCAGAATCCAAACCTTGATATCCTTCCTTCTGTGATTAAATCCCCCACAAATAGGCATTTTGAGACCTACTGGTGAAAATTATTCTATAATAGCAGCAGCAGCAGCTGTTGTTGTTACTATTATTGTTCCACATCATTATAAATCACAGTTTAGTTATTCCTTAATATTTGGAAAATTTTCCTTCTTTGTTTTTGTTCCATTATTTTATTTACCTCTGTGTTTTGCTCACAAGGGCTGTGTTTACATTAGATACTGACTGTGCAGTAGTCTAAAACTACCGTGCAGTAGCATCATAGATTCATAGATTCATAGATGTTAGGGTCGGAAGGGACCTCAATAGATCATCAAGTCCGACCCCCTGCATAAGCAGGAAAGAGTGCTGGGTCTAGATGACCACAGCTAGATACTCATCTAACCTCCTCTTGAAGACCCCCAGGGTAGAGGAGAGCACCACCTCCCTTGGGAGCCCGTTCCAGACCCTGGCCACACTAACTTTGAAGAAGTTCTTCCTAATGTCCAATCTAAATCTGCTCTCTGCTAGCTTGTGGCCATTATTTCTTGTAACCCCCGGGGGCGCCTTGGTGAATAAATACTCACCAATTCCCTTCTGTGCCCCCATGATGAACTTATAGGCAGCCACAAGGTCACCTCTCAACCTTCTCTTGCGGAGGCTGAAAAGATCCAGTTTCTCTAGTCTCTCCTCGTACGGCTTGGTCTGCAGGCCCTTTAACCATATGAGTGGCCCTTCTCTGGACCCTCTCCAGGTTATCCGCATCCCTCTTGAATTGCGGCGCCCAGAATTGCACGCAGTACTCCAACTGCGGTCTGACCAGCGCCTGATAGAGGGGAAGTATCACCTCCTTGGACCTATTCGTCATGCATCTGCTGATGCACGATAAAGTGCCATTGGCTTTTTTGATGGCTTCGTCACACTGCCAACTCGTGTTCATCTTGGAGTCCACTAGGACTCCAAGATCCCTTTCCACCTCTGTGCCACCCAGCAGGTCATTCCCTAGGCTGTAGGTGTGCTGGACATTTTTCCTCCCTAGGTGCAGCACTTTGCATTTCTCCTTGTTGAACTGCATCCTGTTGTTTTCTGCCCACTTGTCCAACCTGTCCAGATCTGCTTGCAGCTGTTCCCTGCCCTCCAGCGTGTCCATATCTCCCCATAGCTTTGTGTCATCTGCAAACTTGGACAGAGTAGATTTCACTCCCTTGTCCAAGTCAATGATGAAGACATTAAAGAGTGTTGGTCCAAGGACTGAACCCTGCGGGACCCCACTGCCCACACCCTTCCAGGTTGAAACCGAACCATCCACCACGACTCTCTGGGTGCGACCCTCCAGCCAATTTGCCACCCACTGGACTGTGTAGTCATCCAAGTCACAGCCTCTTAACTTGTTCACCAGTATGGGGTGGGATACCGTATCGAAGGCCTTCCTGAAGTCTAAGTATACGACATCCACCCCTCCTCCCGTGTCCAGGCGTTTCGTAACCTGGTCATAGAAAGAGACTAGATTGGTCAGGCACGATCTGCCTGCCACGAACCCGTGCTGATTTCCCCTCAGCATAATTTGTCCTGCTGAGCTCTCACAAATGTGAGCCTTGATAATTTTTTCAAAGACTTTGCCGAGGATGGAGGTGAGACTGACTGGCCTATAGTTGCCCGGGTCCTCCTTCCTCCCCTTTTTGAAAATGGGGACCATGTTGGCCCTTTTCCAGTCCTCCGGGACTTGGCCCGTGGGCCACGGGCTTTCAAATATTCCCGCCAGTGGCTCTGCAATGATGTCGGCCAGTGCCTTCAGTACCCTCGGATGGTGCTCATCCGGGCTACCGACTTAAAGGCATCCAGTTCTTCCAAATGACTCTGCACCATTTCAGGGTCTACGCATGGAAGTCTGGTGCCTTGCTGCTGCCTCTCTACAACCCCAGTGAGAGACTTTTCGTGCCCCTCACTTAGGAACACTGAGGCAAAGAACTCGTTGAGGAGTTCAGCCTTGTCCCCCCTGTCTGTCACCAATTGTTTCTGCCCATTTAGCACCATCATGTGGCAGAAACCATGATATGACGCTACCACTCAGTAGTCTGGGGCTACTGCACAGTAGCATCACAAAAAAGCTGTTCATCACCTCTACTGCACAATAACTTGAGTTACTAGTGTTTATATAAGAACTAAATGACTTTGCAGTAATAACTGCACAATCAGCTTCTCGTGTAGACACGGCCAAGCAGAGTTGTTTGGGTAAATCTGGCATTAGAAATGATAACTTAGAGTGTCTCCTTAATAAGAAACTAAGGGAGTTGGGAATTGGGAGATGGTCCCTTCATGATAGAGCAGCCAGCTAGTTACCTGGCTAGTTAGAACCAGACAGTGCTGAGTCTGGCTGAGTCAATGTGCTGAGTTTGCACATTGCTTCAGGATTAAACCTCTTGTGTCATTCTTATCATTCTTGTAAACCTGCAATTACTGAACTCAGTGATCATTACGTGGTGTCAAGAGTGGCAAATGAGAAAGAGCCTGAGAGAATTTGAGATGCAAACTGAAACAGAAATTGGAAACTGAGGGCAAGTGGAGCTGCATAGCCATGTGCAAGGACAAGGGCCTCTGGAAATGATCTGCTTGCACAGCTATAGTCTAAGAACAGTTAGTCATAGAGTTTTGCAAAATTCACCTGCTCTTTCCTCCATTGGCAGCTGAAGGCGGCGGGGGGGGGCACTTACAGAGCTTAGCCCCCCCACAAATGCAGGGCAGAAGTAGGGTTGCAAGCTTCCAGCAGCTGCAGCAGGGGTGGGGAAGGGCATGCACACAGTGGTTAAGAAGGGGGTGGGCTGGGGCTGTGGCTGGGACAGGCACTGCACAGCCAAGGTGGGGTGCAGGACTGAAGCCACAAGCAGCTTGTCCAGACGGTGCGGCTCCTGCTGCTATGTGCACCCTGGGAAGCGTGGGGGGCATGTGCCCCTGGATCTGTGCAGCGCAGGGTGGGCTGCCACCGCAGGCTGAAGCTGGGACAGCACTGAGCTTTTCCCAGTGCGGGGTGGGGGGGGGGTCTGGACTGCACTGTGTTCAAGGTGGGCGGCAGCGGCAGTGAGAGGGGGGCTATGGGGGGCTGCAACCATGCCAAAATTTGCCGTAGCCCCCCCAACCCCCCATTTCTAGCACTGCTGCTGCCTGCCCATGACACACCACATCACAACCCAAACCCCACCCCCTCCCCTGCCACTGGGAAGAGCCTGGCAGAGTCCCGGTCCCAGCCCACAGCTGCAGCCTGCCCTGCCCCACACAGATCCTGGACACACGCCCCCCATGCCTCCCAGGGTGTGTGCAGCAGTGGGAGCTGCTACCCTTTCCTCACTCCAGCCACTGCCCAGATGAGCCATCTGTGGCTCACTCCCATGCCCCATGCCCCGCCCCAGCTGTGCAGGGGCAGCCTCAGCAGTACAAGTGCAGAGGACCTGTAACAAGTGTCATCTTTCCTAAGCCATCTTTCCTCCCTGGCAGCTTTTACCTGTTCCTCAGAATTCCACTGAAGGTGTTACTTTTCTGGTTTCTGGTTTACCTCTTAAGAGATACATGCCTGAAAAAGCAAAGAGATAAAATCTAGCAAAGGATACCAAGATCAATTTCTTTTTTAGTTGACAGGTAAATCACAAAAAGACTATAGATCATTTAGAACAGGGCTGTCTAATTTCTGAGTGGCTTGGGGCCACATGCCAAACCAGATGTAGGCCCTGGGCCTCAAGTATTTCAAGCTGCATGCTGTGCCAGTGGGGCAAGTACCACCTCTCTTTTTACTGTCACTGCTGCAAGGATAGCATGAAGCCCCCCATCCCTGTGTTGCTGCCAAATGTACAGTGTGAAATGCTCTGTCAGCACTGGACAGGCAATGGTCTCACCAGCCCCCCTACTTCTGTACTGCTGTACCCCAGAAAGCCTGGCAACTGCACCAGCAAGAGTAATGGTAGGAGTGGTGCCTGGGCAGGAGCCCTCAGGTAGCACATTAATCCCTTGCAGGACAAGTGCACCCCACAGGCCACCAGTTGGACAGCTTTGATTTAGAAAAGACAAGTACCTTAAACAAAAAAAATCACCTTAAACCACAACAACAGACTCTTATTTATACCTGGCTGATAGCAATGATTGAACTATTGCGGCTTTGATTTCAGGTAGGCCAGACTCCTGTAACAGCTACCCTCAGAGATCAGATCAGAGGAGCTTCGGCCCTTTCATAACCATATAGTCTCCTCTGTTATATAACCTTTTGATCAGCCTAAATAGGTGGCCACAGACCCCTGTCAGATGACTTTGTTGCTATGTGACTTCTCTTTTAATAAACCAGTAGGAAACAGCCTAATGACTACTGTGGTTCAATTTCAGTTGGAGAGCACTTATCTTACTAACCCTCCATTGTTAATACTAACCCTCCATTGTTAATCCTGTGTCACAAGCTCTTAGATTTCTATTTCCACTTGAAGGCAAAAGGACAAAAGAGAAGGCAAACAAAGCCTGGATTCAGAAGGCAGTCTGTAGGCTTTCACAGGCACATGGCAAGAGTCATAGTATCAAACAATATCTGTAAACTGCCCAGGCTGATTCCCCATATTGTCACACAAGTCTTATCTCAGTTATCCAAAACAATGGAAGACCCAAGCCATGTCCATATATTTCTCACTTCCATGTAGTCACCTACTCCCCGAAGTCTCTTGACCTGCCCATTCCTACTCCCAACCCAATTGCCCTATCTTATGATGTACTCTTGTATGATGGTTACTATTCTGCTTCTTTATTTCAGTCTCCTTGGATGTTGCCAGTTACATTTTATTAAGCAGTCTCTTTAGGGGTAAGGAAAAACAGAAATGGGCAAGCAAAGATTTTTTTTTCCACACAGTGCATCAGCTGTGATAGCCATGCAGAGTCACTTTCTTAGATGAAATGAAGTTCCTTAGGATTGCATTTGATCCAGGGAGACAAGTACTCATGGTTTACATGAGTTTGCATATATAGAAATCCACATGCAGAGGTAAAATGGGCAACTGCATATGCAAGTGCCAAATTGCATGCACAATTGGCCATTTACCATACTATAAGTTTCAGGAATATGCAAACAGATGTGCTGTAAGTATCATGGAACAGAGTTTTTATTGTTTGTTTATTCAAAAGAATAGAAGTGGAAAATATGCTGCTTATGAACATTTGCACAGCAGATGTTTTGCCACTAGTCACAGGTAGATAGAGATAGTCATCGTCAGTTTAATGGAGAATGTTTTTGTATGACATACAACTTTAAGAATCTTACACTTCAAAAACATTTTAATGAACTTTGATCATAGTATATAATAAAATTTTCCAGAATATAACACAGTTCTAAGCTGCCTTCTTGAAATGAAAGGGCCTTTTATTTTCTTCTCCAGGGGAAAGATTTCAGAATAGCAGCTACTCATTTATACCTGTCTGATAGCATTGTTCTCATTAAGCAAAGAACAATAGTCACTGGAGGAACTTAGAGCTAAGCAAATAATTGATAGTGAATAATTGACAAATTAAATCTTCTTTCAGTTCACAAAATGCCCATGAGCAGGTTATACGAAATAATAATTCCTGTGAATTATTTCAGATCGGTAGCAGTGAGAGGTTTATTGCAAGTTTTTAATGCTTTTAGTTTTGATGGAATTTGTAAATCACGTGGCATTTTGTTTCCCCACTGAAGGAGTGGCTATAACCCTAGGAATAAGTTTGCTGGAGAAAATATTTGCATTTCTATATTTAATATTTGTTTGCCTTGAAGATTCTCTAGTATTAATTTAAAATGTGTTCTTTCCATAAGCCTTCCTATCAGTAAACTTATTTACTAGAACATTCATGAAAAACAAATGCAAAATAGGAACTTTTGAAAATAAAAATGCCATCTTCATATTATAAAGCTGAATTTGAGATACTATCACTATGTCAATTCCATTTAATACTTTTCCTAGCATTTTTCATCTCGCAGCATTTCTAAAAGGAAGGTAATTATCGCTATCCTTATAGGTAGGAAACTGAAGCACTAAAAGATAAAATAACCTGATTGTCACCATGATAAATTGGTTACAGCCAGATCTCTTGACTCCTGGTCCACAACTCTGTCCATTGGAACATACTGCCTTTCATGTTGAGCTGCTTTAGGTTCTAAAAAGCGCTGAATTATTCAAATACCGAATTAATTAATATTAGAAAACTAAAGTAGGTGTCTGCAGTATTACTGAAGTAGTTTTCCTGGGTCAAATATGATAGATCCGGCAAAAGTTGTCAGAAATATTTGAATTAAAAAATGGATTTTGACAGGACTTTTTTGCAGTTTTGTTGAACGGGGTCTTCACTAGACTTTTCATTTTGATAATACTCCTTTTGTGTTATCACTAGAAACTAGAAACAATGCCAAAAAACATGGCTTATATCAGCAGGAGTCTTTGAATAGAACTTCTATCAAAAACACCTATTTGAAATATTTCCTTTCTCTCTTTTTTTGATATATAAGCTCCTGGCCAGTGTACCTGGAATGAAGAAACCTGTTCATAGATGAGTTCTGTTCAGCTTCTCGATGAACTTGTTAATGGTGTATGCCATTCCAGGGTGCATCCAGATGAGTGTGGACTTGTGGTATGTGGTGCAACAGACAGACCTGTCTGTGGTGCCACACACCACACGTGCAAGTGTTCCCTATGCTGCTTTGCAGTCCGGGGGGTGAAAGAAGGGGGTGGAGAGGGAGATTGATAGCATGTGACCCTGAAAACTAGAGCCTGGCTGGTTGGAGGCATGCTCCAGCTGCCAGTCAGGCAATCTGTTTCAGGAGTGACACGGCTGCACTCCCAGAAGCCCCCAGGCTGCCAGGTAAAGCTGCTGGGGCCAGCACAGTTGCTGACCCCAGCCTTCCCTACCCCACCCAGGGTGACCTGCCAGAGTGTGCATGGCATGGGCATTCTCCAGGGACAAGTAGCAGCTGCACAAGGTGTGCCACTGGTACTTTCCCCCAGGGAGACAGACGTTCCCAGTCATTTGGACGTAGGGTTGCCAACCCTCCAGGATTCCCCTGGAATATCTAGGAATTAAAGATAATTTTCCAGGAGACTGCTGAGAGTCACCTGGGAGATAAATGATAGGGCATTCATTAAAATAAATATTAAATGTTGAATCTGATTTAGACAGTTGTCCAGTGGGTTTTTAAAATGTAATAGTAATGTGCATTTGCCTTCCTGATGTAAAGTCATTAATGTCATTACATCATGTGATGAAACCTCCTGGAATAGATTGAAACAGAGTTGGCAACCCTATTTGGATGTGCCCCCCAAAGTCCAATAGGGGAATAAAGATTGGTCTGAAAATAAAAAGAGAAAGAAGCATACTGTCACCTCTCTCCCATAGGGTGGCATCTGTGAGCTTTCTGGTCAGTATTCTCTTAGAAGAAGAAATGGGGATGGATAGAACTCTGACCACTTCTTTTCAATGTGCACAAACAGCATGCAGTCAGTTCTCCCTTTCAGGAATCTTAGCCTGATCACAAATACTTCCTTTCCTTGGCAGTAACTCTACATTAGCATTTGAATCTGCTGAGATTAAGACTGTAGTGTAAGAATGGTAAAGCAGGTTATAAGCAGGGGCAGGGGAGGGGAGGGAGAGGTGCAGAAATGGAGGTAGGGGTTTGTCTACATGTGCTATTACTGTACTGTGCATGAATCAACTGTGGAGTTTACTTCTTCGGAGTTAATTGCTCCCAGGTGCACCATTTGAACATGCACTGGGGAGCAATTAACTGTGGAGCAATAAGCTCCACAGTTTATTCATGCACAGCCTGTGGAGCCAGGTTGGAGTAGCCCTGGCTGGCAGGGGGCCTCAGGGGTTAGCCTGTCAGCCTGAAGCTTCTCACTCCATGCTGCGGAGGGGCTGGCTGGGGTATGAGGGAGCTTCAGTGTGGGGCTAGCTGGCAGGCTGCCCCTGCACTGAAGCACCCTTGTGCCCTAACCAGCCCCTCCAGCATCTACATGTGTGCTGCTGTGGAGTTTTCTACTTTGCAGCAGGATAGCACTTGTAAATACAAGTATTTACAAGTAGTATCCAGCTGCAGAGTAAAATAAATTACTCCTGCCTAATAGGGGCACATGTGCTCCCAAGGGGTGCTTCAGCCTCTCAATGCTCCTTTCCTCCCTTGCACCCTTTACCTTTCCTGCAGTAGATCTGGCTCCATCTATATCAGTGGGTAAGGCACAGCAGCAGCAGTTTCATGTGGTGCAGGAGGAGTTGCTGGCAGTGTGTGGCTGCTCAGGGGTTGGGGGAAGGGTCATTACCTTGGTTTTTTGCTGCTGGGCTAGGGACAGGCATTCAAAAAGTCTGAGCCTGATATGATTCAATCTCTGTAAATTAGTCTAACCTGGCTAGGCTAAACCAGTTTGTAATTGTGCAAACATCCCCTCTGGACTGAAAAAATGCAGGCACATGCCTGCAGTGGCTCAAGCTAGAAACTGGGGGGAGGGGGAGGAGGCTACAGCAGCCCTCCCTTCCCTTCCAAAATGCTGAGCTGATGGGGGCATGGCCAGGTCCCAGTAGGACCTTTGATTAGGGAGGTTTCCCCCACCTCCTGAGCAGCCCAGCAGGGAATTTAACAGTGTTTATCACCCATAATTCAGTATTTATCACCCCATTAAGAAAACAACAGAGGGACATTACTACCTATCTGTTGATTATGCTTTTGTCCTGTCTGACACAGCACAGACTGTAGCCAGCATGTGGCCTGCTAGCTAATGCTGTGTGTTTGTGTAAGGCAGAGGGGATAGTGGAGTCCCTGCTTAGAGGAAAGCAGGGAGCAGAAGCCGGGCAGATGCCTGCAGTCTTTGCCGGAGCTGCTGCCAGGGAGCAGAGGGGAGGGGCCAACCCTGCTATGGAGCAGAGCCCCACTCAGCCGAGAGAGCATGCCAGGATTTTGGGGGAGTCTGATTTAACTTAAACCAGCAAGGTCTGGGACAGACATTGCATAAACCAGTTTGAATCCAGTTTGAATCAAACCAGTTAAGTCTGATACTACATTCAACCAGGTTTATCTCAAACTGGTTTCAAACTGGTTTTTCAAACTGGTTTACATGCACTGAACATCTGTTCTGTTACAGGTTTAAACCAGTTTCTGATCACTTAAACCTGTTTATGTGTAATGTCTATCCTGAGCCCTGGTGCTTATATGGCCACTTGACACACATGTTAGCAGCAAAAGGCAATGTCATCCTCTGCCCTCCAGGAGCAAACTTTGGGCCACTGTTCCGGCACCATGTGCCATCACCACCCAGGGTGCAGAACTGGCCGATTATGCTTCTGGATTAAGGCATCTCCTTTGCTAGGTCTCCAAGTGTTCATATTACAGAATAATACAAACATTTATTTCAGGACTAAAAAGTGCTCACAAGCTTTTGGGCCTGATTCTCGGTAGCAAAAATGATGTTATACAAAATGGCCTAAATGAAAAATAAGAATCAGGCCCAAAGTGTAGTGCTATCTCTTCTATATATGTGCTTCTCAGACTAATCTTCTTAGTGCTTGACTGTTTACTGACACTACCCCAGTGGCTGCTGCTGGGAGAAATCTAAGAATCAGAAGATACATTTGGGCAGAAAATCTGAACTGGGAGCAGGAAAATGAGATTACAGATTTGGGTCTCTAAAACTTTCTATCAACAGGTAGAAGTCTCTCATGGCTGGAGAAATATTTTTTAAGCTTGGGTCCCTTACATGCTTCTATTCTTCCACTGCAAATTCTGTATATTTCAGATTTTCTGGAATGGGAGAGAATTGATTTTATGCAGTTTTTTTGGTGGGTGTATTCCGTATGGCATCAGCTCTGCATCTGAGAAATTATTCTAGTCAGGGAGGCTTAGGCAGTAAACAAACTTTTACTGGCAGTATGTCACAGTTTCCTGTAAGTACTGTGCCAGAATTACTATCTGATATTTTTTGAAGATGCATTTAGTTAAGCAGTCTCTGATCACTGGGTATGCTGCCTCTCCTTGGTTTCATTTTCTTGTCCCCCCCAAAAATGCTCCTTTCAAATAGCAGGCTTATGTCCCTATTTTGCTTTGGGGTGGAGTCCCAGGATCCAATTGTTTTCAGACTGGGGTGCTGCTCTTTTGTTTACTAGCCATGTTACCTTGGTCTTAGCAGGGTTTGGTAATTGCAAGAGTTTTCCTTTGGGAGTCTGTAGTTGTAGTATACAGCTATTCAGAAGCAGCTTCAAAATATTTTTACCAAAAGGCACATAGAGCTCAGAGAAATGGACTTAAACACATACACATACTTGTGTTTGGCATTCCCCTCAAGCTCCTGTGAGACAGTACTTAGTGTTTATGCTTCTCATTCTCTTGAGAACCAAGGTGCGGCCTGCTGATGCAGACTCTGACATTCGGTCAATCTGTATACTATCTGTGTCAGCTGACAGCTTTACCCTTCCTTCTGTCTGGAGCAGATCTGTTAGCAGGCCTGTTTCTTTGGAGCTGCTAATCCTGGACTTTAGCAAAGAGATCAGTCACCACTGCTAATGCTGAGGAGTCCTTTATCACAGCTATGATCCTGGCTATTTTGTTGGAAAGGATGCTCCTTATCCAAACAGGTGTTTATCTTTCCTGCAAGGTTTCTTTACCAACCCCTTCTGATCTAATTCTGTAGCAAGCAATCCATCCTAAACAAACACAGAGGTATGCACTATATTCATTCACAAAAAAGTAGAGTTATTTCCTAGTTTCCAAAACTATCCATATTTGTTTCCATGATGTGACTCCTGATAATTCCTTCAGTTGCCATGTAAATGATGCATCAGACAACATCTCAATGGTGACCATTTCATCTTCTGTTTGCAGCCCAGGTTGGCTCCTTCATTCTCTGTCATATCAACTTTTAAGTAACTGGACTGTACTTTGACCTGTCATGACCTAATAGCCTTTTCCTGTAATTTTTCTTTTATTATTGAGAAATAAGTTCCTGCCTCTGTTATGCCACTCCATCATCTGATTGTCAGATTTTCAAAGAAGCAGCAATAGATTCCTTCAAACAAGCACTATTGCACTGTGCTCTTATTCTCATGCTTTGAGTAGACCTTGCAGGGGAAATACCATGACCACCAAGGTGGTTTTGCTACTGGCAGGGGAAATCCATGAATATGGCAGGAGACAGTACCTTGACCAAGGTAATGCAATTAGTAGTAAAGGGTTGCACCCTTGTCTGCTTGTGGACAGGACTCCCTGTGATAGCCTCATAGTTAGCCTCCCACTTATACTTCCAGTGGGAGGATCTTGGCTACACGCCAACACTATGGAAATGGGAGACTCCTCCCTAGCTTGCTTCTGTGCCCATACGGCTGAGGGCAAGCGAAACTCAGGGGAATTGAAATCCCAAGTCTCTGGACTTGGGCCTGCATGTAGGATGCCTGCCAAAGGATTTGGAAGTATCTGAAGCCCCAGGCAGGAGTGGAGGATGCTTTCCAGTAGAAAGGCCACATACGGTTCTTGAATGATTCACATGGATTTGGAACTGATTTGGCTGATTTGACTTGGGATGCAAAAAAAAATTCCATAAAAAAAATCCCACAAACATGTAGAAAGTACTTTACTGTTCTACCTCAAATTTCTCCTGCAAAATGTCCTCTGCAAAAACCTCAAGAGCAGTTAGGCTGACATTCTGTCCACCGCCCAATACTGTTTCATTTTTTTCTTGTACTGCCTCTTCTGTCTGTATATATCTCTTATATTTAGCATGTAAGCTTCCTGAGGACGTAACTATTCTTTTTGTTCTGCATTTGTAAGGCAGCTAGCACAGAGGTGTCATCGTCCAGGGCTGGGGCTGCTAGGTGCCATGCAAATACAAATAATACTAACCAGTAATAATAAACACTCATTGAAGTCTATGGGTATTAACAGTGCTGAGCAATACTCAGAAAATGCTTTTTGCTTAAAAGACCCAGGCTCCAAGGATTTTGATGGGCATTAATTTCTTACAAGAAGGATAAAATTAACTTACTATTTTTCAATTCATTAAGTACATCTTATTTTAGTAATGAGATGGAAGATTCTGCCGGTAATAATGAGTGGGATGTGATAGCTCTCAGGAGAATAATCATATTTTTGTTGTTCACACCATTTCTAATGAAAATAGCTTCCTCCTCTGATTTGTAAAACTGACCTGTTTCCTAGGAAAAGTTTCACTTTATGTGATTTGGACCTCAAGTCATTTGTTGATACTTAATTTATAACCCCCCCCCCCAAAAAAAAAAAACAAAAACAAAGCAAAACCGAACAAAACAAAAAACAACAAACCAAAAATAACAAAAAGAAATCTCCTTATGCTGGTCTGTATTTACTTCTCTTTGTACCTTCTCTCCTCATCTGCAGTTTTCAGTACTTCAGCAGTGCATACAGCTATTACTCATCATCTCTGTATCTTTCTTAGGTTTTTATCTGGCTCTCATTACTGTGGCATACAAGTGCTTTACAGTCTTTAAAGGATTTATTGTCTCAGTGTCCCTGTGAGGTAGGGAAATAGGATTTATCCCACTTCATAGATAGAGAACCGATTCACAAGGAGGTTGAGAAGGAGTCTGTAGTGGAGCCAGATTTTGAGCACAAGGTTTCCTGGGCTAGGACCCTAATAATCTATCTGATTATTCAGCTAGGTGCTTATCTGGTTCACATTGTTCCTTGCCACAAACAAATTCATTTGCAGATATGAATGCTAATTGTTTACCATCAGTCTTGGCCATGGACAAAAATTCTCTGATTCATTAATGGAGGGAAGGTTTTGGGTACCTGCCTGCATACTAGCAAAACCTTGAATATGCCATTCTTGTTGTTCAAATGACTAGATTCCCTCTAGGCATTTGCTTTCATCAATAAAATGAGACAGTTAATCAAATCCATGTTCTTCAAGACAATCCTTAGTCAAGTGGAGCACTTTTTAAATCCTTTCCTTCACATAATATGGTAATCCAACCTGTAAAATGACATTGGTATAAAAGAAAATTTTATTAAAAACATGGAAGTGTTCCAGTTGCCTAATATCCACCACTGGAACTGTGCAAGCAGACTAACTTGAAATGTGAATATACAGAATTTTTTCCAGTGTTTCAAAACTGTCTGGGTATCTGCTATTCACAGAGTGTTTGGAATCTGTTTCATTGACAAACAAAGCCTGTCCAGGAATAAAAACAGCCCTCTTTATTAGATGCCTCAGAAAGGTGCATTCTAATTGAGCCTAGTCTACTTCATTTTGAGTCTGCTGCATTTTGACATGTCTCTTTTATTGTATTATTATTTGTCCTACAGTAACACTAGAGACCCCACTCTAGGCAAAGATTGAAGCATGATTTCTATCTTGGATGGATTTTTGTAAACATCCCTTTGAAAGCAAACTGAGTAATTCAGGATAGAAATAAGAAAGTGCTCAACATTTAATTAATGGGTTGTTTTTGTTTGGTTTTTTTGGGGGAGGGGGAGTGGCGGGGGGAGGGCGACAACTCCACCTGACACAAAATCCCCCAGCATTTGCTACTGAAAAAATAGTAGGGATTCCCTTCTTAGTTACACTTTTGCAGCAATATAATCCTACTGAATTTAACAGAAATACTCCCAATTTTCATTCATGTAAATAGGAGAAGAAAGGAACTCATGGATTATTTCCCCCCTCATACTGGCTTGGTAGGTTTAATGCATTAATTTTGATAGGCACCTGAATAGTTGTGAATGAACAGAGGCTGAACTCTCCAGTCATGTCTAACACATGCCACCTATCTAAATGGACAGAAGAAACCAGTGTCATTAAACAAACTTATAAAGACCATTTCAGGATCAAGACAAATAATTGAAACTGATGTAGCAAATTAAAGTAAAACAATGAATATTTTCTGTGCCAAGAGGCAAGTAGGATTTGCAATTAAGAATTTATCTTTGTTATTAACCTCTAGTTATTCTTGTGTAGTTTAAACAAATCATAGGGTTTTACAACTGGTGAGGAAAAGGAGAACTGAGTAATATTCATGTTGTTTACACTTCCTTTTTTTTTAAGGGAATCAGCTATGTCAAACTAATTAATACTATAGCTGTAGATATGATATGAAAAACTAGAAGGAATATAATAGTGAATAGCTAACAGAAAAAGCTTTTAAATGATTTATTACTTATTCTTTCATTGTATCTACATTCTGAAATAGAATGTGACTGTGTTTCCTGAGTAGGTAGATGTGTTAATGCATTTATTCTTCTTAAACTGAGTCATATTTTCATAATTTTATAGGTGAAGAATTAAGGGGAGGATCTGATCCAAATTTTACTAAAGTTAATTGGAGCATTTGAGTGAATGTTTTCAGATAATGAAAAGTATAATTTTAATGGTTTTACTAAGTATTTTGATTATCAATACAGTAAAAAATGTAAATTGTTTGAAAAAGTCTGATGATTTTATTAAATGAATTGTTTCACAAAAATGCTTGTGCTCAGTGGTCCATACATATATACTCAGAGGTATAGTCTATATTATGTTAAACCACCTTAATACTGCTCTGAATATGCAGAAAGACTGACTTAAAGTGGTAGATTTTTTTTTTTCTATGCCAAGGGGGCACAATGCCAATTTTGTCACCTGCACATCACATGCTTCTAATCCCCACAGCAAAATAGGTGTGTTGAGGGCATACCCTGTGTGCTGCTGCTGTAATTTGTGTTGCAGGTTAAATCAAACTGTAGTTTCCTATGGGAACGAAGAAAGCGTGATTGGTGTAAAGGGAAGTTTTAGCACATCTGGGCTAAGTACAGAGAGTCAAAAAGCCAGAGGCTGAATTGATTCAATCTCTGCAGGTTTCTCTGAACTGCATAGATTGAACCGATAATGAAGTGAACTGATGTTAAAGTCTGATATTACATTCAACCAGGTTTATCTTAAACCAGTGTGGGCCATTTTGAAAGAGTTGTATGTGCACTGAACTTCTGTTCTGTCACAGGTTTAAACCAGTTTCTGATCACTTAAACTAGTTTTTGTGTAATATCTGTACCTTCTGAAGATTAAGCTTGCAACTCTTCCTGTTGTTATCCTGCACAATCTGTGAATAAGATGGCTCTGTATCTTGTTTCCCCAGCTCGTCAAACAGTTGTCTTGCTTCGGAATATCATCCTTAATCCAGTCCAGTAGAACCCCCAGACATATGGAATAATGAAGTGCACTTCTGAAGCAGAAATTTGACACTGAAGTTTAGGCAGGTTTGCTGGTATTGTATTTGGAATCAACTTTTTGATGCCTCATTTACTGTGCACTTTTTTACTTTGCACTTACTGTGCACTTTCTGTATGTTCTGTCTTGTTATACCCTGTTTCTTGGTATTGTTGTCAGCTTTCTCTCTCTGACACATTTCAGTAAAGAGAAAGCATAAAAATGAATAGCTCCCTTAAGGCCATTAAAGTCGATCATCAGTAGGATAGTTGTAGTTGACAGTATCTTTAAATTTGAGTCATTAAAGTCCAGTATTTTTCACCACCTCCTCTCAGCCCTACCGCCACTCTCCCTGGCAGGTTTTATTTGAGAGCAAGCAGTTTCTAGTGTAAAAGGAAAAAAACAGGGTGTCTTTTAAAACTGTAAACAAGGTAAGTTATAGTTCTGCAAAACACAGAATATAAGTGCTTAGTCTATCACAGTTGGGAATTGCTGTATATTTTTCAACAAAACATCTAGAACAAGATTGAATTATGCTCAAATATCAGAAATGTATATAAGATATGGATACTCACAAACTAATGGGGAGAAGGAAATATTCTAAACACAATTTCTGACAGGAGAAAGCCCAGTGCCAGCTGCAGATGCTGATATCACAGACTGAATACTCCACTGAGGATAAACTACAGACGTACAAACTAAGGACGTTCCTTCTTTTAGACAGACACAGGTGAGAAGGCCATCAGCTTGAGGTTAGAGGTGGCAGAATTAACTGCAGCCAAATTTGATCTTTTATATTTGGTATACAGTAGACAAAATACTGACCTATTTATGTTTAGTTCATTTTACTTTTTTAAAGCCTGATTGAACTATTTAGCACCACAAACCATTTATAATTATGAACCAACTGCTACTTTTTATTTATGACTGCTGCCAATTTTTTTTTATAAGGAGTCCAGTTTTCTAACTACTTCCTGGAAATTAATACCCAAGAGGCCAGCCCCAGAAATTATATAGTGTTTACATGGTGAAAGCCCTATGTCCTGCATTAGAACTGAGAGGGGGATAAGAAATGCTATAATGGTCCTACATCCTCAAAGGATTCCTGCATTCCAAGTTTACACCAAGTTTAAACCTTAGCAATTCCAGATTGTCACAAAATGGACAAGGATCTAGATAAACTCCTAAAGGTAAAAGGCTTCCTTGGCTTCCTGGGCCAGATCCAGACCATGGGACTCCATAGGCACATCTACATGACAAGTGTTAATGTGCATTAGCCTAAGTTAATGCACATTATGGGTACACATCTACATGTGCACACCATTAATGTGCATTAACTTAGGCTAATTGCACCTAAATTTGATACCTGCAAGTGCAGGTATCAAATTTAGGCACGATTAATTAATGTTCATTAACACATGTGTAGACATAACCTGGCACTAACTTTAGTGCTGGGTCTGCCCTGCTACTAGGGGGCTGACCTGAGCCAGCCCCAGGGAACATCCAGGAGCTGGGGTGCTGGGCACCTGCTGGGCAGGGGCAGGTGCTGGGAAGGAAAGGGGCTGGCCAGGGATCCGAGTTTCCCAGATGGCTGCCAGGTGCTGGCAGCTGGGTCTAGCTTCAACATGGCTGCCAAGTGCTGGCAGCCATGTGGCCCAAGGCTGGAGCTCCCCCTGGTGGCCACAGGGGCACATGGCAGGGTTGCAGGGACTTGGACTAACTGTAGTGCCAAGTCCCTGCACATGTAGACACCTGCCAAAAAATTGCTTAATGTGCATTAAATGCATGCACAGACACACCCTATAAACCACAGAAATTGATACAGAAAGTGCTTCTCCTTCTGCTACTGCTACTTCTGCTACTGACATGCATCCCTAATAAGGCTCTGTACACTGCTAATCAGCAGCAGAACCACCTCTGGTCATCTCACTCAGTTTCTGGCCCCACCAGGAGTCTGCAGGCTGGGTGATATGGCTCTTTAGGCCAGATATTTGACACCCCTGATCTAAATGATGGTAAGCACAGAAAATACTTAGCAACTTTGTTTAACTTTTTTGTCAAACATCCACGGGTCTGATCCTTCCTGTGAATTCACTGTAGCTGTTGACAGATATCTTAATTCCAAAACAGTAGTGATAGGATTATCTAAACAGGGAGACTAGATTAGGTAGAGCAGATTGGGAATCAGGATTAATACAGGTAGTTCTTATTGAAGAAGAATATTTAGTGAAATATAGAATAGTGTGTGAATGCAAGAAGGAAATGCCTGTGGGAGATAGTATAAACTGGAATTGTCTTCCACATAGCCCTGAAGGTCAATATTAGGACTTTAAATGGGATTATTGGGCAATGAGAAGCCACTGGAGAGATGAAAACAGGAGACAACAGAGAGACGCAAACCAAATTGATTTAGAGAGCAGGGGTCTAGAGAGATTTGAGAGGGGCTAGACAGGAACTGAGGATACCAGAGAGGGTGAAGTAATTAGGCATGAGAGATACCAACAGACATGGCTTTAGGAGATTCTTTAAAGCAACAGTTGGCAACCAGTCCAGATTGCAGGCCAGGCTTGGCCAGTTCAGGTCAGGTGAGTGGCTGGACAGGTGCCAAGTCCTGGCCACCATCTTCTTTGCTTCTTTCCATGGCATCAGGAGGAGATCTCTTGTGGCTGCTGCTTCTTTCCTGCAGTGATAGCTCCTGCAGCCACCGCTTTTCCTGATGGTGGCAATGGAAGAACAACTGCTGCCAAAGCTCCTCACCACTAAATGATGCCAGAGCCACACTTCTGTAGACTGGATCCAGTAGCTCCATGGTTTGGATCCAGCCTGCCAGAAATAGTTTTCTGACCCCTGCTTTAAAGTTGTTCTGAGGCTGGGATAGGAATCAAAAATAGCATTTTTTAACAACCTGGATACAACCACAAAAAAAGAAAGATGACAGCATCCAGGTCATCAGTTGGGTGATTTGGATGGTGATATAACTGTCAGTTGTGAAGGACAGAAAGGAAACTGGGGCATATTTTCAGAAAAAGGCAAAATGAATTCAGTTTATCTATGTTCAATTAGATCTGCCTAGAGAAGAATAAAAAGGATATCAAACATAACTGAACTTGTAGGTGTTATATCAGAGAGAGGTAGGTAGATGGCATAGTACCTTATTTGAAGAAAAAGAAAGAAAAACACCCAATGACATTTAATGCCTCTGTTCTCTATCATCTCTCTCATCTTCTCTGTCCTTGCTTTCTCTATAGCTTAATATGTGAAAAATACTGCTCTATACTGTGAAGTTGCATAGGATCTGGGATAAGGTAAATGTATTACTTATGTGATGTTTGTCCTCTCTCCCTTTGTTTTTCAGTCTTAATACACACGCAAGATAGTGAGGGGGCACACAATGGCTTGGGTTCTCAAACTAATTTCTGGCCTCTCTTGTCACATTTAATGATTTGGTTTAAATAGGTCATAAGCACTTCACAGTTCCAGGGTGGTAATTTAGGCCACCTAGTTCAACATGATATTCATCATTAAGAAAGAACATTTGACAGTATATAATGAACAGGTATTTGTTGTTTCATACTGTAGTAAAAGGCAGAATTGCCTCATTAAAATCTACTCCGTTCTGCTCTTTCTCTTTTTTCCTTGTTCACAAATGGAGGGAAAAAAAAAGAGGAGCAAATTAGCCTTGTTCATACATAGGGCACCTCTGTAAAGGGTAACACTGTTAAAACACAAGTGTGTGCAACAAAATCCCATATTGCATAGACACCTAGTGGAAAAAGGGTAGAAAAACAACACTAACTGGCGAATAATGGGGTTTCTTTGTATTGGCTCAGTAAACATGGTTGTCCTGGGGATAGGCAATCACATCATCCTGTTTAGGCTATTGTACACGATAGATGCTTTTAGGCTGATTGAAGGAACAATTAAATGCCCGTTTGTTTAGTAATAGTTAAAAATGGAAAACCATTCTCCAAAGGCTATATTATATGCAAGCTGGGCAATGGCATGTTGGTCCAGGGGTTTCATGAAGGTTTATAACACTGGCCACATCCAACTGAGTGTGGCCACACAGTATGTGGCACCATACATACATCTGTGGAGCCACATACCACACATTCAGTTGTTCTCCATGGTGCAATGGAGCAGTGTGGGGTTTTTTTTACCCATGGATATCCAGGCTGCATCCACGTGAGCACAAACATTTGGTTCCCCAGGGACAATTAGCAGCAGGACACCTTGTGCAGCCAGTAGTTGTCCCCAGGGAACGCCTGTGCCATGTTCCCTCTAGTATGCAGCAGGTTATCCCAAGTGTGTCAAGGGAGACTGGGTCCAGCACTGGGCTGGCCCCAGCAGTCTTACCTGGGGTCCTGGAGGCCCCCTGGGGTTGCAGTAGTGGTACTCCTGCTACTCAGAGCCTGGTTGGCAGTCAGAGTGTGGTTCCAGCTGGCCAGTGTGCACTGCCCCCCCACATGCACTGCTCCACTTTTCTTCTGCATAGTTTTTGACTCTGGGGGTCAAAACAACCCCCTGTGCTGCTCCCTTGCAGTGCAGAGAACAGCTGAATGTATGTGACGCTGCAGGCATGTTTGCGGCACCACATACTGCATAGCTACACTTGCCTTGACGTGGCCCCAGATGTCAAAAAAACCCATTCATAAAAAAAGTGGAGCAGCGAACACATGCATACAACTCAAAACTGGAGCCTGGCCAGCCAGAGTCACACTCTGGCTGTTGGCCAGGCTCTGAGCAGCAGGATTGCCACTGCTGCAGTCCCAGGAGGCCCCCAGGACCTCAGGTAAGGCTTCTGGGGCCAACATAGTGCTGGTCCCAGCCTCCCCTACCCCACCCAGGGTAACCTGCTGTGTGCCAGAAGGTATGTGGCACAAGGATTCCCCAGGGACAACTAGGTATGGCACAAGGAAGAGGAACAGATGGAGTGTTCTGTTTCCCTTAGATTCTGTGCAGGTGTGGGGAAACAAATATCAGGGTCTGTCTTTCCAGTGGAAGCAGGAGAGCTGGAGAGAGTTTCATCTTTCCATCTCCACCCTTTTGGAGAGGAAGACGAAAATTTAGATTACAGTAGATTTTGCAAAACCGTATCTGCCTTGGTTGTAGTAGATTTATTCCAGACATGGAATTGAGCCTTAAATATAGAAAACTATATTTGTACCTACTAAGTCACGGAGAAAAGGGTGAATTTGCTAAATTTATCCTTTCAGTTTATGCAGTTTGACCTCTCTCTTTAGTTAGAGCATTCATTCATGCAGAGAGCTTTTTCCATTTTTTATTACCGTGAAAGAACTGCTCCTTGTAGATGGTAAGTACTAGTGACTTTGTCCCATTTTGCAAAGTGGTGAGAATGAACCTTACCTGCTGTTTGCCATATTCAATTAAATTTATTTAATCTGTAATGCCTCCTGTGCTGTGAAGACAGACTATCATGACTTTCTCTACAGGTCTCTATCTTAAGATAATCTTCTGTATGAGCTGCTTACAAAATATGGGTTATGCATGAAACTGGTATAGGAGAAGTCAGAATATAAAATACACAGCACAAAATGTTTCATGAATAGCATTCTCCTGTGCAGTCATTCACTTTTAATGGCAAGTTTGTATAGAAGTCCCTCAACATATCCTTTAGCTCAAATGGATGACCTACTTTTGTAGACGCAGGTTTATGGAACCATCATGGCCTTTTTCCCCCAACATTTCAAAAATGTCAAAACACAGAAACTATGCATATTCTCATTTAATGATAAAAACTAAACTGATTTTTCATTTACTTATTTTTAAAGCTAAACTACTATTACTTATAAGTTTCTTGCATTATTAATAGAAGCTATTAATCACCAGCGATGTGTTCACACAGAATTTAATAAAATGACATTAACAATAGCAAACTGGAGATTGAATGCTCTCAGCATATTCTTTGCTTCTGAAGCTACTTGTCTGGAATTGTTATTCTTTACAAAAAGAGGCTTCTTCATCTACAAGAACCTGATTTTACAAAGCATTTATGTGGTTTACTGAATAAAAGCCTAAATGTATCTGTATGCATTTATCTGTGTCTGGATATATAAATATATGGACAGTTGGGCTTTTTTTAAAATTTTTTTGGTGAATGGTGAATGTACTAAAAATACAGCTTCAGGGATAATGTAACTACTTGTGAATTCAGGTCATATTCAGGCAAAAATGTGTGAAAAAAGGAGAAAATGTTTGAAAGTTTTTTTTGGTGTAGCATGTTTTCAATAAAACATTCTGTTCTGGAAAAAAAATAAAAATATTTTATGTTGATATTTTCACTCTAAACTGTCGTTTTTGTTTTGGAATTGATCTAATTTTTTCTTTCAGAGGCTAGATTGGGGTGGGCAAAATGCAGCCCATAGGCCAAATACGGCCCACCAAGATTTTATCTGGCCAGCAGGTGAACGGCTGCTAACTAATTGGATCCAGCCTATGGGTGGGTGGCACCGCTTCTGCTCAGAAGCATCAGGCATCAGCTGTGGACCTGAGCAGGACTTCTAGAGCAGCAGGAGAATGGCAGTCAGCTGTGGATACAAGAGCCCAAATACAGAACCTGTTGACAGTGTCCACAGCTGACACAGCCACCCTCCCTGGGAAAGGAAAATTGACCATGCAACCTTACATTAGCTACTAAGCCAGGTGTGTTGTTTTTTCCTTCTCTGGCAGCTGCAGAATTTGCAAATCCTCATGAAGTGCCATGGCATCTATTTCCTCTGCATTTGGAGAAAAGAGCTAAGAGAAAAAGGGCCTAGACAGAAGCAGACTGGAGTGGAAATTTAGGCAATAATGATCCTCTTATCAGACACAATCTCACAAAGAGAATGGTGATTTGACAAGAGAAAGGGTCAGAGGTTTACTGTGTATTGGCGAGACTGGCCTTTGGAGACAGGGTTAAGAAAAGATGTGTGGCTGGGTGCATGCCAGGAATGGAATGAAAATATGGTGGGATCTCGTCCAAGTGCAAAATTATTTACATTTATAATAGGAAGTCACAGTCTAGAAAAATGTGAAAACTGCTGGCTGCAGAGATATTAAAAGTAATCATATCCTATTCCTCAATAGATCAATAGAACAGATGGTAGCTTTGTACATTCTACATGCTCTATGTGCCTGGAGCCATAGCAACATCCACCTCATGCTATAAATCTATTTCCATCTTTCTCAGTTATCTCATCTTCTCTGAAGACTGCTTTCTGAGAGGCCAGAGTACCTTCAGACCCTGGAACATGTTTACCTCAAAATGTTGACTTCCATTGCACTACAGCGAAACTCAGAGTAACCTCTGTAAAAATCCCGATATGCAAGGTTAACAGAATAGCACAGAGACAAAAATATTTATGTCTCGTTTTGGGCGGGCTGAAGAAGGGTTTCCTTTCAAAATATCTCTGGAATACAAAGATCTATAACAAGAAGTCTACATTTTCAGAAATGATTATGCTTTTTAGTGCCTTAGTCTCTGGCTTTCCAATTCTGAGAACCCATATAAGTGCCTCATTTCCAATCGGGGTATAATACAGCATTTCTGAAAACTAAGCTCCTCTAATGAGAGCCCACATCCATAATCAATAACTTTTTAAAAGTGCGTGTGTGTGTGTGTGTGCGTGCGCTTGTGTGTGTGTACGTGTTCACTCCTGATTACATTCTGCAATTAGCTGACCACGAACAAGGCCCAAAGTCCTAATCCAAGCATCCCTGAAATCAGTTCAAGTCTTTCCATTGCCTTCAATAGATTTTATGGGAAGTCCCCTACTAACCTGTGACAGCTATGGATGGTGGCCAGAAGGTGGTCTATTGTTCATCATGGTTATATTCAAGATTCACTAGATAAATCTGTAGGCAGTGGTAAGTGTCTACACATCTCATGAGATAACAGAGTTGTGCCAAAAGAGGCATCAGCTGGCTGATGTAAGTCTGAGACATATAGAGAAAGACTATATGTACTTTCAAATATGCAACTTAAAGACAAATAGAGAAGGATCCTGAAAACTTGAAAGATTATATATATTTGAAAATGTTTTATACAGTCTTAGATAGGAATATGTGGTAAAATAGATCAAGAGAAAACAATGTCCTAAATCTATAATTAGCTATAATTATTCTGTTATATTTCTAAGGTAGAGCTTTCTAAATTTTCACTACTGTTTAATTTGTGTTCAGAATCCAGATGGTAAACTTCAAGAATTCTAGCCAAATTGGCAAATAACAGCATTAATGAACCCTTATAGCACTTTCTAAGATGATATCTTAAGCAGAAACAAGATTAATGAAAAGACAAAATCACTTACCTTTAGTTGTACTCTGCCAAGAGTCTGCTTTTTTTCATGGAATTGTGTTTGAGTCTGTGTTGAGTCAGTCTTTACCTCTTGCTTATATTATCTTATCTTCATCAGAAACACCCTCAGCCTTTCTAGCTTGATTGACCAAAATAATAGTTTGCAGATTAAAAAGTTGAAGGATAGTTGTTTTTCTAAATCTGGTCAAGTTAGGTAAGTGACCTGGCTTTAAATCAGTGGTTCAAACAGCCACCTAAAATAAGGGAGACCCAGGGACTGTGTGCACACAATTGCGCATGTATATGAGAAGGAGGGACAGACAGGCAGAGATTTGTGTGTGCGCAAAATAAATTGATTCTTTTGGCTTTGGCTTGATGCTATAAAGTATGTTTCTTTCTGGTATCCCTTTCATCAGTTTGCACTTGTGCAGTAGTGTCATGTCAAAGGAACTCTCTGGAATGATTGGACTTTTTACTTGGTGACCCACTTTGGATGTATGAGCATGTGCATTAATGACTGTATGAATGGTGGTAAACCAGAGTACATCTTGTGAGGTAAAGCTGAGTGACCACTTTGAATAATAGGTGGATGGCAACATGCATGATGACTTTGAGTGGCAAAGAAGATGACTTACAAGTGACAATGCTGCATGACTGGGTGATTGAAAGTGGGGTGACATGGTATAAATGAGAGCATGTAAGGTACCTATGAACACCTCATTGTGTATGAGTGTGAATTGGTTTCACGTGGGTATGTGTATTTGTATGAGGAGTGTGTCTGGAGCGTGAAGTGCCTGGTTGCTCTGTTGTATTGTTGTGGTTGGTTAGAGGATTGCAGAGAGAAGTTCTCCAAGACAGAGAAAGCTCCCACGAGAAGAGAGCAGAGCTACTGCCATTCTTCTAAAGCACAATCAGGCCATTAGTGGGTTCTATAGTGAGGGGCTCTGAGCCTGAGCTGACAGACACCAAGGGTGCCTATATATATGCAGAGAGGCTGCTCTGATGTGTTGTAATTACAGCACATTGGAGCAGACTCAATTAATCAAGTCTACTGGAGCATGGTAATTACTGCACTCCAGCAGACTCCAGCTTCATATGTGTCAGTGTCCCTGTGCTGAAAAACAGTGGCAGGGGCAATTTAACTAAAGCCCATTGGAGGTAACTCATTGGATGAGCTTTAGTTAAAGCAGACAAGCCACCATTTTTCAGCACAGGGACGCTGATGCATGTGATGCTCCAGGTGATTTAATTACAGTGGCTCTCAGGCCGCTCTAATTAAAACCCCCTCTCTCCCCACTCCTAGAGCACATGAATAAATGCCCCAAAACAATGCTGCAGCAGCTCTCTGGCTGGGAAGCTTGTCAGAATGCAAGGCTGCAAAGGATCAGTGTCCTCTGAACAGCTGTTTGGAATGAGTGGTCAATTTGCATTGTGGGCTGATTCAGTTATTGATAGTGTTCCTCTTGGTGATCTCTTGTTCCTTAGTTAAAGTATTGTTCAAACTCTCTTGGTATTACATTGTTTTCAGTCCTATATTCCAAGTTACTCAGACCCATTGTGATATTGTATTGCTTGTTGTTTCTCTCCACTTCATTTTCCCTTTTGTTCTGTTAGAATAAACCCTTTTTTTGTTTTACCTTTACTTCTGTGTTACAACTAAATTCAATCTACTAATAAAACCAAGGCAGGCCTATTGCTAGCATTGCCAGGATACTGCAGTGCTGGTCACCTTGGTAAGTACTAACCCACTTGTCCCCCAAACCTTTTCTGGGTCTAGCATTGGGTTTGGCATCCTTTCCCAAACTTTGACCTCAACAGATACAGGCTGAGATATATTTTGAAATCTTGAAAATTTTCACGGGGTGGGAAAGCAATTTCTCTTTCTGCTCTATTTTTTGTGCATATCTTTTCTTTCAAAATGGTTACTAATTGTTATGTGAATAAACAATTTAGAATTTGTAAGCCTTCTGAGTCTGCTTTCGAGTTTCTCTGTATGTATAAATATTTACTCAACACATTTCATCCTTTAATATTTGCATTTTGGTCACACCTAGAGGCCTCAGTCAGGGTTTGGACCTTCATTGTGCTATATATTCTGAGTACATTTTTCAAGAACATCTAAGCCACTTAGACTATAAGTCTTATTGACCTTCTAAGTCAATAGAACCTAGTTTTGAAAATGAAACTCAGGCTTCAAAGTGAGTTAAGTACTTTTTAAAATATTAGTCTGTGTATACATTTAACAAAAAGTTAGTCCTTGCCACTAAAAATTTACAGTTACTGTCCTTAGCATCTGCTTTCCCCCCCATCTTTTAGAAGAGTAATTGCTAAGTCACCATTCCTTTCTGATATGTCTGTCTTTGTCAGCAGGGAAAATGCATGTATCTGCTTTTCCCTGGCTTCTCAGACCTTCACATTATGAAATTTATTGTCAATAGTCTTTGCCAGAAATTCATTTGCAGACTGAATAGCAGATCAGCAGCCAAACCAACCTCTATGGTAGTATTTATTGATGATACTTTATTTTATGCCTATGCTGTTATCACAAATTATTTCATTTTTTATGTGTTATATTACAGGGGCAGGCAAAATATGGCCCATGGGCTAGATCTGGCAGGGCCCCTGCAAAATTTAGAAAATTAATTATTATCTGCTCCTGGCTGCCTGTCAAACATGACAAGTCACTAGTGGCAGTAGGAGCCAGTGGCCGGGCCCAGCAGCCACACCAGCAAGTCCCACCTAGCCCCACCCCCAGCCCCCTGCCTAGCAGCGGCTTCTGGTCTGGGACCCTGAAGAAATTCCCCACCTCCCTCCATCTGAGAGGGAAACTCAGATAAGAACTCAGCTAAGAACATGGGGAAGGGAGATCACTCCAGTCCTCAGTGCCAGGCTGGGTCGGGCCATCTTCAGCTGAGTCCTACAGTCCAGCAATGCAGCCAGCAACCACATGGTGCCGGAGCAGCTGGTGGGCAGGCAAGTAAGTGGCGGGTGGGGAGAAGTGGCGGCAGCAGGCAGGAAAGCAGGGAAATGGCGGTGTCAGGTGGGGGGAAGTAGCAGTGAGAGGGCGGATGGGCATGAGCACAGCGACAGCTGGGCAGGAGGGTGGGACCTGCACTGGTGCCCCAGGGCCAGGGCCAGTGGGGGGGCTAGGGAAGGGCAGCAGGAGCATGGGGTCTGGGCTGGCATTTCCCTGCTTTTCTGTCCACTACTGCCACTTCTCCCTGCCCCCGTCTGCCTGCCTGCTAGCTGGCCGCTCCACCACCAGCTGCATTGCCAGACTGCAGGAGCTGGCCCAGACCACGTAATTCTCAGCTGGCTCCATGTGATGCCAGCCAAGCTGGCTCTTGCTGCATCCTGCAGTCTCGGCCATGCAGCTGGGGGGCTGTGCTGGATCAGCAGGCAGGGAGGATGAATAAGCAGTGCCAGTGGTGGCAGATGGAAAGGGGAAGTGGTGGCAAGCAGGAGCACAGGGCCTGCACCAGTGCCCCAGGGCCAGGACTAGCAGAAGCGTGGAGCCCAGGCTTGGAGGCGCACTGCCAGGGGCTCCTCCTGGTGCAGCAGAGGCTGTAGGCAATGAGGGAGGGAGAGGGAGAGTGTGTGTGTGTGTGTGTGTGTGTGTGTTTATAGGACAAGTCCCACATGTACCCATATCCCCCTCGCAGTGCCATACCTGCACACCCCACATTCCCTCACACACCCCAGCCATCCTCCCCCTCTGCACATGCCACAAGCCTCCCCAGCCACCCTCCCCCCACACACTCACAGCCCCTCACATCATCAGAAGTGTCTGAAAAGGATGTATGTCCAGGTATATAATGTAGTAATAGAGTAGAAATGTACTGAGTTTATGCTATCACTACAAGCCTGGTGTGTATTGATTTATTGGGAATTGCCAAATCTTCAATGACATACATCACTTGTGTTAGTTCTATTGGGCATGCTTTAGCTACCACTTATATGTATGTGTGTGGGTGGGTGTGTGTGCGCGCGCGTGTGTATGTGGGATATTTACTATAGATTTACATATTTATATATTGACTGTGTATGGGTGTGTGTGTGGTATTTACTGTGTATATATATAGTAAATACCACACACACATCCAGACACACAGTCAATATATAAATATGTAAATCTATAGTAAATATCAAATATCTATCTATCTATCTATCTATCTATCTATCTATCTATCTATCTATCTATCTGTGTGTGTGGTATATGTAAATATATAAATATATATTCATGGTAATAACAATACATTTCTACTCTATTACTATATTATATGTGGATATAAATCCTTTTCAGACACTTCTGATTATATATAGTAAATACCACACATGCACACACATCTATCTATCTATCTATCTATCTATCTATCTATCTATCTATCTATCTATACATACACACACAGTAAATACCATGTATACACCATGTATATCCATATATACACATATAGTTTTGATTAACCCTATTGTTGTTTAGACCAGTGATTTAGACCAGTGCTACCTCTTTTGGTAGCATGCCATAGTTTAGCCCCACATTCTCCCCGCATGCCACTCTGTTACCCTTCTTCTGTCAGATCAGCTGCTCTGCATTCTGCTCCCTGCCCTATCTGCAACTTATTCATAGATTCATAGATGCTAGGGTCGGAAGGGAACTCAATAGATCATCGAGTCCGACCCCCTGCATAGGCAGGAAAGAGTGCTGGGTTCAGATGACCCCAGCTAGATGCTTATCTAACTTCCTCTTGAAGACCCCCAGGATCACCTGATGGCGGACTACAGTGCTCTGGGTGGCGTGCTGAAGGAGTTCGGTGCACAGGTGGTTTTCTCTTCCATCCTACCAGTGACCGGATGAGGAAGACGGCAGGAGAACTGCATCAGAGAGACCAACTGGCGGCTTCGGCAGTGGTGTCTCGAGGCAGGCTTCGGATTCCTGGACAATGACCCGCACATCACGACGAGGGACACGCTCAGCTGGGATGGGCTTCACCTGTCCCCCAAAGGTAAGCGTGTGTTTTCTATTAGGTTGGCGGATCTCCTCCAGTGGGCTTTAAACTAGGCTCGTCGGGGGGAGGGGAGTACGAGGGCAGGGGAAGCTGTGGACCACCAAACCATGTGGCACCCACAAGGACAGCCCAGCCTGAAGAAGGAGAACATTGGAAACCTGAAAGTCATGGGGAGACCAGCACTACAGAACAGGTAAGAAACAAGAAGGTAAGAAACAATGGGCCCCTTGGGACTCGGAGCGGGGGGGCAGCAAAGGCACCAGTCGCAGGGTTCAAGTGCCTATATACTAATGCTAGGAGCATGGGGAACAAGCAGGATGAATTAGCGCTCCTGCTTGCACTAAACACCTATGACTTAGTGGGGCTAACAGAGACCTGGTGGGATTCATCCCACAACTGGGCGGTACATATTGAGGGCTATAGATTGTATAGAAAGGACAGGTCAGGGAAGAAAGGTTGGGGGGTTGCACTTTATGTCAGTGAGCAATATACATCAACCCTCATCAAGACAGAATCCAAGGTTGAGGAAGTAGAAGGATTGTGGGTTAGGCTACATGGGGGGCAAGGAGAAAGGGATTTGGTGGTAGGGGTCTGCTACAGACCCCCACACCAAGGGGAAGAAATAGATGCGGGGCTCCTGAGGCAACTCTCGGAGACCATAAAAGCTAAAGAGGCGGTAGTCATGGGGGACCTAAACTACCCAGACATCTGCTGGGAGACGCAGACAGCAAGGTCCCATCACTCACACAGGTTTCTAACCTGTATACAGGACCTCCACCTGACACAGGAGGTGCATGGTCCCACTAGGGGGAATGCCATACTGGATCTGGTATTGGCAACAGGGGATGACATGATAGGGGACCTCCAGATCAGTAGCCATTTGGGAGACAGTGATCACCTAATAATAGAATTCAACATAAGACGGCGAGTGGGTAAGGTAACTAGTAGGGTGAAAGTGCTAGACTTTAGGAAAGCTGATCTCAATGCACTCAGGCGATTAGTCAAGGAAGCACTGCAGAGTAGGAGTTTTGAAGGGATGGGAGCCCAAGAAGGGTGGCTGTGCCTAAAGTAAACGATCCTTCGGGCACAAAGCAAGACGATCCCCGAGCGAGGCAAAAAAGGGAAAGGGGCCAGGAGGCTTCCATGGCTGACCAGAGAAATCCAGGGCAGCCTAAGGGCCAAAAGGGGAGCACATAAAAAGTGGAAACAGGGTGAGATCACTAAAGATGAATATACCTCCTCTGCTCGTACTTGTAGGGAGGCAGTTAGGCGGGCCAAAGCTACCATGGAGCTGAGGATGGCAACCCAAGTAAAAGACAACAAGAAATTGTTTTTTAGATATATTGGGAGTAAAAGGAAGGCCCAGGGAGGAATAGGACCACTGCTAAATGGGCAGAAACAATCGGTGACAGACAGGGGGGACAAGGCTGAACTCCTCAATGAGTTCTTTGCCTCAGTGTTCCTAAGTGAGGGGCACGACAAGTCTCTCACTGGGGTTGTAGAGAGGCAGCAGCAAGGCGCCAGACTTCCATACGTAGATCCTGAGGTGGTGCAGAGTCATTTGGAAGAACTGGATGCCTTTAAATCGGCAGGCCCGGATGGGCTCCATCCGAGGGTGCTGAAGGCCCTGGCCGACATCATTGCAGAGCCACTGGCAGGAATATTCAAACGCTTGTGGCGCATGGGCCAAGTCCCGGAGGACTGGAAAAGGGCTAACGTGGTCCCCATTTTCAAAAAGGGGAGGAAGGAGGACCCGGGCAACTATAGGCCAGTCAGTCTCACCTCCATCCTTGGTAAAGTCTTTGAAAAAATTATCAAGGCTCACATTTGTGAGAGCCCGGCAGGGCAAATTATGCTGAGGGGAAACCAGCACGGGTTTGTGGCGGGCAGATCGTGCCTGACCAATCTAGTCTCTTTCTATGACCAGGTTCCGAAACGCCTGGACACAGGAGGAGGGGTGGATGTCGTATACTTAGACTTCAGGAAGGCCTTCGATACGGTATCCCACCCCATACTGGTGAACAAGCTAAGAGGCTGTGACTTGGATGACTACACAGTCCGGTGGGTGGCGAATTGGCTAGAGGGTCGCACCCAAAGAGTCGTGGTGGATGGGTCGGTCTCGACCTGGAAGGGTGTGGGCAGTGGGGTCCCGCAGGGCTTGGTCCTTGGACCGATACTCTTTAATGTCTTCATCAGCGACTTGGACGAGAGAGTCAAATGTACTCTGTCCAAGTTTGCAGATGACACAAAGCTATGGGGAGAAGTGGACATGCCGGAGGGCAGGGAGCAGCTGCAGGCAGACCTGGATAGGTTGGACAAGTGGGCAGAAAACAACAGGATGCAGTTCAACAAGGAGAAATGCAAAGTGCTGCACCTACGGAGGAAAAATGTCCAGCACACCTATAGCCTAGGGAATGACCTGCTGGGTGGCACAGAGGTGGAAAGGGATCTTGGAGTCCTAGTGGACTCCAAGATGAACATGAGTCGGCAGTGTGATGAAGCCATCAGAAAAGCTAATGGCACTTTATCGTGCATCAGCAGATGCATGACGAACAGATCCAGGGAGGTGATACTTCCCCTCTATCAGGCGCTGGTCAGACCGCAGTTGGAGTACTGCGTGCAATTCTGGGCGCCACACTTCAAGAAGGATGCGGATAACCTGGAGAGGGTCCAGAGAAGGGCAACTCATATGGTCAAGGGCCTGCAGACCAAGCCCTACGAGGAGAGACTAGAGAAACTGGACCTTTTCAGCCTCCGCAAGAGAAGGTTGAGAGGCGACCTTGTGGCTGCCTTTAAGTTCATCACGGGGGCACAGAAGGGAATTGGTGAGTATTTATTCACCAAGGCGCCCCCGGGGGTTACAAGAAACAATGGGCACAAGCTAGCAGAGAGCAGATTTAGATTGGACATTAGGAAGAACTTCTTCACAGTTCGAGTGGCCAAGGTCTGGAACGGGCTCCCAAGAGAGGTGGTGCTCTCCCCTACCCTAGGGGTCTTCAAGAGGAGGTTAGATGAGTATCTAGCTGGGGTCATCTAGACCCAGCACTCTTTCCTGCTTATGCAGGGGATCGGACTCGATGATCTATTGAGGTCCCTTCCGACCCTAACATCTATGAATCTATGAATCTGTAAGGGAGAGCACCACCTCCCTTGGGAGCCCATTCCAGACTTTGGCCACTCTAACTGTGAAGAAGTTCTTCCTAATGTCCAGTCTAAATCTGCTCTCTGCTAGCTTATGGCCATTATTTCTTGTAACCCCCGGGGGCGCCTTGGTGAATAAAACCTCACCAATTCCCTTCTGTGCCCCCGTGATGAACTTATAGGCAGCCACAAGGTTGCCTTTCAACCTTCTCTTGCGGAGGCTGAAGACGTCCAGGTGCCCCAGTCTCTCCTCATAGGGCTTGGCGTGCAAGCCCTTAACCATACCAGTGGCCCTTCTCTGGACCCTCTCCAGGTTATCCACATCCCTCTTGAAGTGCGGCGCCCAAAACTGCATGCAGTATTCCAACTGTGGTCTGACCAGTGCCCGATAGAGGGGAAGTATCACCTCCTTGGATCTGTTCGTCATGCATCTGCTGATGCATGATAAAGTGCCATTAGCTTTTCTGATGGCTTCATCACACTGCCGACTCATGTTCATCTTGGAGTCCACTAGGACTCCAAGATCCCTTCCCACTTCCGTGCCTCCCAGCAGGTTATTTCCGAGGCAGTAGGTATGCTGGATATTTTTCCTCCCTAGGTGAAACACTTTGCATTTCTCCTTGTTGCATTCCATTCTGTTGTTTTCCGCCCATATGTCCAACCTGTCCAGGTCTGCTTGTAGTTTTTCCCTGCCCTCCGGCGTGTCCACTTCTCCCCACAGTTTTGTGTCATCCGCAAACTTGGACAGAGTACACTTCGCTCCCCCGTCCAAGTCGCTGATGAAGACATTGAAGAGTATCGGTCCAAGGACCGAGCCCTGCGGGACCCCACTGCCCGCACCCTTCCAGGTCGATACCGACCCATCCACTATGACTCTCTGGGTGCGACCCTCCAGCCAATTCTCCACCCACCGGACTGTGTAGTCATCCAAGTCACAGCCTCTTAACTTGTTTACCAGTGGGATACCGTATCGAAGGTCTTCCTGAAGTCTAAGTATACGACATCAACCCCTACTCCTATGTCCAGGCATTTTGTAACCTGGTCATAAAAAGAGACTAGATTAGTCAGGCATGATCTACCTGCTACGAACCTGTGCTGGTTTCCCCTCAGCATAATTTGTCCTGCAGGGCTCTCGCAAATGTGAGCCTTGACAATTTTTTCAAAGACTTTGCCTAGGATGGAGGTGAGAGTGACTGGCCTATAGTTGCCCGGGTCCTCCTTCCTCCCCTTCTTGAAAATGGGGACCACATTGGCCCTTTTCCAGTCCTCTGGGACCTGGCCCATGCACCACGAGTTTTCAAATATTACTGCCAGTGGCTGTGCAATGACATTAGCCAGTGCCTTCAGTACCCTTGGATGGAGCTCATCCGGGCCTGCCAACTTAAAGGCATCCAGTTCCTCCAAATGACTCTGCACCATCTCAGAGTCTACGCATGGCAGTCTGGTACCTTGCTGCTGCTTCTCTACAACCCCAGTGAGAGCTTTGTCCTGCCCCTCACTTAGGAACACTGAGGCAAAGAACTCGTTGAGGAGTTCAGCCATGTCCCCCCTGTCCATCACGAATTGCTTCTGCCCATTTAGCAGGGGTCCTATTCCACCCTGGGCCTTCCTTTTACTCCCTATATATCTAAAAAACAATTTTTTGTTATCCTTTAGTTGGGATGCCATCTTCAGCTCCATGGTAGCTTTGGCCCATCTAACTGCCTCCCTACAAGTGCGAGCAGAGGAGGTATACTCCTCTTTGGTAATCTCTCCCCTTTTAGTCTGCAGGCTGCCCTGGATTTCTCTGGTCAGCCAAGGAAGCCTCCTGGCCCCTTTCCCTCTTTTTCCTTGCATCGGGATCGTCTCCCTCTGTGCCTGAAAGATCATTTCCTTAAGGCACAGCCACCCTTCCTGGGCTCCCATCTCTTCAAAACTCCTACTCTGCAGTGTGTCCTTGACTAATCGCCTGAATTCATTGAAATCAGCTTTCCTTAAGTCTAGCACTTTCACCCTACTAGTTACCTTACCCACTCGATGTCTTATGGTGAATTCTATTATTTGGTGATCACTGTCCTCCAGGTGACTACCAATCTGTAGGTCCCCTACCATATCATACCCCGTTGTCAATACCAGGTCCAGTAAGGCATTCCCCCTAGTGGGACCGTGTACCTCCTGCGTCAGTTGGAGGTCCTGTACGCAGGATAGGAACGTACATGGACGGTGGGACTTTGCTGTCTCTGTCTCCCAGCAGATGTCTGGGTAGTTTAGGTCCCCCATGACTACCGCCTCCTTAGTTTTTATGGTCTCTGAGAGCTGCCTCAGGAGCCCTGAGTCTAGTTCTTTCCCTTGGTGTGGAGGTCTGTAGCAGACCCCTACCACTAAATCCCTTTCTCCTTCCCCCCATGTAACTTAACCCACAATCCTTCTACTTTGTCCTCCTTCGATTCCGTCTTGATAAAGGTCAATGTATATTGCTCATTGACATAGAGCGCAACCCCTCCCCCTTTCTTCCCCGCCCTGTCTTTTCTGTACAGCCTATAACCCTCAATATGTACCACCCAGTCGTGGGAAGAATCCCACCAGGTTTCAGATAGCCCTACTAAGTCGTAGGTGTTTTATGCAAGCAGGAGTGCTAGTTCATCCTGCTTGTTCCCCATGCTCCTAGCATTAGTATATAGGCACTTGAGCCCTGTGACTGGTGCCTTTTTTGCCCCCCAGCTCTGATTCCCAAAGGGCCCCTTATTGCTTACCTGCTTATTGCTTACCTGTGCTGTATTGCTGGCTGCCCCATGGATTGCAGGTTCCCGATGTTCTCCTTCTTCAGGCTGGGCTGTCCTTGTGGGTGCCACATGGCACTTGTATTGCTTGTTCCCTCCCTGGCTGCCATGTGTCCCATGTGCTTCAGGTTGACCACTCCTGATTTAGACAGTATTATATTCTTTTTATTTCTTTTAAGTATGACAGCAGATTAAATAGTATGTATTCTATCAAATGGAATATTCTATCAAATGGAATCTTTTTGGTTCTAAGTCATTAAAATGGGTATATTGTATGGAATAGTTAATGCTGGTAGAGCATTTTGAAAATGAAAAAGGTTTTGTAAAAGCTAAGTATTATTATTTGTCAGTGGCAAAATTAAGAGCAAAATAATAACTTGAACAAACCATGAAATAATTAATTAGCTAACAAATCTGTGGAAAAAAGGAAAATAAGAGAGATGCTGAATTACATCACTTCACTCTCATGCTTAAATTAATCTAATTGCATTTCAGGAATATTCCTGCCCATGGTGTGTCATAGGTACAATGCATTGAGCATGTATGCCAAGAAGGGATAAATTCAGAATGAATAATTGGTGGATATGAAAGACAATTGCATTTTGTAGTGTATTATTTTAGTTTTAAAAAGTTATATGAAACTGACAGAGATTATTTTATTATTTATCATTTTTATATATTATAACGAACCCTTATTAAGTAAGATTGTTATGTGAACTGAGAGGTTAGGGTTTACTAATCCATCTCATTATCCAACTTAAATTCCCAAGGATTAATTTGAAACACTTCCTGATATAAATATAAATTAAAAATACATGCATGACAACACCATGATCCAAGTTATTGGTTTAGCTCTTTCTTTTCAGTGTAGTTCTTATTATTCATATTGAATATTATCATTGATGTTATTAATATTTCTTTAAAAATGGAAAAATAGGCATATGTCTAAATGGATTAGATACCAAAGGACTTCTGAAATCAAGGGTTAAGTGTCAGTATCAGATGAAGAAATCTAGTCTCTTTAAGAATCAGAAACTTAAGTAAGAAATATATAAAAGGATGTTGGGGTGATGGGGTGGAAATCAAGGATGGAGAAGGGAAAGGAGCAAATAGAGTTGGTGGGAAACTGCATAGTTAAATATGGGGGAAGGCAGCCTGTTGGAGGAAGGGAAAAGGAGAAGGATGAGAGTGGATGTCTGTTAATAGAACTCTTGCTCTTGATGCACACCTCTGTGGTTCCAGCCACTATGCATTCCTGCTTGGGTGGTCAGATGTCCACATGAACTTTGAAAGTTCCCTTGTGAAATGGAATGGATTGTGGCAACTGCAAGCACTCACTTGTAACACCCCTACAATTCCATAAAACATTTTTACCTTAGTGGATGCTTTCATTCAAAATCTAATGATTGTAGTCCATTCCAAGGTCAAATCCTTACTATTTAAAAAAAACCGGTTTGATATTCATTTTTTATAACTCTTGAAGTAGTACATGTGTCTTTACATCCTAAAGCAATGATGTCATAATCACAAAAAAGAAAATGGCTTTGTGTTTCTTGTTTAACCAAACACTAGATGTTTCCTCTAAATTTTGGATCTAATGAGATTTTTAGTATGATTGATTATAGTTTTTTAAAAAGATTAGCTATAATACCATTAATTTAGAAAAGTAAACTCAGTTTGGATGCCTTTCAAAATGTATTGACTTCTTCTGAACTAAGTGATATAGTTGAATTTTTGTGATAGTACTATGAATCAAATGATTATTCTATTTTTATATTAAGATGAACATTTCTCAGTTCCTATCATAATTCATACATCTCTAATAAATATATTTTTTCATGTAAACAGCTTTTGAAAATATTCAGTTCTTATTTAGTCAAATATCTCCCCATATACCATGTCTGCTTTCCCTAAATTTAAAAAAAAATCTCTCTAAATTACAGAATACAGTAACCAGTGATCTGTGTGAATAAGCATCTCAGTATGAGAATGTGCAAAACATAAAATTAGCCATAATACCAAAATTACATTTAACAGCTGGGTGATGGTGGCAGATTATGAGCTAACAGCTTCAACAGCAAGAACCATATTAGCCAATTAAACTGAATTAGAGATACTGGTTTTCTAATGAGGGCTGTTGTCCGGTAGGAACTGAACTGTGACCTCATTAGACTCTGAACTCCATATGAACAGTATAATTTCAATCCTTAAGCAGCAGCTCAATTGGAATTTCTATGCTTATTAAGGGCTTTAATCACAAGCAAATGGCTTATGATTAGTGCTCATGCTCATGAGGGCAGGAGGTTGTAATATGGCAGCAAGGTTGTAATTTTATTCTTGAAATGATTCACAAAAATATTTCAATGTCAAGTAAAATATCCAAGAATATTCAGACAAAAGATTCTGTTATATAACAAAGCATCCAATATAAAACATAAATAATGAACAGTTTTATATTATAATCTTCACTACTTCACACACTTATATTCTTCACTACTATATTGTAGAATAATGAGCTCACAAATTATGAAGAATGGCTGTATAGTACATATTTAGGGAAGTTTGTGATACCTAGAAACACAATAAGTCTTCACTAGGTGACAGAAGACTTCTTGCTTTTTAACACCTGCTCTCTGAAGAGAAATGGTTGAATCTTATAGATTCATAGATTCATAGACATTAGGGTTGGAAGGGACCTCGGAAGAACATTGAATCCAGTCCCCTGCCCCTGGGGCAGGAAATCAGCTAGGGTCAAAGGATTTCAGCAAGATAGACATCCAAATATTTCTTAAAAGAGTCCAGAGAAGGTGTTTGCCCCACCCCTGGAGGGAGTCTATTCCAGGCCTTGGGGGCTCGGACAGTAAAGAAGTTTTTCCTTATGTCCAGCCTAAAATGGTCTTGGAGGAGTTTGTTACTGTTTGATCTTGTCATCCCTTGGGGTGCTCTGGTAAACAGGTGTTCCTCAGATTCTGATGTACACCCGTTGTATCCTTACTGGCAGCCACCAGCTCACCCCTGAGCCTGTGCTTCTCCAGGCTGAAGAGTCACATGGCTCTCAGCCTCTCATCACAAGGCCTGCTCTCTTGTCTTCTGATCATGTGTGTGGCTCTCCTCTGAACTCTCTCAAGCTTCTCTACATCCTTTTTGAATAGTGGAGACCAGAACTGGATGCATTACTCCCGCTGTGGCCTCACCAAAGCTACGTACAGCAGGAGGACGACATCCTGAGATTTGCTTGAGAAGCATGTATAGATGCATGCCAGAGTTTTCTTCACTTTAACACCTGTGACATCGCATTGGTGTCTCATATTCATCTTGTGGTCAATTATGACCACCAAGTCCCTTTCGACCATAGTGCTAGCGAGCATAGCACTGCCAAGCCTATAAGTGTGATGCAGGTTTCCGCCCCACTCTCTGAGGTGGAGTACCTTGTATTTTTCTGTATTGAATGTCATCAGGTTTTTATCTGCTCACTTCCAGATACCAGAAATATGGATTTAGAAGTCTAATGTTACATATTTGTATTTCAAAATCTAAATTCCTATCTAGAATAGTTGTAAATTATATCATCCAATCTTGGACAATAGCTAAGATTTTTTAGTTTTGCCATGTCTAGTACATAGCACAATCTTCCCCTGGGCTAAAAATAATCGCTTTATGATTTTTTTAAAAATTAAATCACCCTTGAAAAAAATGGGTCTAGCAGGGAGGGGAAAAAAATCAGCCTTTCTAACTAGTACAATTTTGTTAAAAAAAAAGAAAAAAAGAAAAGAGCAGTAGAGGTGTTCAGATCTCACCTATCCCTGAAGCACTTGCATTCTTTAATCTCAGCACAAAGTATAGATTTAGTGTTCTAAGCCTGATTTAAGTGAGACAATATTTTATAAAACTCTCTTTTAATTAAAATTTAAAGGAAGTGAAACCAGCAGTCCACAAAATCAATTTTAAACTTAATTTCATTGTTTTGGAATTAAGGTACTTTAAAAATCAAATTAAGCAAGACCCTGTAGGAGATGCTGAAGATATATGCTAATTTTTACCACTAACAAACACTGTGCACATCATTTTTTCAATATTGGCTTTTCGAAGGCAGTAACATTCTTTTAGGACTGAATTTTCAAAAGAGCTCAGTCTCCAACAGCCTAATAAATGTTCAATTTTCACAGCTACAAATTGTTCACATTGGGAGCTTCTGGATGTTAATCTCTTCTGAAAATTTTAGCCTACCAACAGAGCTGACTGTTTGAAAATGTGGCTCTTAATTTCTGGATTTCTTTTCCTTTGTTTTCTTCTTTGTAAGGTGTATTTTTCCAGGAAGATATATTTCGGTATAACCAAGGTTAGGAAATACCAGTTAAGTGCTCTTCAGAGTGACACCTTCCAAGTTCTGAAGCGGTCTGAATATAAACAACTAGTACTTGTTGGCACTATATTTGAACCCAGCCCCTACACCTTTGTTCTGGGTAACCACAACCCTCAGACTGACCACAACACCTGCCACTTGATAATAGGCAAATTTATTGATACAGATTAAGAACAGAAAAACAACAATACAAACAATTCTATATCTGCCAATCCTAGGGCTGTCATCAGAGTCAAAGTACATCTGGTCAATTATACTCTTTCCCTTAAGTGTCAGCAGTCTGGAGGTGGGATGCTGAGGCCCAGAGCCCCCCTCCAGTGAAGTGCATGAGATAAGCTGCTGGTATGCCCTCTCTCCATTGTGGCCTCAGGGACCCTTCCCAGGGGACAGGGGTGGGGATGAGGACCCCTCTCAAGGAAGACAAGGAAGGACAAGAAGGAACAGGGAAGGATGGGAGAGATGAGACAAAGGGAGGATGAGAAAGAATGGGAGGGACACTGTTAATCTCAAGTCTCTGCTTTTGTATTCTCCTTCCCCTTTGATGACTCCTGATGACTCTTCATCTGTGGCTATCTCTGGTTGGTTGTCTCTCTGTGGTCATACAGCCACATAGTCTTCTGGGACTTCACCAAAATTGGTGTGTTCCTCCAAAATCAGGACTCAGCCCCAGGCCGTGCCCCCCCGCCCCCCACCGAGGCCTTGTTGCTGGTGTTACTGAGCTCATGTTATGCGATAGTATGGTACATAATTCTTTGGTTCCTAGGCTATGTGTCCTTGGTGTGGTAGACAACCTGTCTGCCTTGAAGGCTGTGGTCTTGTGTTATGGGATGCTCCCCTCAATTCTCAGGCTGTGTCCCTTCATTGACCTTGTTGTGCTAGACAGCCCATCTGCTTTCAGAGCCATGAGAAGCTGTGTGTGCGTCTCCCAAGCTCTTTTGGAATCCATTTAACCTCTGCTGCCCATCCTGACGCCTTATAATGCATATATCTATACCTATAAGCCAATTCCCCCCCAAAACAGGCCTTTAAATACTGTTTCTAAGATGATAGTACTGAGCACCTAGTTAATTTCCTAGCTGAATCAGTGCTTCTTTATAGGCTTTGGTTCCTGATTCTTCACTGCTTCATATCTTTTGGCTTATGCATCTTGCCACCTTAGTTGCACAATTTACCATTTTTTGTCAAGCAGCCTACAGCCTGGTGCTTTGGGTCTATAGCCTGGGATGTGAGAGATATCAGTGTGATATCCCCTCAGGGTGAGGTGGGTCTACAACTAGGTCTCCCACTTCTTGTGTGAATGCTTTACTCACTAGACTGTTACAGAAAATGGGCAACACCACAACTTCCTCCTCCTCTGTCAGTTGCTTTTTAAAAGAATAAATCTTAATTAGTTCTGTCAAAGGGTACTTGGAGGTGACTCTCTGCTCAGGTGTACAGGTTTTATTTAATTACCCTTTGCACCAGATAGAGAGCTTTATTACCTACTTGGGTTTTATTCTACTTCGGGGGCCAAGTACTATAAATTGAGGTGTTGTTGCCCATGAGTAATGAGTCTTTAATTCAGTCTCCTCCCAAAGCCATCTTCTTTGTTTGCCCATCCCTTTGGCATTAATTCCTTGCTATCTTAGCGACAACCTGTTTAGCCATCCAGTTCCTTGGGTGTCTAACTCTCCCCCTGTAATCAAACAGGAAGTCTAAGTAGCATGGAGATACCTAATCTGAATCTAAATATTCTGCTGAGCAATTTTTCAGCCTGGCCGACTATTGTTTTTTGCCTATTGACAACTGAGAAGACTCCTGTCCAGATACTGCATGGTATGAATGTGATGATTTATATGGACATTAAATCGAGATATTTTTACAAAAAATCTTTCTTTTTGTTTTTTTAGACTACCAAAAATATAGTCTTTTGACCTTGTGCTATACAGATTCTGCAGATAGATTTACTCTTTAAAATCTATACTGCACATACACCTAGACAGGGCAAGAAAAGAAAAATCTTTATAAAATGGCAGCTAGAAAGAGATTTACAATACAAAATCCTGGTGCTAAGTCTAATTTGGATTCTTCTGCTAGTGTTACTCAAGATTAAGCTGATACATTTCACAGTTTCTATTGCTTCTGCAAGAAGTACCATAGGTATCATTCTTCTCTCGCTTTCCGCAGTATAAATTGGGATTAACTTCCTTGACGTCAATAGCATTATCTTGGTCTAAGTACGAGGTGATTCGGGTCCGTTTTTTCATTGACCTTAGTGGCCTGTGGATTAGGCTCTGAAATTGCTGGTGAACAGTAATTTTGCCTGCCCAGGAAATTTGAGGTATCTTTTACACATTCCTGTGTTTTTGTATTCTTATTTTTTATTTATGGAATGGGCATCCAGAACCTAAATATGTATCTGTGGAAACTTTCCTAAAAGTACAAAAGTAAAAAAAAAAAATGATGGACCAGGCCTATGATTGGTGAGCTATGCATATCTCAGCAACAGGTCCAATGCCTATGGTGTTGGTAGGCCACCTAAACAGTTGAGTATGTAGCCAACATCTTTTCCTCAGGTCTCATTGTCAGTTGTCCTACTGTTCTTACAGTTAGGAAGTTTTTCTAATCTAAATCTGCTTTGCTGCAGTTTAAACGCATTTCCCTGCCCCTTCTTAATTTCCATTTTTTTTTTTTACAAACTAAACATATTCCTTTTACACTTTCCTCATATACTTTGGCTTTTTACCAATTTATTACCTTTGTTATTTACCTTTGGATTCTCTCCAGTATCTTTTCATTGTTTGCAAAATATATTGCCCCAAACTAGACATGGTACTGCAGCTGAGGTCTAATGAATACCAAGAGTAGTACTGTCATCTGCCATTTCTTGCATTTAATGCCTTTGTTAATGCAAAACAAAAGTCAATTTGCCTCTTTTGCACCACATTGCTAATTCAGGATGAATTTGTAAACCTACCATAACCTCAGATTGTTTTTAAGAGTGTTACTGCTAAACTTCGTTATTTTCTATTCTGGGTTTATTCTGTCATAGTTAATCTGATGCCCTTTGAAGTTAATAGAAAGGCTCTCATTAATGTAGGTGTGTTTACAATGAAATCTATAATATATGGAAACTTACTGGATGAATAATTGATTCTAAGGATTGTGCTGCAATGCTTCTCCAAGATCATCCTACTCTGTGGTTTAATCTAATTTTGACAGAAACATTTTCAAAACAGTATCAGATTACCATTCAACCAGAGGGCATTTGACAGAAACATTTTCAAAATAGTATCATTACCATTCAACCAGAGGGCATTTGGTCTAGAAAGTAAGATTAGACATTTCTGTATGTACTACATAGCAAGTATTAAAATGTATTGTTATGTATCGGACTTTATTAAGCCAGTACAAAGCAAAAATACCCCATGAAAAACATAACTACTGCAGTTTATAAATTAGCAGTACTTTCATATCAACAAAAAAGTAATATGTAGCCCAAAGTTTTCACACAAGCAACTGAATATATTTGAACCACATATTATGAGATTGTCCTGGCCCAATTACAGATTCATCTGAAGCTATTACAAGGCCTACTCCTTCACAGCTATAGGTAATAACTAAGTCCAAATGTAATTACTTTAAACACAAGGTGTTGTTGTTATTAAATGCTGCCAAAATTTCTGTATAGGTCCATGTCAAAAACTCATGCTGGTGTTGGTGCTTCAGTGTACCAGGTGTGTCCCATCTCATAATAGTCAAATTGCTTTAATAAAATCACAATAGCACAGCAGGTTTAGTGAAGGAGCAGTACCATGAGGGCTTAATGATGCATGTAGAAATGTCCCATGCCCTGCAGGCTCCTTTTTCTCACCTGCTCATTAATCTATAGGGAACCAAGATAAACTGTTGCCAGTGTGTTATCTGGTGGAGACAATTGGCAGGATCTTTTTCAGCTAGCCACATGACTGAGATACTTGATTCTCATTATTCACTGGAAACATGTGGTCTTGAATATTTTATTTTCCTAAGATGGCTAGCTTTCAAATGCCTAGAAGAGGGCCAGTTTTCACTGTTGTCTGGTTTATGGTTAAAGGCATACTTAATTCTTTTTTGTTCCAGAACATTTTGAATGTGTTTTTAGCTGATTCTTCTTGAAGTTTCACTCATCTTCAGTGTTCTCTCATGAACATGTTGTTGGTTTATTTGACCACTTTGTAGAGTTTACTTTATTAAAAAAGCTAGTTTCCCAGGAGATAATAGTTATGCTCATTGTACCTCTTTAGTTTGCTTTCCTCTAGGTGAAATTTACCTCTGTTCATCAGTCAGAAGATATGTGCAAAAAATTCCTGTGTTGGCTTTGTCCCATTGGCCCAATGGGATCTTCTGTTAAACTTCTAAGTAACTTCAATGAGAACAAAGTAAACCACTGCAAAGTGAATTTGAAAAACCCAGCCACAACTCTGTGCACCTCTTAGTGTACTTTAATTGGTGAATAGGACTTATTCTGACCCTTCTGTGTAAGGGTGAATTTTGCTCTTTACAAGAGACCTGTTTTCATAATATAGTATTAATAACCTGTCTTAGTTTATGAGAACAGTATGGTGAAATGAATTAAAAATCAACTTGGATTCACTGTGAAAACTGAATGGTGGACAAAAAATATGGCAAAATAATGAAAAATATAATTTTAGAAATTCTTTCATTGCTCATTGTACAACATGCTTTTAACAATAGAGGCAACGATATTTATAACTACTATGTACATTGTATCTTTTAATGAGATTACATTATTAATCTAAATAAATATTGACATAGTTTAGGGTAATTTAAGAAGAAAAATGGAAAGACACACTTGTTAATTGCACATTATAGGTACAGTGGGCAAACATGAAGGTCCTACTGTTATTTTGCTTTTCAAATAATCACTTCTTTGGCAGAGTTGCTTCTGATATTTATCTCCTATATACTATCCTTCAATTAATAATATTATTCTTTTTTATGATCCATTCAGATAAGATAATCTAGGATCTATGATCCAATGATATTGTACCTGGAAATACCTTATTTTTTGCAAAGAAAATTATGTTTTAGCATTTCCTTCATAATTGCCAAGCCAGTGAATTTAATGGCATCAGAAACCACCAGTTTCTCATGAAGCTGGTCCTGTATTTGTATGTGGACAGATGCTTTTAGTTAAAGATATACCAATAGAAAGTATTTTAATCTTTTCTTCAGCTTAGTTCTTTTATATTTTTTATGCACTCGATATAATTAACAAGTGAGAACCTGCCCACGCTACACCAGAAAAGAAGAGAATAACACAGCTTTAAAATAATTTCAACGCCTGACTTTTCTGCTAATAAAGGAGTCTGAATGATATGATTCTGCAACCTAGTCTCAAACTTCAGCCAATTAATTTATGTAAGTTAATTTAACAAGTCTTAAAAAAGAATATTCTTCCCCTAGTGATGGTAGGTGTCAGTCTCGCAGCATAATACAGCAACAGTCTTGGGTCATTAATTTTAAGAAGTGATAATTCATACCCAGGAACTATGTCACTGATAACCAGCACTTACTAAGCTTAAAAAGATCACTTTTTTTTTTTCATCACAAGGATTGATTTTTTGGGGGCATAAATTACTTGAAATAACTATAAAATGCTTTGGGTAATGATGAGTTGCCTGGAATCCTAAGGGAATGTGTATGGCATGACAACTGGCACATTATCCTTGGTAAAAACTTAAATAAGGTCTATTTTTCTTAAGGCATTGTTTATTTCCTCAGAAAAGCTCCAGTATCCTGAACAGTGGAGGGCAGATATATGCACACTTGCTGGGCAGACACAGACTTAATTTTATTTTTATGTGTACTTCTATGTGCACAAAAGAAATCACCAAACAGTTAATTGTTGCAGACCACATTGTATCAATTATTACACATCGTGAAATCTGTTTACTTTTCTTTTTTTTTTTTTTTTAAGTAAGAAGTTGTATTATATTTTACGAAGGACAATAGATGAGTTAAGTGGTAGGTGTGATGAGAAGAATTTATTCCCATTTTTGTCCCATCGTGGCACAATTTCAAGGATGACATGCCTGCTTAGAAATTCTGTCCTTCTTTAGGCTAGTTCAATTAGATCAGACATCAGAATACCATTTGTTTCATTCTTGCAGAATCTTAAACTGGTTTTCTAGCCTTGTCATTCCAGTTAAGGTTACTAGAAGTGATACATCTCAAATCCTGCATAACTCATTGGAGTCTGACAGTCTATTACTAAACATCTTGCAGTGAATTCATGATATACAGTCTGATTCTCATTGGACACATCTACATGTTCATTAATGGACTTTTCCTAATACACATTAAATTTAGTACTTTTGGGTGCCTGTATACAAGTGCAGAGGCTGCTCCAATATGCTGTAATTACAGCAATTAATTGAGTCTGCTGGAGTGTGGTAATTACTGCACTCCAGCAACCTTCTGTGTCTCGTGTGTGAGTATCCCCACAATTAAAAATCAAATGAGCTCTAATTCAAGTGCTCCCGCTGCCATTTTTAAGCATGGGGATGCTGATACATGAGAGGCTATGGCACTTTAATTAGAGAGGCTCTCAGAGCCACTCTAATTAAAGCACTGCCTGTCCCTCCCCACAAACTCCTGGAGCACGTGTAAAAGTTCCCTCTAATGTGAGGTACTAAAAGGCACATTAGGCTGCCCTACTGTGCAGTAGTGAAAGTGCTTTTAGCAAAGTTAAATGTGCAGTAGCCTAATTTTACTGTGTATTAGCATATTACATGGTTTTGTAGCAAACCCCCCAGTTGTTCTTTTTTTATTTATTTAAAAATAAATTCCCTCCCCTTCCCTAACCATTTCTGACTTTTTTTCTCCCTCTCTGTTCCCTATAGATAAGTATAAGTGAGTTAAGACACAGGATAAGATTCAGCATTTTATTTTGGTAGCAAGCTGTATTTGTTTTTTTTTTCTCCTTCTTTTCAAATAAGTGCCCTGTTATGGATATCCACTGTTTTATATTGTATAATTATTATGTTTATATTGATTTTTACTGTTCTATATTAGTTTTACTGATACTATATTATTTAGGCCTACATATGTAAGTTAGCATAAGTCATGTCAAGTTTCCATTTTGTTTGTCAAGTCTTCATCTTGTGGTCCCTGCCCGGGCATATCCTATTGTAACTCTGTTGTAAAAGTGTGACTCATACCTACCCCACCTATGTAACTTGGTTCCTGAATGAATGGGGATGAATGAGGGTGCTTGAGAGACAATGGCAGTAGGTCTAAAAATAGCTCCCTCTGAATGGTTCCATCAACTCAATGACCCAACCATCAGCCTGCATTGACCCTCCCTGGCTCAAGATTTGAAAGACAAAGACTGCTGCAGATCCCACCCAAGCCACTATTCCAGACACCTGAAACTGCATGCCCTGACCTGAAATCCACATGCTCAGTGCACCAGGGGCTGGCCCTTGCCTGGGTAGGCCCCCTGCCGCTGGTGTCACAGAAGGTCTGCCCCTATAAAAGGGGCAGTGAAGACAGACCCAGTGAAGACAGGCGCCATCTTCACCTGGACCAGACCTGCTCCACATTACACTGCCTATCAACCCAGAGGCCCTGCCAGTGACACCCCACTCTGGACAATACCTGCTGGACAAAGATACTGACTGGCCATCAAGGACCCCCTTCCAGCCTGGATAGGTAGCTATCAGCCCCACCCTCTCTTCAACCAAGGGCTTGAACTCTGTTTCTCTTCCCTACCTGGACTCCAACCCTTCCACTGAGTCTCTTTCTCCTGCTACCATTGTAAGTGCTTGTGTGTGTGTGTGTGAGAGAGAGAGAGAGAACCAATAACTTAATGGAGCTGTGTAGTGTGTCGTCTGTTTAATAAACCTGTTATTTTGAAACTCCAAGTTGGGTTTTTGCCTGTTTCCTGACTGTCTCCCCCTTGCCACCACTTATCTGCCCCCTGATCTCCCAGCTGTCTGCCTCACTTTCTAGCTAGAAGCTCCCATCTGTCTTCCTCTCTCTCTTTCCTGGCTGTCTCCTCCTTGCCCCTGGGCTTTTCCCTTTGCACCAGTGACCTCAAGTAACCCTGGGGCCACTTGACCTTAAAAAAACCCCAGCTTCCTTCCAGCCTGTCAGTTCTAATCCTGATCCCAGCAACTTTCTCTCCTGGCACTTTCACTGTGTCATTTTAACCCCCATCCATCTCCCTCCTACCCCTCCGTGTGGAGATCTTTAACTCTTGATTCCCCCTCCCATAGTCACCAAGCACCCTAGGTATCCCAAGTACCCTAAGCACACATATACATCCCACACCACCCAAGTTAGGAACTCACCCGTGTGTATGTGTAGGTGGGTGGTTTGTGTGTGAACTGGTGAACATACCTATATGTCATCTTGTGTGTGATATATGAATTAGTGATTCATGTATGTGTATTGGGTGTGCGCGTATTGGCAATTGATTTTTGTCTAACTTTTGGTCTGTATAGTGTATAGGTGCTTGAATTGGTGATAGGTGTGCATGTGTCTCAGCTGGTAATTTTGGATTTGTGTGTGTGCCTGAGTTGGTAGTATGTGGGTGTATGCACCTAGTGTGTGTGTATGCACCTACTTTATTTTTGAGTGTGTGCATGTGCAATTGTACACCATGCCTTCCTGTCTAACAGCACGATATTGAGATCCTGAGCGTTGGCTTGACTCCACAGAGCAGCAGTTTTTTATGTGACATTTTAATGCACAGTAAAATAGGCTACTGTGCATTAAAGCACATATGTAGATGCACCTATTTACAATAAAGTCTTAACACTGGCATAGAAACAGATATCAGCCTACATGTGAAATTTATTTCAGAGATTGATGTGAAATGGTTGGCTAAATTGTTCTTTGTTCTTTACAAAAGAGTACATTCAAGGTAGCATTGGAACCGGCTACCTAGAGAAGCTGTGGAATCTCCATCCTTGGAAACTTTCATAAGAAGGTTAAATAAACACTTGGCTGGGATGGTATAGTCAGGGATGATCCTGCCTTGAGTAGGAACTGGACTAGATGATCTTTTGAGGTCCCTTCCAGGCCTACTTCTTATGATCCTATGGTTTTGTCTTCATTTTTTTTCTATATGATATTGAGAATATGCTGGCTTGCTAAGTTCTTTCATGTGTTATCTCTTTTCAGACTCTTCAGCTTACTGATTACATTGCTTAGGGCTCATATTTTCAAAGTGAGCAAAATAGAAGGTCATGCATTTCTATCACATTTACAACCTTTCTGTTGAGTATGGTATTGAATGACAACGTCCCTTCACACACAGCTGAATTAACTTTGAAAATTTGGGCTGGAATTTTCATAAGAAAGCTTATGTCATGAAGTTAATGGTGTTTCCTAATTCCTCTGAATGCAGAAATACTGTGAAAGTCATCTCAGGGCTAATATGGTTGTTTAATGTCTTAAAGAGAATGAAGTAGAGAAATCTGAAAGTTGTGCAAGTTATGTCACTGGAGGAGAAATTAAAGAGGAAGACAGAAGTTCATGAAAAAATAGGCAGTGGGCCAAAATACATACATCTGGTAAAATAGGGCTGTGACTATATGTGTTTTTGGAGGAGAGGGGTGAAAGAATGTTTATCACCTCCCTCTCCCACCACTGATGCCACCACTACTGATGGCAGAGACAGCTTTTTCAGGTCTGGATTGCATGGGATTGGGGCAGGGGTGGGGCCCCACATGGGCTGATTTGCTCCGGTCCCTACACCCTGCTTGGGTTGGCTCTGCTAAACATTACTATATATGTACCCAGACCTCAGCACACTGAGCTGGGTCAGAGCAGCCCTGGCTGGTTAATTTACTATGAATTAGATCCATAGTAAATGCCTCATTGAGATGCACCCACTATGTGTTAAAAGGCTTTTACTAAGAATGCTAAGCAAAATAAGCAAGGCAGAAAACAGCGAGTAGGAGGAATTCTGTTCTGCTTAGATGAAGAGCCATTTTCTGATTTATATCATACTAATTTTGAATTATTTTATGGCTTCAAACACTATTGTTAAGAAGACTTTTTCTACCCACCATGGAAGAAAAGTCTCATATATAACAATACACACTGTAGAGGTCACCACCTGTTGTGAACTTTTGATTTAATCTTGCTTTTCCTTAATAAACAATTTGAGAACAGTGATAGCTTGGTTGTGCCCAAGAGCAAATTCCTATGAAATTCCAAGTTTTTGGTGACCATTATATAAACTATCAACAGTAAGGAAAAAGTAAAATTCTGAGCTGCTGCAGCATGTCCCATAGTAGCAGAAAATAATGGCTGCAGCCCCGAGCATGGGAAGCACATATTGAACATATGGACTATGAGCTGCCAGCAAACAGGCAGATTGCAGAGAAGTCAGTGAACCTTGCCAAGAACTCTCCTCTACTGATTGCCCTTGTCACGCTTTGGCTCTATGCAGGTTCTCAGATTATCAGAATGAGGATGGAATCAAACTTCCCACTAGGATACTGGATTCTCTCAGTTCTGAGTATTTCTTGCTGGCGGGTTTCCTGGCAATAGATGAAGGTTGTAAAGGAGGGTTGAAAGGAACTCAGCGTGCTATGGCAGCAGTTATGAGAAGCAATACGCTTGAATGTGGTATAAAAAATTAAAGGTACAGGCCTGGATATTTAATAAAATTTATCTTGTATGTTTACAGAAAAGTGGAGAAGGAGAAAGCATGTGCAATGCCCTCCCCCCATCTCACTCTAGTTATTAATAACCCTGAGCTTTAAAGTACCAGATGCCAAATGCACCCAGGAGTTTTACCAACCAAATCTGGCAGGTGGGTTTCACCCAAGCTCTCACTCTTTTGATGTCAAGTTTTCCCAAAACTCAATATATCATGTGAACCTGCCACCAAATCCCTGCTGTGTAGCAGCATGGCGTAGGCTTTTGTAGAGATTACCCCTTTTCTCTATCCTGACTTTCTGGTTCTCTCTCTCTCTCTCTGTCTACTTTATGCTTAGTAGAATTAATGTAAGCTATGAATACTTTAGTAAGCACAAGAAGTGATGTAATGTTAACAACGATGCAGGTAATTGTGAATAACAGAGGAGCAGGACACCTGGCTGGAGCAGTAAATTTACAGCCTGCACTACTATATACATTATTAATTGTCACTGCTTTGTGCTAACTCATGTGACCCCTTAACTTGCCATTTATTTGAATGAGAAGCTTCATAGGGAAATGAGATCAACATACTGCAGCCTGTGATTCCAGGGAAAATGTCAGCAGCTAGCTATGTAATTACTGCAGCTGCAGACTGTACCGGTAAAAAATGTAAAACACTTGAAATTTACCTGTGTTCACATCTGTGGAGCAAACACAAATATATTGTGTTGGATTTACATTTTTTTTTATGCATGCAATGGTATCCTCCATACTTTTCATCCATAATATTTTTCCCCCTCTTATATATGTTGTGTAGCAGCTTAGTGGTTCATTCTGAACTTTTGCTTTCAGGCTTGCACCATGGTGGGTGCCGCATGGTAATTATCAGGTTCCTTGTTTTGCACAGCCATCTGGTTAAGAGAGGCAACAAAAACTATTTCCATTTAGTGGTAGTGGAGGGTGAAAAAAGTAAAAAAATAAACATGGAAAAGTTTGTTTTGTTGCCCAATGTTCAGTACTGAAAATATTCATGACTTTTAGAAATACATAGATATATTCTTTTTCACATAAAGAAAATACAATAAAGAAATATATTAAAGAATAATTATTCCAAGGATTTATTTACTTCTGGTTTTTTTAGAGAAAAGTGGGTTCTCATTCTAACACAAAAATACACAATGCTTAGGAATTTCTCATCAACATGCAACGTATTTTCAAGTACTTAAAAAAATATTGTAAGCATTGGTATCCAGTCTACCTTCTCTTTCCCTCCTGGCTGTTTCATTTGCACTATAGTCTGTCAGATAAGAGCAAAAGGCATTCTGAATAAATATGGGGCTATAATGCACTTGTTCCTAGCATGGGGGTGCATGGGATCCCTCCTTGCGCAGAAGGACCAAGCACAATGGAGGGCTGTGAACTTGAGGCTCCCTTTAATGATCTGTCAATGTTGCTGTACAGAAGAGATTTAGCAAGAAGGTTCCTGAAAGTGAGGCAAAGCAAAACCGGTGGTATCTCTATTATATGGTACCACCTGCTATTTTCTTTATCTGTGTTGAATAATGTAAAAGCACAGAGACTAATTCAGACATTCGATTGGAACAGCAGCCACAAAGCACCTCTACTATCCCTCCACAGTGTGTAAAGAAGGGCTTATCTTCCCTGCTCCTCCATGGAGACCTCCTGTGTGGATAACCTGACTTCCTGAGCGTTACATTGAGAATAAGATTTGGGGCTACTTTGCTACTTGAGAAAATCATTTATACAGATTTTTTTTTTAAATAGCTCATTTAATTTGTTGTGGTTCTGCATCACAATAATGCCTGCAATTCCACTGAGTGCAGTAGCTGAGTCACTTGTGTCTAGTGACAACTAAATGAACAAAATCAATATTTCTGACTCACTTTATCAAAGTTTCTGGAGCATGGTCTTATTAATAAAGATAAATAAGAAAGGAGCAACTTTTAGACATGGATGGATATTGAAATTGGTACCTGATCAGCCTGAGAAATGCAGGTAGAGAAATGGATATTATAAATGTGATAATTCAGTCTGCCTTCCATACACATTGAAGTTGTATACTGTAGGAATACATTAGGATATCATAGATTCACCTAGGAGCCTAAAAAAGTTTAGTGAATGTTTGGTGTCCAATGTATCTATTTTATAAGAGCATACCTTCACCCCCTTAATCCTTGCAATGTGAAGCATCATTAAAGCAACCTAACAGGCAAATAAAGGAAACCCTCTGCATGGGTGCAGAGATAGCAGACAGCTATTCATATATGGTGTCTCTATTTGAATGTGGTCAGGGTGTTTCTATGCTTTAGCCAGCCTTGATTGCTAGAACAGGCTTTGGTTCCATAAACAGTCAGGTGTGCATGTACAGACATTACTCTTTGACTGATCTAAGTGGCCATAGATTGATTTAAACCCATAACCATTCAGAAGTTTGGTGCACATAGACCCATCTAAAAATGGTGCAAGTGTCCTAAGATAGACCTCATCCAATCTACACTTAATTGAGATCGATTCAGGTTAGACTAATTTATCAAACTTGTGTACTGTTCCCCTATCGATTTGAGTTAGATTGCTGTCCTCCAGCATCTCAGCCTGCTTTACAGCCCCCCTTGCTCCTGGCAGAGAGGCATGCTGGCACTGAGTCCATGATGGGCTGGTCCAGTTAATTGACCAGTGTTGGCCACCTCCTGGGGGACCCTATCCAGAGGCAGGGCATATTAGCTGGCATTCCCCCAGGATTAGTGGTAAAGTTCATCCCTCTGGGCCCAGACAACTTTCACTAAGGAAATACTGGGAGTGAAATACTACCACACAGACACAGGACTGAAACATCCCTCTTATAATGAAAGAATGGGGTAAGGGGGTGGTTTAAGAACTACACCCGCATTCTCCAGAATTGTCAGTTCCTGCCCACTCCAGTGATGATCCGAGTCCTGGCAGGACCCCAGGTCCCTGGACACTCTGAGGCAGTGGAGCAAGTGGAACTTGCCCCATGCAGTTCCTGGAGAGGGATCCAGCCCCTCCCTCTCTGGCAAAACATCTCAGAACTACTGCAAGGCCTGTTACCCACCCACAGCACTGCTTTCCAGCTTTCCCTGATCTCTGTTGTGCCAGGTGAAGAGCAATAACATGACTTTTGGCCCCCAGTGGGGGGGGGGGGCGGGGAGGAAGGGCCAAGATAGAGGACATAACACAGCTTGCCATCTCTGCCTGACTAGGCAAGTGCTGGGGGGTCCAAAATGCCTGCTCTTATGCTTCATTTTTATTAGCAAATGTTGCAACTTCACACAAAGGCTCTGTGTCTCCCATGTCAAATTGCAGAACCACCACCTGTATGAGGGAGGACAGTGTGTAGGATGCAATGGCATCTAGTGTTGGTTTTAGGGAAAATGGAACCCTGGAAAACCTTGTATTTTGGCACTCCCTCTCCCCCCATCAGCAGTGCAAGCAGAGACTGAGGCAGGTGGGCAGGGGTTCAGGGCACCCACCTCTCCCCCCGCAAGGGTGAAGGTGTATGCAGTTCTCTCTCAACCTAAACTAGATCACTCAGAGAAAACTGTGTTACTTAGATTAACTCCTCCCCTTTCAATGTCTATACGTGGCCTTAGACTAGTCCTGGGTTTGGTATAGCCCCTATCTTGTGACTGAATCAGGCAATTTCAAAGATGATGAAAAGTCACCTTTGTGTTTTCCCTGGATGAGCTGCCTTGACTGCTACATTTCCAGATGCAGGTCAATAACTCTGAATAAATACCTTATTTTAATAACACTTTGCCTTGTAAATGTTAATGATGCACAAATGTTTCAAGGTTTGAATAGGTTCCCCAAACTGCAGATTTCTCCCTGAAATTTATTTGAAACCCTTGAACTTCACATATGATCATTCTTATTGCATCTTCCCAATCCATCCAACTCTTTCTCAAGCACATTTTTTCTATAGAATCAGCAACATCAAGAATATGTTAGGGAGGCTGTCAAACTGACACTGTTAAAAAGAAGTACTTGGATAGACTGAGAATGTTCATTTCATCATGATACTGGGATTACCCAGGCAAGCTCCATTTCTGTATCTCCATTTGTAAAGAAAGTTTTTTGTGATGAAAGGTTAAGGAAGGAAAGATCTTTTCTGCATGAGAGAATGGAAGGAGTCAGATGTGGCTTAGGCTGATAAAAATTGATTTTCCCTACCTGAATTGCTCCCCAATGAACATCTTTGTAGCTCATCTTCATTGTTACTGGTGGCATCAGTACAGAGAGAAAGGTCCTGCTTAGTGGCAGGCAGTATTGAGGCTATTATTTTTAAGATAAATAAACCAAGGGAAAAATACTGGATTATACATTTTCCTTGCCTAATTAATCACCAGAGAGAGACTCTAGCAATTTTCCTTCCAGCTGCACATGTGTGTATATAAGAGCAAACATACACTTTGCTTTCATAAATTAAAAGATATAGCTAATAACCCTGTGAGATTCCCTTTCAGCGGTTAGGATTTTTTGGATTGTTTTTATGAAAATCTCTTTTTTATATTAGGTTTTTATTGAATAGTCTTGAACAATTGCTCAGTTAATCTCTAAGCCAGCCAAAATTATAAGAAATGTAGGATATTTTTAAGCATCTTTTAATTTTTAAGCTTCTATCTTGCAGCGAGTAGAAACAAGGAAAAGAAGTACCGTTGAGAGGTAACAACAGGAGATCAGGAGAAGAAATGAAATAAAGAAGGAATCCTTTAGGGTGATAAGAATAGAAGAGTAACTTACCCATTAGTATGAAAGAAGCTGCTAGGAATGCACAGAGGCAAAGTGAAGAGGACAGAAAGTTCAATTAAAAAAGGAAGAACACTAAATTATTCTGTTCCCCTCTATTTCCTTTAGAAGGTGGGAGGGTCCTTTAACTGAAGTAATCTGACTGACAAACAGCCCCCATGATTCACTGGAACTGGAATTGCCATTGGCCTATTGCACAATATTGAAACAATATGTTTTTATTCTGCATCAGTAAAAATGGAGTTTCATTCCATCCAAGATCATTATAGATGGGTCCCTCTCAATGGGCTCGATCTTCAACTCCATTAGCTGATTTCTGTTGTGGTTGTCAAGTATCTGGCAATAGTTGTAAAGAAGCCTGACTGCCATATCTCATGAAAAATGCAGAAATGATTTCTTTATTATTTTCAATTCTGGCTCACTAGAGCTCTCAAAAGAGCCCAATTAGTTCCAGCTTACACTTTAAATATCTCTATGTAAATTTTAAAATGCACTTTATTTAGGGCCCAAACTGCCAATGGAATGCATTGAAGTTATATTTTTAACTGGCCTTGAAATTGACTTAGATATATACACAAAAATGGATTGATTTTTATATTGAGTTTGTGCATATTTACTGCTCTGTTCATTCAGAATTAAACTTTGGGACTATTGATGGTGCAAATGCCTGATTGGTTCATGGAATCACAGCAAGTTCTTCTGCAAATGCACATACCTTTTTGCATACATATCTTGGACCTCTCTCGTTTGTTTTAGGTTTTATTTTTTTAATCTGATTGTCATATTTTGAAGTAAAAGCCTATCCAGCCCAGATGAACCAAGTCAGGCTTCAAAATTGGAATTGAAAATTTTGGAAAACAGGCACTTCAAAACCTTTGAGAACTGGTCATATTGCCTGCACTCTTGCTTCTGGCAGAAATAAATCAGTATGAAAAATAAAATGTAATTGAGGAGGAGGGAAGTGAAGTTCCCCCAAAATTTCAGAACCTTCAAAAGGGTTGATTTTAGTAATAGGCTTGTTATTTTTTCTGAACCAGTGACTTATCCAGGAAATAATGTTCTTAAACTGTGTAGTTATAATCTCAAAGTACACTCTACATATTGTTCCATAGGCTTATAAATGAGAATAGTTTTGTGATGAATGTCTGAGAGACAGGGGCAAATAAATAATACTGTAGGGAACTGTAGCCTAGTATCCTATGAAGAACAAAAATTGGTGCAATCTGAATAATGTTTCTCTCTTTTTGGTCATCAGAAAATACATTTGCAAACCAATGCTCATTATCGTTAGGAAAGGATGAATAATTCAATGCATTTTTTCCTGATTAGGACAGATAGTCTAGTATGATATGTATTTTTGCCATCACTGGATGATAGAAAGAAAGATCTTTATAAATAAATGGAATGAATATGGAACTTAAGATCATAGCACCATTCATACCATCAGCCCATAACATTTAGGGCTTGATTTTGAGCTAACTTACACATTGTATGTTGATATAACTTACATTAGTATCTACATTTTCTTGGGGGAAACTGTATTGTGGAGACTATATTCATGCAGCAGCAGTCTTAAATCAACTTTGTTATCAATAAACTGGAAGACCAGTACACAAAACATCCTGTAGTTTGTTTCTAATAGATCCAGGCAATATTATGGGGAGCTTTATTACTCATTTAATTACAACAGAGTGTAAATCAGGTGTAACACCATAAAACAAATGTAAGGGAGGGAACATAATTAGTTCCTGTTACATTATAACTCTGTTTTTTTGGATTTATAATTTGACTATAAAATAAAAAGGTGGTATGAATAGTGACCTTTGAAAGTTAGTCTCCACTCTATTTACAAATAATGAAGCTTAGCAACCTTATAAATCAAGAAATGTGTTGTTAAAAGAATCAGGGTTTAATGTGTCTTAATTGAATCAGAATCCTCCAAATCTATTTGGAGAGATTCAGAAAGATTCAGCGATTTGGACATAGACACAGCTTTAAATGTTTTTTCTACAGACCTCTAGGTAGGAGGCTGCTTGTGAACACTGTGATCCTGGGGTGCATGCAGCATCCCACAGGAGTGTGGGGGACTCCCCAGTGTGCTTGACAGCAGACCCAGAAGTGGACCAGAAGCACTTCTGGTTCACTTCTGGGTCCACCAGGAAGTGCGCCGGCCTCCCTCCCCCATGTCCTCCTGACTCGGTGACTGGTGCCTCCTGGGTTTGGGGGGGCACCCGGGGGTCCCACCATGGCCAATCGTCAGGAGCAGGGGTACAGGGGGACCCCGCAGTGCATTCCCCAGCAGACCTGGAAGTGGACTGGAAGTACTTCTGGATTCACTGCTGAGGACATGGAGGGCCCCCCTGCACTCCTGTGGGACGCTTCATCTGCCCCAGCATCTCAGCATTCACAGGCTGTGCCTGGTACCTTGAGGTATGTAGAAAAAACATTTAAAGCTGTGTCTGTCTTCAGATTCAGATTTGGCCAAATTGAATCAGGGACAGTGATCAGAATCAATGAATGGAATCACTGTCCCTGGTTTGGGTTGAATCTGAATCCAAATCAAACAGGGCCCACTTCGCACACCCCTAATATACAAACAGACAGGGGTGTTTTACTTTATGACAAAAATGCTGTGGTCTACACTGATATAAATACATAAGCAGAAAAAAAATACAAATTAAATTGGAAATGCTAGAAGATTATTTTTCATGGCATTTCTTGATTATTAGATGAGTTATATTTTAGGTACTTCAGGCATTTTTACACGTGCTTTGGGATGTGGCATTGGGAGCTTTAATTAGAAACGTGTGCTAATTAAAAGCACCTGTGTGTCACATGTATCAGCATCCCTGTGTTTCCCTGTGCTGAAAAAATGGTGGCCGGGTGCTTTGAACTAAAGCTCATTGAATATGTTTTATTTCAAAGTGCCCTGCTGCCATTTTTTTAGTATGGGAATGCTGATACACTTGACACAGAAGGCTGCCAAAGTGCATCAATTTCCATGCTCCAGCATACTCAAAATCCAGCATGTTGAAGCAGGCTCTCCCCACATCTATAGGAGCCCTTTATTTCTTGCATTTCTTTAAGCACTTATATTATTGTTTCCAGTCCAAAATAAAATCCAGAAATATAAAATATTTTAAAAATATAATTAAATGTCTGTATTATTATACTTAAAATTATTTAGGTTGTCTAGACTAAGGTTTAAGTCTAAACTTAGATCACTATTCATATTTTCCTGAAATCACTTTGTTCATGAAGTATCCTCAAGGCTGATGTTAGGAAAGGTGGAAAGGATGGTCAGATTATATGAGACTGGTAGCCTGTCGCACAAATTACTATTATTTATTACATAGCAATAGTATGTTCAGTACTGTGCAAGACACTGCATAAAAAGCATTCCTCTAGTGTTAAAGTGTTTAGCTTCTAGAGGGCAGACCAAGCTTCTTCTTTACATGATAGATATCAAAAGGACATCACATGCCTAGAGTAAAATACCAAACTTATCCAAAGAAATATAAGAATCCAATAAAAAGATTATGTCATTTATAATTTCTAAAAATACACAGACTCAAACATATGCTTGCCTGAGAGATCAGAGCCATTTAAAATCTCTCATGTAATAACATGTGCTTTGTAGTCTATGAAACTTTTTAATAAAACATAAAAATACAATCATCTCACATAATAGCTTCCTATCATATGGTAACATACCTGTCAGTTTACTCTAGTCTAATCAGTAACTGAACCTTGTACTGTACTTTTATTGGGCTTCCCTGCTGGGTCTATTGCCCACTTAGGAGCACAGAGATACATTAATCATGTTGTGCTTTTTTTTTATCGCTCTTAGCAATCCTGGCTCCCTTTTCTCTGTTTGGCTGTTTTGCACAGCATCACAATGATATCAGATTAAACCTCCAAAGAATGAACTCTCTTTTTCTCTCTCTCTTTCAGCCTCTCCTTCTCATCAGATATAAACTATTTTGTTCAAGTTCTTGTTCCTCTTCACGGTTTATAGTAGTTTTCTGTACAATATACCAATCCTTTGACTACCCAAACTGTTCGACAGGAGGCATTAAAGTTATCATGGAGTGAAGAGAATGCTGTACTTCAGGGATACTGCCACGTTATTTGTCTTCTAGAGAAAAGTTCTCTGCCTTAGGGCTGACTTCCTGCCTTGACTTTTTAGATTTCTCCTATAAAGAGAAAAAGAAAGATAGAAAATCATTTCCAATTGCACTATCATGCAGAAAAAAAACACTCCCTAAGCTTTCAAAGTTGATTGCCTCTATTAACTATTACCTTAATTCACTGTATGATTATTCCCATAAACATTAAGGGAAATAGTTAATCAGAATAATTATATTGTAATTAAAATAATCTTATTTATATTTTAATTCATTTAGCCCCTCCCACCCAAATAAAAAAGTGAAACTGCATCTCCCTGAAAAAGTGAAATCACACCGTATTGCAGTTCTGAATCTGCCTTCTATAACAAAGAGGAAGGTGATGGGATTAAGGTGATGGATCGGAACATGAATGGTTTGTTTTAGTCCTTATTTCTACTACAAATGGATGTAGGACATAATTACTTTGTGCCTCAGTTTCCTATTTCTAATTTTTTAAAATGTGTCTCTCTTGTCCATGTTGCTTACAAAATTAGACTTTTCTTATCATGTATTTGAATAGTGTTCCCAGAAGCATTCACATGACACCAAAAACATAGCAATAAATGCTTCACCAGCATTATGAAGACTGATAGCTGGTAGCTGTACATTTATATTTTCAGTCTTCTTATATATATAGGGTTATGGGTTATCTTTCCCAACATGGACTTTTCGTTATTTGTACCCATGTACTTCTCTTATTCATAGATTCATAGATGCTAGGGTCAGAAGGGACCTCAATAGATCATCAAGTCTGACCCCCTGCATAGGCAGGAAAGAGTGCTGGGTTCAGATGACCCCAGCTAGATGCCCATCTAGCCTCCTCTTGAAGACCCCCAGGGTAGGGGAGAGCACCACCTCTCTTGGGAGCCCGTTCCAGACCTTGGCCACTCTAACTGTGAAGAGTTCTTCCTAATGTCTAGTCTAAATCTGCTCTCTGCTAGCTTGTGGCCATTATGCCTTGTAACCCCTGTGGGCGCCTTGGTGAATAAAACCTCACCAATTCCCTTCTGTGCCCCTGTAATTAACTTATAGGCAGCCACAAGGTCGCCTCTCAACCTTCTCTTGCGGAGGCTGAAGGGGTCCAGGTGCCCCAGTCTCTCCTCATAGGGCTTGGTCTGCAGGCCCTTAACCATACGAGTGGCCCTTCTCTAGACCCTCTCCAGGTTATCCACATCCCTCTTGAAGTGTGGCGCCCAAAACTGCACACAGTATTCCAACTGTGGTCTGACCAGCACCCGATAGAGGGGAAGTATCACCTCCCTGGATCTGTTCGTCATGCATCTGCTGATGCACGATAAAGTGCCATTAGCTTTTCTGATGGCTTCATCACACTGCCGACTCATGTTCATCTTGGAGTCCACTAGGACTCCAAGATCCCTTCCCGCTTCCGTTCCACCAAGCAGGTCATTCCTTAGGCAGTAGGTATGCTGGACATTTTTCCTCCGTAGGTGCAGCACTTTGCATTTCTCCTTGTTGAATTGCATTCTGTTGTTTTCCGCCCATATGTCCAACCTGTCCAGGTCTGCTTGTAGTTGTTCCCTGCCCCCCGGCAGTCTTCTGACTGTCAAAAGACAAGCATATGCCTTTCAAGAAGACACAGTTCCTAATCTAGGGCTTTATTTGTCATGGAGCTGCAGTAGACTATTCATATATGGTATATTTTTTTTTTCCTAAAAGATGAGCCAGAATGCATATATCCGTGATGATAGGTAATCATATTTCCATGACTGTAGAAATTTAGACAGGGCTAAAACCTGAGAGATCTCAATGGATGTTTCAATCTACTGCTATAAGCTTAGTGTAGCTGCAACCCCTAACCCCTGCTACTTGAGAGATAGGAATCCAGCATCAAAGGTCTGCAGTTAGGTAGGCAACTGGGCAAGGCCTGGCAGCAGAGCAACATACAACCAGGGGAAACTACAAGGGGTTAAAGAGCAGCAGGAGAGAGGACAGTGGCTGCAACTCAGGGTTTAAGCCTCAACACTTGGGGGCAGATTAAGTACTGGGCTAATTAGCAACCTCTGACCAAGAAGAAGTGATGAAGCATACTAAAAGCCTGGTCCCTCAACCAGAGAGCTCAGTCAAGTCCTGGCTATTGCAGAGAGTGGAACTTCTGGTGGCCTGGGTTGCAACAGAAGGGAACCCAGGCAACCTCAGTACCCATGGAAAGCTCTGCAAGAGCAAGCAGCTACATGGAAGGACATGCTGGGAACTTGGGAGACCCTAGAGGGGATTTATTAGTGAAATGTAGGTGACATAGGGTGCATCTACATGTCACCATATGGTAATGTAGCAACACACTACATGTGCTATGGTGATGTAGCAATCACATGGGTCTATAGTGGTGCGCTCCCCCAGTATAGTGCGATGTAGCAGTGAAATCTAACTGTGTGCTGCACACACGGCACAGTGACCACCTGTACTGTGCTGTGCTTTAGTACTTCCAAAAGGAAGTACTAGAACATGGTGCCGTAGCAACATTGCCATATGGCGACGTGTAGACACACCCATAGAAAAACAGAGGACTGGATGTGGCTGGTAGGGGTGGTAAGGAGGCTACAGAGTTGCCCAACATAGAACCTGGTAAGGGACAAGCAGCCAGAGGTTATAGTAGGCAGAAAGCAGCCTTGTCCTGGGTCTGGGATAACAGGAAGTTAGGCTGGACTTGGTGTGGCCTTGCCCTGGATCAGGGATTTCAGGGAGACTGGAATAGACTGAGAGCAACTTTTTCTGGGTTAGGGACCCCAGGGGGCTAGGAAAGTACAATACAGGTGCAGGGACCTGGAGATCATAACAGAGACTGTGACAGGCAGGCTGAGGTTCAGATGGAGCAGAGCCTGAATTTAATGTGACCAAATGCAAGGGGTTGAGGCTGAGAAAGCTGGACCAGAACAAGTGGGCGAGGGCTGGAGGCCTTCAGCCAGAATAACGGTGAGCTAAAGCCAAGAGGGTTGAGGCCTATACAGGAAGGCAAATGTCAATAGCCGTATTGGTCTACAGAAAAAAAGCAATCAGGGCTTGTGCTAGAGGTGACATCTTTTATTAGACCAACAAGATTTTTGCAAAAAAAAAAATTAAAGAATTGTTTTTGCAAAAATCTTGTTAGTCTAATAAAAGATGTCACCTCTATCATGAACCTTTAATATCAATAGAGTGACACTTGCAAGGCATGGTCATGGCTATAGGGGAGGATGGAGACTATGATTTCAGCCCTTTAAGCAACTAGAACCAGAGGAGTCAGATCCGCACAGGGAAGGCCAGTGTTGATGTGGGGAAAGGGGTGCAGAACTCCAGAGTGACTGTGTGATGGGGTCAGAGCCCCGAATCAACTGGGCCAAGTTGAACCTAAGGAGGAATAGACAGAGTATAGAGAGGGCACCCAAAGCTTACCAGCCTCTGAGGGCAGCCTCCCCTCTTTATTTCTACCATCAACGCATGGCAAGTGAGTCAGCAGGGTGAGATCCTGAGAGACTGGAATGAGATCAGGGCAGGAATAAGATGGCTGCTAGGGGACATCACAGCCCTTCCTGGTATACCTAGCATAATAAAGATATTTTTGATTAATCTCTTGCTCTGTCAGAAGAGTACTTAGGATCACTCTCAGCACACTGTCATCACTTTAAAAAAATTATATTCAAGATTTATTTTCATTTTTTTATAAAAATGCATTTTATTTAGGAGCATAAGTGTTGTAAATGGAAAACTCTTGCATTTAATGACAGCAAAACAAAAACAAATCTAGTTTTGACAGTACAATATAAAACAAAATTATGTCCTCCGTAGCTTTTAACAAAGAGAATGAATAAAAAGAATTTTATGTTAGCAAACTGATTCTTTAAAGCTGTCAATCTATTCTTTGAGGTATGTGAGTATGAGAGAAAACAAGGCTTTGTAGGAGAACAGTATACCTACAGGCATATATTTAAGAGTAAGTAGCAATAAAGTTTGTACATGTACACTTAGGATCTGCACCTGCTCCCCTTGGAGTCAGAGGCAAAACTCTCAATGACTTCAATAAAAAGAGGATCTGGCCCTTAAGCCTAGTCTCTTATTAGTAGTTGTAGCAGCCAGTCATTTCCTCAGGCACTACTAGCAACTATAAGAGTCCAGACCTATGTGGGTTTGAGTGTGTTATTTAACTGATAACTCTTCTTGCCACAGAAGAGAATTCACTGGGGTGAAAAATCAGCTGCCCAATCGCAACTCAACAAGTAGGATCCTGAACAAAGGTAAAAAAGAAAGAGAGAGGCCAAAATTTTCTCCCCCTTAAGAATTACCTACTGCATTCAGTGTCAAGAATTAACAAAACTTCCAAGGAGCTAGTGCATCATTACAATAGCTGCAAGATAAGATTTCAACTTAAATACCTTGGAGTTTCTTTGTGTACATATGAAAGTGTTCATACTTGAGGAATAGGGATCAAATGGGTCAGATATAAGTAAAGCATCCAGAAACTTGATAATTGCTGTCTGTAAACAAAGAGGTTCATATAAACTTTTCCCTAAGTTTGGATCCATGTGGATTCATAACGTGGATTCTTAATTCCAACTTGGGCCAGATAACCTGCCAGTCTAAACTGATGCCAATAGCATGATAAGTTAAAGGAGTTTTATTCATCTTATACAAGCTGAATGTATGACTTCAAACCTCAGCACAACCAGTGCATTTCATCAACTGAAATTTCTCATCTCATATGGTTTGGGTGCGACTAGAAAATGGAATACCTATCTCAAAGGAATCTCTGGCATTTCAAAATGTGCCAGAGTATCATTATATGTGCCAAAATGTGCCAAATATCCTAAATATGGAATAAATTGATTGGGTTGATACTGTTCTGGAAACCTTAGATTTTGTATTTTTAATCTTTTTATAAAGTGTTCAAATATAATGCCATTATATTTTTCAAAACACATTTAATATATAGGATCAGAGTCTGCTCCCATAACCACTGGGGAACACTGCATAGCAAGAATACCCACCTCAAATAGGAGGGGATACTTATGGGTCACATGCTCTTCAGTGAGAATCAGGATACTACATTCCAACCCATAATAAGCAGAGAGAGACCTGAGCCCAAATCCTAAATCTTTTGAACACTGAGGGCAAGGGCAAAATCTGGATCACAGTCTTGCCTTTCTTCAGACTAAAACTGGAGAAAAATACTTCATAATTTTATATAGGGAAATCCAGGTTCAAATTCTATATTTCTAATGATAAACAGAAGTCAATGATGGCAAAACTGCTTGCAGAATTTGTGGATGGGTCTTCATATTATAGATTACTATACACCGCATACACACACACACACACACACACACACACACACACACACATTTATATATACATACTTAACATGATCAAAATAAAATCTATTATAGGCCAGGGGCCTATAATTTGTGAGGTCATGTTGTTTGCTATTTGTGAATATTCTGGCAACTTCTATACAGTAGTGCAAATATTCACCACAACTTCACCTCCTACATCTTTTGTCTGACTGATTATTTGTTTGTAAATCCATAATGAATTGCATTATTCTATAGTTTCCTCATAAAATAAAACAATGTTTAGTTATCTAATAGGGGGGCAGGAACAATATCATATATCCCCTGAGTAGCTTTGACATTAATTTATCCTACTATTCTACAAGGAGATTAACAGCTATATTGCTGAATAAATTTTCCTCTCTATTGACATTTCTTTGTTAAATCAATTTTGTAGGATTAAAGAGAGATTCCTCTTACTGCTAAGCATCATCACTAACATATTTATTTGCATTACCTTAAAAAATTGATAGTATAATGTGATCTTCCTTGAAAACAAAGAATAAACCATTCACAGAATGGATATGCCTTCTGTTTTATAGCAAACCCATATGCATCAGGATTTGTGTTACCCCAGGCATTTAGAATGATGTTCATGAATTAGAAATTATAGATCTATTTTTTCGTAATGTATGTAAATATAGATGTGCAGTGGACCCTGACTGAGAATCATACATAATTGTTTCAAATAACCATGTACACTACATAAAAGGAGTTTTTGTAGATGTGGATGATCATTACTCCAAGGGTGAAAGTACAGGTGAAAGTAAAAGAAAGAAACTGTTGCAAATATCTATAAATCAAGCTTCTTATTCTCTAGTTATTATCTTTGCACTTGTGTGCAGTTTCTCGGCGGGTGACAATAGCATAGAACAGAAGGTCTTGCTTCATTTATAATAGCTTCTATTTCTAGGTGAAATATCTGGCTTGATAAATCTCATCAGATAGTTTGAATTTTATATCTTAACTAGACTGGCACCACCTATAATGTTATATAAACTATAGGCATAGCTGGGAGCAACACATTTATTAATGATTTGCAAAACTTTCTATGATAAAAACCTGTTTTCAGGTTCTTATCATTTTATCAGGCTTTAATGTTTGGTCTGAAATGTTCTTTTCTAGATGGCTGCTTCAGGCTGAAATTTCTGTGCAACTCCTTGCAATATTAGGAGCAAGTATATCATTTCAGCTATATTAAAAGTTATTTGATAACTATTAGACTGAAAACTAGAAATTATGTGGTTCAAACCAGGATTTGAAAGCTTGAAAGCATGTGACTTTGGGTTAGTGGTGTATCTTTTGCTGTCCCTGTGAAAGTTCACCTAAACTTGGTCAAGTAATTAAAAATAAGAAAATCTAATTTCCACATGCTCAGCCAAATATAGCCAAATTCTCTGAACATACATTCCTTAGACTTGGGCTCTGCTGGCAAATCAGGTCTTTCCTTACAATTGGTCCTCCTGGCTGTTGGGAGTATTTGTAGAAAAAAAAAAGCCACAGAAACTGAGAAAGTGGAGACACTCTGCCTAATTGTTTTATGAAGAGGAGCAAACTGGCTTGAAATCAAATGTGGGGTGAAGTGCAAAATGGGTTTCAGAGGAATGGGAAAAGAAGTAGCAGAAAATGTTGTTTTTTTTAAATAGGCAATAAGAACTATTGAGTTTTCACTAAGTTTCATTGAGTTTAAAGCTGGTTATCACTAAGCTTCAAAATGAAGCTCCATCAGAGATGAATATGGAACGTTAAGGAGATATAGCTAATCACTGAATTTTTTCCTACACCAGTAAACACTTGGGTAAATACTAAATAAAACCCACTCCAGTTGTCTTCTCAATATTCTTTATTCATCTCCCTGAATAATATAATGCGGAGAACCAGCCAAATACAAAGACATTTGGATTTGTGAACAGGGCTGTTGTGAGTAGCAAAGCTGATATTTGTGCAATTAGTCTCAACAATTAAAGATTATTCAAAACATGCTTTGCAACTGTGACCATGGCTGCCTGACTCTCAAGCTTGCATTCTGCCCTCCTCTATTGAGTAGCCTGCTCAGGCCTGCTAGGTTATTCTCTGTGCAAATAAGAAGTGGACAAGATACAGTCCACCACCACGCCATAGATGTAACCTGTGCCAGTTGTAACAAACAAAGTAACCCTTGTTTTTCTGTACCTGCAAGAGGGGAAAATGTAAGTCATAATAATGGTTAAGTACAGGCATTCAGTAAACCCAAGGAAGAAGCACTTCAAGTTTTGAGTTTTACTCTAAGCACCCAAGGTTAGGTCGGGACCAAATGCAACAGATGTTAGCATGGTGGGGGGTACAAGGGGGCTCAGAGCCTGCTTGCACTAGCCAAAGCCAGCAGGTAGCAGGGGATCTCACATGACTCCCAGTGTACCCTGCAGGCTCTCCAGGCTGCCAAAGACCCCTGGATGGAGCTGAACAGGTGATCCACCCTGACTGGCTGCTAGGCATGGGCCAACATGCCCCCAGCCCCCTGCTGTCATGACTTGCATGTACCGCTGTGTCCTGGCCTGTGCATAACTTGGCATGGTGTCCTGCCACCTAAGCAAGGAGTCTCACGACTCATTGGTTCACAAATACGGTTCCTAACAATGCTTTATTGTGAAGGCTCCAAAGATCTGTGGAGTAAATACCAGGTTTTCAGACATTTTCAGTATCCTTTGGTGCTGCTAACACTGGAGTAGTCCTGCTACAGACATACTTGTGTGCTCATCTGTGGCTGTGGCTAAGGACATCTTTATGAAATGGAAGTCACTGGTTTTATTTTTGCAAGAATTTCATCCTGTCTGTACCTAGGATTTTTTAGATTAGCTGCTGTTACAAATCTGGTCCTAGGATTTTTGAGATTGGCTGATGTTACAAACATAGAAAAGTAGCCTCAGACTTGTCCTACTATTTCACCTGGATGGATATTTCACATGGAGGCCAAGATGGAGATCACTACTTCAGCTCTATGTGTGACTGACAGTCACATTAGATATCCAGTTTCTCCATGTAAAATGTGGGAAACAGCCTTCTGTAGAATGGAAAACATTGGTTTGTGGGATAGTATGAGTGAAGTGAGCATCTAGTCCCTCCAGAAGTTCCCTGACTAGGTTCTTACTGACCTTGAGCCTGGCTGTGCCTCCCCTGGATCCATCTGGAATCCCAGTGGGGGGGAATGTCTCTGTCCCTGCTCAGAAAAATGGAAGCAAAGAATTTGTTAAAGAGATTCATTTTCTCATCTCGTGCTACCACCAGATTACCAAGGATGTCCTGCAGAGGCCCCGCATTATTTGGCACCTTCTTTTTACCCCCTATGTATTTAAAAAAGGACTTCTTATTATCTTTGATCCGAGTCGCTAGTCTCAGTTCCATCTCTGCCTTAGCCTTCCTAATAGCCCCCCTACAATCTTGAGCCAAGGAGGTATAATCCTTCTTGGTGATGTCCCCTCCCTTCCATTGGGTGTACACCTCCTTTTTGGCTTTGAGGCATTCATGGTGAGCCATGGGGGCTTTTGAGCACTCTTGCCCCCTTTGATCCACGTGGGCATTGTCACATTTTGGGCTTGGAGGATCATCTTAAGGAACAACCACTCTTCTTGGACTCCCAACTCCCCTCCCCTCCGGGACCTCAGTGCCTCCCTCACTAGTCTCCTTACCTCATTGAAATCCACCCTCCTGAAGTCCAGAGCTGCTGCCTTGCTGCAGTCCTTTGACACCCTGCGCTGGATGGTAAATTCCAGTAGGCGATGGTCGCTATCTCCCAGGTGGTTGAGCACCTGCAGTCCCCTCACCAGGTCGTCACCTGTGGCCAGAACCAGGTCCAACAAGGCATTTCCTCCTGGGTTAGGTGGAGGTCCTGTAACTCATCTAGGAACCTATGTGAGTGGTCAGACCTGGCTGACTGCTCTTCCCAGTAGATGTCCGGATAGTTTAGGTCTCCCATGATGACCACATCCCTTGACTTAACTGCCTTCATGAGCTGACCTGAGAATTCCCGGTCCAGCTCTTCTCCCTGGTTAGGTGGCCTGTAGTAGACCCCTGCCATTAGGTCCCTTTCCCCCCAACCCCCTTGTATTCTGACCCAGAGCACCTCCATCTGCCCTACCTCAGACTAGTGCTGTTTGAAGAGAATGTGTATTGCTCTTTGATGTAGAGTGCCAAACCCCCTCCCCTTTCCTCCCTATTCTATCCTGCCTACACAGCCTATAGCCCTTGATGTTTACCATCCAGTCATGCGTTGGATCCCACCAAGTTTCAGTGAGCCCCACTATGTCTGGGTTTGTGTTAGCTAGCAGGAGGGCAAGTTCCACTTGCTTGTTCCCCATACTTTGAGTATTAGTGTAGAGGCATTAAAGTCTCCTGAGGGTGTATGCACCTCCCCCCAATCCCCGGACTGTCTGGGCCCCTTTCTCTTACCTGGGTATTTCTTGTGCTCATTGCCTGACTTGGCTGGGCTGCTCTTGTGGGTGTCTCTTGGTTTGGTGTTCTGTGGCTCCCTTGATCCTCTTCCTCCCCCTTCCCCAATGTGCCTAGTTTAAAGCCCGCCAGAGGAGATCAGCCAACCTGGAAGAGAACCCATGCTTACCTTTGGGGGAGAGGTGAAGCTCATCCCACCCGAGCATGTCTCTCGTTCTGAAGCAAGGGTCATGGTCCAGAAAGCCGAAGGCCACCACAAGACACCATTCCCAAAGCCTCAAGTTGATGTCGCAGATGCAGGTCTCATGGTGTCTTCCACGTCAGCTCCCTGGAAGGATCGATGAGAAGACCACCCATGCCCCTATTTCCTTCAGCTGTAATCAAAGAATAAGAAGAGATATTATTAGTTAGTTACACACACACAGAGAAAAAATGAGATATTACAGCTGCACACATACACAGACACATTTTCCAGCACAGCAAAGATTAATATGAAGAATGCTGGAAAGGCAGGTGTCGGGTCTTCTGGCAGGGGAGGGAGAGAGGCTAGAGCAGGTAGGGGGAAAGCTAGAGCTGCAAGTCTTCCTCCCCCCCACTCCAAACATGGACGCATCCTCTTTCCTGATGGCGATGAGTCTTCTGCTGCCAGTGGGAGCAAGGAGGTGGGAGAAGTACCTGTCCCTCCCTGCACATGCACTACATCCCCTAACACCAGAAATAGGCACCAGCAGCAGAATGACAGCCTCCTCCACATAAATTTCATCTCCTAGTGTGAGTCTCCCAGCTCCAGAGGAGGAGCTGGATCTGGAAGCAGGGGATATGAGCACCCTAGCAAAAGAAATTCTGGGAACCAAGGGGGACTGTGAGTTTGTGTTCCACACCCCTCAAACTTTCCCTAGACCCGGGTCTCCTTTTCTGGAAAGCATCTTGGAGGAGGTTGAAGTTGTGGTGGCAAGTGGGTCAGCTGAGTCAGCTCTTCCATTTGTTGTGCCTCAGCCTGCTGAGGAGGGGGATAAGGCAGGATCCCCACCCTCAACCCAGAATGGGGGGGCGGTAGTGTAGTGTGGGATTATCTTGAGGTGATCCCAAGTGTGCTATCTGTCAGCACTGTCAAAGGCAGATCACTCGGGACAAGGAGGTGAAACACTTCACCACTACGGCAATGATGCTGTATCTCAGGAGGCAGCACCCCCTTGCCCTTCTTCCTTTTCAGCCTGGCACCAGTGGGAGTGTGCCCAAAGGGAAGTCCCTCTCTCACTCCAAAGCCCCTCTCCCCATAAAGCAGAGGCAGGCCACCCTGGAGTGGTGGGGGAAATCCACAGACAAAGGAGGGGGGTGTTGCAAGGGTGAGGGAGGTCACCAGAGCACTGGGGAAAGGCTTGCTGTGGATGGCCAGCTCTTCTCCTTAGTTGAGTGGCCAGGGTTCAGGTGGCTCATCCTACCAAGTGCCCCCATGCACTACCTTTAGCAGGATGGTGGTGCCCTACCTGTATGAGGCATGCCAGGAGTACTTGAGGGAGGAGCTGCACAAGCCAGGGCTGCAGGTAGCCATGCCCTTCACCTCAGACATCTGGAGCAGCTGGGGTGGAGATTATGCCTACCTCTCCCTCACAGGGCACTGGTGCGATCAATCAAGACATCAGTGAGCTCTCCTTCAAGATGAGTTTCTGTATCTAGGAGGTTGATGAAGTGAAGTTCATAGGCCTGTCTGTGAAAAGTGGTTGGTAAATTCCCTTTGAGGATCAGGACGAGAGACTGGAGGCAGAGTGTTTTCTTGTGAGAAATGTGTCCCCATAGGTAGTTGGGTATTCTTGTCTTTGATAGATTCTGGTGCCAAGTTTGTGGGGGCACTGGAGATATGTTGGAAGGTTTTACATGTCTTATCGTGGCATGGTCTGGATCCATTCAGTATGTTTTGGGCTGTAGGAAGTTGGCTTCTGGTGATGAGGTTAGTGTAGTTTGGTGTTTGTTTGAATTTACAAAGCACTTTTTACTGACAGGCCTATTAACTTCACTTCATCAGCCTCCTAGATACAGAAACTCATGGACTCAATATAGACATTGGATTTATAACACACTACAACCTGCTGGACACCTGACTTCCCAGGTAGTAGCAGGTACCTCTACTTCTAAGTGATACATCCCCCTTCCCCCTACCCCAGCCTCTCTCTCTCACCCCATGACGCCTCCATTTCCATTTTCACTGACTGGCTTTCTCGCCTGCATTACATGCCAGACTCTGGCTTCTTTACTATTTCTTCCATCCAGGAAGAGCACACACACAACAACTGGAAGCTTCCTCAGCCTGATGAAGGGTTTGCAAATCCAAAAGCTTGCAAAGAACAATTTCTGCAATTATTCTGTTGGTCTAATAACAGATATCAGATTGACCCTAAGAACCTTGTCTGAGCCATGTCCTTAGACCAACATGGCTGTAACCTACACCCCTTAACACACACAAGTGACATGAGTTTTGCTTTCAGCAGTTTGAGGTCCAGTTTCACAGAAACCCCTGCACCACTTTGCCTGAACCCTGGCAGGCCTCATGCCCACACGAGGGTATATGTATGTGGGAGGACAGATGCTAATGAGGATGGTCATTTAATGCCCCACTCTCAAAGGTGGAGGCAGCAGTTTAGTTTCTCATGCTGAATTCCCACGCCAGGAAGAACCTGGAGGTATAAGGGATGGAGCTATATGGGAAGAAGGCCCCCCATCATCCTGGGAATAACCTAAAACTTCACCCTGCCAGGGTTGGGGGTGAGAACAGGGGTACCATCCCTGCAATTTTCATCCCGCTGTGCATTAACACACACACAATGTCACATAAGTCACGAGTTTTGCTTGTCAGCATCCTGAGGTGCAGTTTCCCAGACACATCTGCACCTATCTCCTTGACACTTGCCAGGTATCATGCCCTCAGAAGGGGCTCCCATCCTTGCTGTTTTCATCTGAATCTGCCTTAACACACACAAGTGATATGAGTTTTGCTTTCAGCAGTTTGAAGTACAGTTTCCCAGAAACCCCTCCATCTATCCCCTTTAAACTTAGCAGATCTCATGACCTCAGAAGGGGCTACCATCTTATCTGTCTTTGTCTAAATCTGCCAAAAAATGACAAAGTATTTTAGTGGTTCCCCATTATAGTCTATGGCCAAATCTCTGAATCTCTCCAAATCAGCACTGAATCTTCCAAAGCCGATTCAGCTGAATTGATTCAGGAAAATGATCCAAATCTTTGAATCAAATCACTGTCCCCTGAAATTGACCAAATCTGAATTGAATACTTCCTTATTTACACAGTTCTAGAAAATAGAAGCACCACTTCTTTTGCAGGCAGCAGATTGGGAAGGCAGAAAAATAATTTTCTCTCCTGCTATTAAAGTATGTGAGGTGTTTCTGAAGGAGAACATCACAGATGCTGTTTTCCAGAGGGTTTTTGTGTGATTGTTGAGTGGCTCTAAAATAGGAACATTGCATTAAGGCTAGCAAGAACACTGGATATTATTAGTCATATAACCAGGAAAAAATGACTACTGTAAATGGTTACTAATAAAACAAATAATGTGGGAGTTTGACAAAAAAAGAGTTCCTGGGGCTAGCTGGCCTATGCATATATCTATGGGACTCCCAGCAGTAAATCTCAAACTGTGTAACAGACTGTCTGAAACAGCTTTCTATCAAGTGCATGTGGTTCCAAACTATTACTAGTGTGAAAAGAATTATTAGAAATGAGTTTTAAGACATGAGAACAGATAAACAATCTCTGCTTCTTTATGGGCTATTGAAAGCATCCAAGGTTCGTAGGACTTTAAGTCTGTGAGCTGGACTCTTGGGTTTCTGGTCCTGCATAATATATTGAGCACAAGCAGTATAAATGCTTCTCACTTACATTTTACACATACTTTCAGTTTCTTCAGCAATGGAAAATAATTATGCTTCATATTAGTAATAGGTATGCTGATGTACATTTGGGCATGTTCAAGTATTTATAATTTTTGTAAAAGTAGTTGGGTTCCTGTCTACACCAAGGACTCTATAACAGCATTTGAAAAGCACAATACCATTTGACAATGTTACAGAACTAAGTATCTTTTGCAAAGGCAGGGGTTAGAGGGTATTTTTCATCACTATCCCATGCTCCTTATTCATGTGGGCACCAAAGACACGGCTCGGAGCACTCCCAGCCAGGTCATGAGTCGCTACAGGGATTTGGGAGCGGGGCTTAAGGGTCTGGGGGCACAGGTGGTGTTCTCGTCGATCCTCCCAGTCTCAGGCTATGGGCTGAGAAGGGACAGGAGGATCTATGTGGTCAACCAAAGACTGCGGTGCTGGTGTCGTCAGGAAGGCTTTGGCTTTCATGACCACAGCCCGCTCTTTGGCGAGAGAGGCAGCGAGCTGCTGGGAAGAGATGGTCTCCACCTCTCTCCCCTAGGGAGGAGGCTCTTCTCAGCCAGACTGGCTGACCTGCTCCACCGGGCTTTAAACTAAGCCCGCTGGGGGACGGGGGGACGACCGCCACTGCTGGCCCGCTGAACAATCCTTGCAAAGCCAGCGGATCACGGCACTCAAGGGAGCCCTCCCCAGCCCCAGCCCTAGTAAAATCTGTGGGCAAGGAAGGAGCCCCCCAGGGGGCACTTGCCTGCCTGTACACAAATGCCAGGAGCTTGGGGAATAAGCAGGAGGAGCTCATCCTCCTGCTCAGTGCAAACAATTACGATGTCATAGGGATCACGGAGACCTGGTGGGACTCCACCCATGACTGGACCACGGGGATAGATGGCTATACCCTGTACAGGAGGGATCGTGTAGAGAAAAGGGGCAGGGGTGTAGCTCTCTACGTTAAGGAAAGCTACGCGTCCCTGCAAGCCGATATTGGCGACCAGGGTGGACGGCTGGAGACCCCCGGGTTAAAATCCGTGGGGAACATGGCACAGGGGACACAATGGTGGGAGTCTATTACAGACCTCCCACCCAAAGTCCTGAGCTAGACCAGGAGTTTGCCCAGGAACTGGCTGAGGCAGCTTGCTCCAGGACCATGGTTGTCATGGGTGACTTCAATTACCCAGACATCTCGTGGGAGGATCGCTCAGCAAAATCTGAGAGGTCGCAGAGCTTCCTCTCGTGTGTGGATGACCTCTACCTGACTCAAGAAGTCTATGGGCCAACGAGAGGCAAAGCGCTGCTCGACCTGGTGCTGGCTACTGGGGAGGACCTAGTCGGCGACCTAGTGATCGATGGGAAGCTGGGTGATAGCGACCACGAGCTGATCACCTTCACCATCCGCCGAAAAGCTGGCAAGTCGGTCAGCAACACGCAAGTCCTTGACTTCAGGAAAGCCGACTTTGACAAGCTCAGGAGGCTTGTCAGTGAGGCCCTAAGGGACTGTGACCGCAGGGAGAGGGGAGTTCAAGAAGAGTGGTTGCTCCTCAAGGGAGCGATCCTCAATGCACAAACTAAGTCTATTCCATCTCGGAGGAAAGGCAGCAAGAGGGCACAGCAGCCCCCCTGGCTCTCCAGGGACCTAGCAGACCTCCTGAGGCTAAAAAGAAAGGCCTACAAAGGATGGAGGATGGGAGTCACCTCCAAGGAGGATTATTCCGCACTGGTCCGGTCCTGTAGGGAGCAGACCAGGAAAGCCAAGGCTGCAACTGAACTCCAGCTAGCTTTGAGCATCAAGGACAATAAAAAGTCCTTTTTCAGATATGTGGGGAGCCGGAGGAAAAGCAGGGGCAACGTTGGACCCCTGCTGAACCAGATGGGGCAACTGACAACTGACGCCCAGGAAAAAGCCAACCTATTAAATAGGTACTTTGCGTCGGTCTTTCATCAGCCCCATGGGACGCCTGTGCCCACTACAGGGCCGGGAAGTCTGGGTGAGGGTGATCCCCTGCCCTCCATTAATGCTGACTTTGTGAAGGAACATCTTGAGAAGCTGGATACCTTCAAGTCAGCCGGCCCTGACAATCTTCACCCCAGGGTACTCAAGGAGCTGGCGAGCATCATAGCCCAGCCTCTAGCGCGGATCTTTGAAAACTCTTGGCGCTCTGGTGTAGTGCCCGAAGACTGGAAGAAGGCCAATGTGGTGCCTATCTTCAAGAAAGGGAGGAAAGTGGATCCGGCTAACTATAGGCCCATCAGCCTGACTTCTATCCCGGGGAAGATCTTAGAAAAGTTTATTGAGGAGGCCATCCTTAATGGACTGGCTGACGCCAACATCTTAAGGGATAGCCAGCACGGGTTTGTTGCGGGTAGGTCTTGCTTGACCAATCTCATTTCCTTCTACGACCAGGTGACCTATCACCTGGACAAGGGAGATGAGATTGATGTCATATATCTTGACTTCAAAAAAGCCTTCGATCTGGTGTCCCATGATCGTCTCTTGGAGAAACTGGCCAATTGTCGCCTTGGGTCCCCCATGATCCACTGGCTGGAAAATTGGCTCCGGGGTAGGACCCAGAGGGTAGTAATTGATGGAAGTCAGTCATCGTGGTGTCCTGTGACCAGTGGGGTTCCCCAGGGCTCTGTCCTTGGACCCATACTGTTCAACATCTTCATTAATGATGTGGACACTGGAGTCAGAAGCAGACTGGCCAAGTTCGCCGATGACACCAAACTTTGGGGCAAAGCATCTACACCAGAAGACAGGCGGATGATCCAGGCTGACCTGGACAGGCTCAGCAAGTGGGCGGATGAGAATCTGATGGTGTTCAACGCCGATAAATGCAAGGTTCTCCACCTTGGGAAAAAAAACCCGCAGCATCCTTATAGGCTCGGCAGTGCTATGTTGGTTAGCACTATGGAAGAAAGAGACTTGGGGGTCATCATTGACCACAAGATGAACATGAGCCTGCAATGCGATGGTGCGGCTAGTAAAGCGACCAAAACGCTGGCTTGCATCCATAGATGCTTCTCAAGCAAATCCCGGGACGTCATTCTCCCCCTGTACTTGGCCTTAGTGAGGCCGCAGCTGGAGTACTGCGTCCAGTTTTGGGCTCCACAATTCAAAAAGGATGTGGAGAAGCTTGAGAGAGTCCAGAGAAGAGCCACGCGCATGATCAGAGGTCAGGGAAGCAGACCCTACGATGACAGGCTGAGAGCCCTGGGGCTCTTTAGCCTGGATAAGGGCAGGCTCAGGGGTGATCTGATGGCCACCTACAAGTTTGTCAGGGGTGACCAGCAGTATCTGGGGGAACGTTTGTTCACCAGAGCGCCCCAAGGGATGACGAGGACGAATGGTCACAAACTACTACAAGATCGTTTCAGGCTGGACATAAGGAAGAATTTCTTTACTGTCCGAGCTCCCAAGGTCTGGAACAGCCTGCCGCCGGAGGTCGTTCAAGCGCCTTCATTGAACACCTTCAAGATGAAACTGGATGCTTATCTTGCTGGGATCCTATGACCCCAGCTGACGTCCTGCCCTTTGGGCGGGGGGCTGGACTCGATGATCTTCCGAGGTCCCTTCCAGCCCTAATGTCTATGAAATCTATGAAATCACCAAACTTATCCTGATGGCCATTCTGAACCATGTTAAATAACCAGGAAATAAACACAATATTATGTCAAAAGCTATTGCGGGTTGCCCAAAATTAGTGCAGAAGAATCAATTCTTAAGACAGGTTAACTGTGACCAGAAGCAGCCCTAGGTTCTTTGAGCCAGAAAGACAGCTGAACCACATTCAGCACTTGCTCAAACTCACCCATGATAATATGCAATAAGTGAAATTAATCAATAAGCAGTTTTCTTTGTGTAGATGGATCTTTGCTAACCAGAGAGAGGACAAAGGAGGTTTTGGGGACAGAGACTTTGCTGAATCTTGTCAGTGACAGCTCAAGGAAGGGAGTAGCCTGGCATTTAGCCAGATCAGATGAGCTCTGGTCAAGGCTAGAGCACCTCCCTGTGAAGTGGGGCGAGCAGGGTGCTTCAAAGACCCATGGGATGCCAGCAGAATGCAACCTAATATGAGTCACAATGGGATTTGATACAGATGTTCAATACAGATATTTCCCCTGTTTGAAGGGGAACCTTTAAGGCAAGCTCTTTCTTTAATTAAGAGTATCTAATCTACATGTATTTAGTGTAAGTAGCTAACATTCAGGAGTTAGACCAATACTTAATCCCCTTGCTTAACTAGAGCTCTGAGAGAGGGGGAGTTTGCTAGGGAGTTTGTCTGGAAACTCTGACTCACCTTCCTTCACTGTAAGCTTGGTGAGAGGAAGCCAGGAAAAGGGTACCTCTTGGAACCAAGGAACCTTGAATAGGCCAGCTAACAGGGGAGTTTTCTAGGGATGGTCTGCTTGGAAAGAGGGGCAAAGAGAGAGAGGCAGCAGTTTAAGAGACCCAGAGAAATGGATGAAGGATGTTGCAATGCCAGAGCCACTGCCAGTGGCAGCTCTTCCTCTACTTGCACCTGTGACGTGTCTGTCCAGGCAGGACTGCTCACCATTGAGGCTTCCACCTAGGTCCAGATTTGGCACCATGGAGACTGGCTTGCAGGTTCCCTTCAGTAACGGCCAGCTGTGGAAGTGCCTGCAACGTGACTGGCACATCCTGGTACTGTCTCTCAGGAAGAAGGCAAGAGGTCTACAGGAGGAGGTGGTAAGGCTCCGAAGCATCCTCTGCCATGAGGACTTCATCAATTTGATGCTGGAAGAGACCTCTAGGACTGTGGGAGAAGGACTGCCAAAGGCAACACTAGAGAAGGAAGAAGACATGAGCTCCCAGGAAAGTGGAAACTGGAAGCTTATGACCTCTGGCAGCAAGTAGAAACCTTTATCTCTACCTGCAGCAGTTTTCCTAGAGAACAGATATAGAGCAACAGAGGAAGAGGTGAAGAAGATGAAAGAGGACAGGCCAGGCCAGGCATCCTCAAGGTTGGAAGGATTGAAATCACTGCCACCAAGAGGAAGTGATGTATGGTGGTGGTTGGAGATTCCCTTCTGTGGGGAACAGACGTTTCCATATGCTGGCCTGACCTGTTATCTCAGGATATCTGCTGCTTGCCCAGAGCCCAGATCTGAGATGTTGTGGAGGGATTACTGAGACTCATCTGGCCCTTTGACTACTACCCCATGCTGCTCATCCATATACACACCAGTGATACTGCCAGAGTGACCCTGAGCAGATCAAAAGTGACTACAGGGCTCTGGGTTCAAGAGCAAAGGGGACATGGCCTCATGTGGTCTCCTCAATCCTTCTGGTCAAGGGGAAGGACCGAGGTAAGAGCATACACATCCTGCGGATCAATGCATGGCTGAACAGTTATTGTTGCCAGCAGGGCTTTGGCTTCTTCAACTGTGGAATGTTGTTCCAAGAAGAAGGATTGCTAGGAAGAGAAGGTATCCACCTAATGAAGAGAGGGAAGATCATATTCAGATGGCTTGCTAAATTAATGGGGAGGGTTTAAACTAGGTTTGCCAGGAGATGGAGGTCAAAGCCCTGACATAAGTGGGGAAGTAGGTGACCTGGAGAAAGCACAAGCAGGTGAGGGAAACAGGGGAGGCCTTCTCATTCTTCCTGAAGAAGTAGGGCAATCAGCTAGTTACCTCAGGTGTCTGTACATGAATCACAGAGCTTGAGAAACAAGCAGGAAGAATTGGAAGTCCTTGCACAGTCACAGGTTATGATGTGGTTGGAATAACAGAGACATGGTGGGATGGCTTGCATGACTGGAGCATTGTCATAGATAGGTACAAACTGTTCAGGCAGGACAGGCAGGGGAGAATAGGAGGAGGACTTGCACTTGCTATAGAAAAGCTCCATGATTTCTCAGAGCCCCAGTATTAAACTGGAGATAGAACTGTTGAAAGTCTCTGGATTAAGGTCAGAGGGGAAAGCAAGAAAGATGGTGTTGTGGTGGGTGTGTGCTATAGACCACCAAACCATGAGGATGTGATGGGTGAGGTTTTTTTCAAGCAGCTAGTGGAAGTTTCCTGATCACAGGGCCTGGTTCTCATGGGGGACTTCAGTCACCCTGACATCTGTAGGAAGAGCAATAGAGCAGTGCACAGGCAATCCAGGACATTTTTGGAAAGCGTTGGGGACAACTTCTTGATTCACGTATTTGAGAAGAAAACTATGGGCCATGCTCTTGGCCTGCAACTCACAAACAGGGAAGAATCAGTGAGGAATGTAGAAGTGGATGGCAACTTGGGCAGCAGTGACCATGAGGTGATTGAGTTCAGGATCCTGGGAAAGGAAGGAAAGAGAGCAGCAGGGTAATACCCTGGACTCCAGAAAAGAAGACATCAGAAAAGTAGAATTCGACTCATACAAACTGATGGACAGGATCCCCTGAGAGGCCTGTCTGAATGGGAGAGGAGTCCAAGAGAGCTGGCTGTGCTTTAAACAAACCATACTGAGGATGCAGGAACAACCCATCCTGATGTGCAGGAAGACTGGCAAATATGGCAGAAGACCAGCTTGGGTTAGCAGGGAACTCTTCAGTAAGCTAAAAGACAAAAAGGAAGCTTATAAGAAGTGGAAACTTGAACAAACAACTAGGGAGGAGCATAAGAGTATTGTTTGGGCATGCAGGGATGAAATCAGGAAAGCCAAAGCACAGTTGGAGTTATAGATAGCAAGGGACATGAAGGGTAACAAGAAGGGTTTCTACAAGCATGTCAGCAACAAGAAGCATATCAGGGAAGGTGTGGGTCCCATACTGAATGGGGGAGGCAACCTAGTGACAGAAGATGTGGAAAAGGCTGAAGTACTCAATGCCTTGTTTATGTCAGTCTTCACAGGCAAGGTCAGGACCCAGACTACTGCACTGGGCAGTACAGTTTGGGAAGGAGGTGAGTAGCCAACAGTAGTAAAAGAACAGGTTAGGGACTACTTAGAAAAGCTGGACATGTACAAGTCCATGATGACAGATGTGATGTGCCTGAGGGTGATGAGGGAGCTGGCCACATTTGGGATACTGTGTCCAGTTTTGGGCCCCCCACTACAGAAAGGATGTGGACAAATTGGAGACAGTCCAGCAGAGGGCAACAAACATGATTAGGGAGCTGGGACACACGACTTATGAGGAGAGGCTGAGGAAACTCGGCTTATTTAGTCTTGAGAACTGAAGATTGAAGGGTGGATTTAACTGCAGCCTTCAACTACTTGAAGTGTGATTCCAAAGAGGATGCAGCTAGACTGTTCTCAGTGGTGGTAGATGACAGAACAAGGAGCAATAGTCTCAAGTTGCAGCAAGGGAAGTTTAGGTTAGATATTAGAAAAAACTTTCTCATGAGGAGGGTAGTAAAACACTGGAACAGGCTATCCAGAGAGGTGGTAGAATCTCCATCCTTAGAGTTTCTTAAGACCCAAGCTAGACAAAATCTTGTCTGGTATGATCTATTTGGGGATGGTTCTGCTTTCAACAGGGGTTGGTCTAGGTGACCTTCTGAGGTCTCTTTCAACCCTAATTTTCCATGATTCTATGATTTTAGAGTACTTTAACCTATAGTACTTTCCTTCTATACCACATCCATCCAGGGTTATCATAGAGAGGGATCTGCCATTTTTATAGCTCTATGTGCCTTAACCATCTGTTTAGTAATGACTGTAGAGCACTTTCTGTTTGGTTATTATGCAATAAGTGTAAGGTCTGTACATGGCCCTTATTTTCTGCTCTGTTTCTAAAACAGCCCAGCAAGATGCTCACCGCATGACAGATTTGTGGCAGAGCCACGATTCAGCTTTATATGCATGTATTTCCTAATGTCACTCTCTCTGAAAACATCTCTTCAGTCTGGCCTACTCTGCTTACTGCTTATTTGCTTGTCTCTCCCAGCACTTCCCACCCTCTTGCTCTCTCTCTCATATCCAAATTACTTATATGCTTCTTTTTGCATGTCCTTTCACAGCATCTAATGAAGTAAGCTTCAGATTTTTATATATATGCATACATATATAATAATATATTTAATTTATATAATATAAATACATATGTGTGTATGCATGCATGTGTATGTATATATATATATATAGTGTGTGTATATGTATATGTAGGTGTGTGTGTGCATGTGTGTGTGTGTGTATACACACACACACATAAATCTGAAGCTCACTTCATGCACACATATATATGTATCTATTTTGGTTACTGTATAAATGGTGCACCTCTACCAAGATGTAATCCATGAATTTATCTTCCAAATACAGCAAGCAACTGAAAATATTTGTAAAACATTCCAGCTTAGAGGCAAATCAGAAAGGATTTTGTGTTTGAAAGTAAGGAGGGAGTGAATCTTCATGCTATTTCCATCCATTGGTCTTCTTTCCCTGGAGACTTGTCAGATCCCAACCCTGGTCATTGCACACTACAGCATTTCTCTTGGCAGCCCTATGGACCTGCTTACTGAAGAGGCCTCCATCACATTCTGAATAATCAATTGTCTTTTTATTAATTTGATTCAATCTTTCTTGCAACTTTTGATAAGAGGATTTTTCTTTAACAGGATGAACAAGAAAGAAGTGAATTGAGCTAGTGCAATTTTCTTCACCTATTTCTCCCACTGATTATTTGGCTGCTAAGTTTCTAACAAAATTAGGTTTTTATTTTTCTTGAGTTGCTGAAAATAAAACTTGTAAGAGTTTTCATGCATATTAGAGTGGTGAATCGGAGTACCTGAGACTTGTTTATCTCTTCATGCTGGCCTTTTTCTTAGCTAGCCATCTGTGAATGACACTTATTGAGATTTTATGAGAAAAAACAAATGGATCAGATATAGATTTTCCTACTATTTCTGGATTTTACTGGTATTTCTAGAGTGTACTGAGTGATATTACATGAGACTAAGAAGTAATCATTAAAGTTGGTAAATTCACTTCATTGTTACTTTTGGGGTATGTGGAGGAAGAGGTCTCATTTGTTAGTAATGTTGGAAATGCTACCAATTTATTATTGAAAATGTTTCTGAATCCGAAAAGTGTCATCCATGTTTTGACCGAGTGATTATTCATTCCAAATTTTCAGCCTGAAATGCTTCTGGTGATTATTTTCTTGCTTAGAAGTGCCAGTTACCAAAGCAGAGAACAGAAAGTATGTTACATGTCTAAGGTGACCAGTCACATACCTTAAAGGCAGAGTGAATAGTATAGATAAATAATTTGTGAACAACTGTTTTTTTCCCCCCCAGCAGTGGCAGCCTCCTGTCATCTGGCATGCAAATCCAGAGGCTGGCACCCTCAGGAGGGCTGCAGGGTTGTGATGGGCTTCTCCCAGAGGTGCGGGCCACCAGATCGGTGTGCTGGATGACAGAAGGCTGCCACTACCACCTGGGACCGGTGCTGGGTGTGGCTAGCAGCACCAGCCTCCTGTCATCCAGCACATAGATCTGCACCCCTGGGAGGGCTGTAGGGCTGTGTCTGAATATTCCTGGGGGTGCGAGCCCCTGGATCTGCTGCTCATGACAGGAGGCTGCTGCTGCTGTCTGGGGCCAGTGGTAGCAGCAATCTTCCTGGTGCTGCACCGAGCACCAGTCCCACGTGGCAGTGGCAGCTTCTTCTCCTCCAGCATGCAGATCCAGGGGCCTGCAACCCCAAGAGAAGTCATGCACAGCCCCACAGCCCTCCCGGGGGTGTGGGCCCCTGCATCTGCACACCAGATGACAGGAGGCTGCCACTGCTGTCTGGGGCCAGGGGCAGCAGCAATATTCCTGGTGCTGGGTGTGAGCTGTGCCCAGCGCTGGTCCCAGGCAGCAGCAGCAGCCTCCAGCATGCAGATACAGGGGCCTGCACCCCGGGAGGCATTCGGCACAGCCCCACAACTCTCCTGGGGGTACGTATCCCTGGATCTCATCTGCGCGCCAGACGAGAAGAGGCTGCCACCCGCTGCCACCTGAGACTGTCATCTGGCATGCAGATCCAGGGGCCCACAGCCTCAGGAGGGCTGTGGGGATGTTCCAGAGTCCCCCCGGGGGTGTGGACCCCTGGATCTGCGTGCCAGATGACTGCCACTGCTGGCAAGTGTCACGAGTTCTGCTTTGAAAAGTTCGAGGTGCAATTTCCTAGAAACCTCTACATCTATCTCCTTGAAACTTGGCAGGAGTCATGCCCTCAGAAGGGGCTACCATATATGCAGTTTTCAGCTGAATCAGGAAATAAATTACAAAGTTTTAGGCATTTTCATGATTTACCATTATAGTCTGTGGGCGAAAGGTTGAAATGCGTCGAAACAAAAAACCAGTTTCTATGAAATGAAATGGAACAGTGCTTTGAAATGAAATGAAATGACAAAACAAAATGCTGTCCCTTTGAAACAGCAAAACAGAAGTGGAAATGAAACAGTGCTGTTTCGCAAAGCCCTAGGGGCCAGACGGTGGAATAAACTCCCTCCAGAGGTGGTAAAATCAGCTACCCTGGATATCTTCAAGAGGAGACTGGATGGTCACCTAGCTGGGGTCACCTGACCCCAGTTGTCTTTCCTACCTAGTGGGGGGGGGGGGCGGGGGAGCTGGACTCGAGGATCTTGTGAGGTCCCTTCCAGCCCCTATAATCTATGAATCTATGAATGGTATGAAAAATATGAGGAATATTTGTCATATCTTTTCCATCCTTGCTCACTGGTATGTGAAGTTAATCTGGTCTTTTTATATTTTATTCAGTAGATAAATTAAATGCATGTAAGGAGAAATTGTCTCTAAAGAAAACCACAATTTTCTATTAATCCCATAGAAATATCTACTACTATTTTTCTTTTCCAAAGAAGATAAATAATTTAATTAGAGAATAATGATATAAAACCAACAAAAGAAAACAATTCATTTATAAAATCATAGTGAACTATATCTTGCATCTACCAGCATTCCAGTCCCCAGGGGTGATTCCAGGCAGGAAAGAATGCTGGGGTCAGATGACTCAGTTGCTTGGGGCCGTAGAGGGGTCGTCAGGAAGGCCAAGGCAGAGATGGAACTGGGACTAGCTACCCAGATCAAGGACAAAAAGAAGTCCACTAAGATGTGGGGGGAGGTGGGCACGCTAGAGGGGAGGGACAAGTTGAAATCAGATCTGGACAGGTTACAGGGGTGGGCAGATGAGAACAGGATGGGTTTCAACACTGACAAGTGGAAAGTGCTGCCCTGGGGAAGAAATAGCAGCATACCTACAGGTTGGGAATTCCCGTCTCGCCAGCACAGAGGCAGAAAAGGATCTTGGAGTCATTATTGACTCAAAGATGAACATGGGCTGTCATTGTGGGGATGCGGTCAGGAAGGCCAACTGCACCTTGTTGTGCATCCACAGATGCATCTTGAGCAGGTCCAAGGAGGTGATCCTCCCCCTCTATGCGGCACTGGTCCGGCCATAGTTGGAGTACTGCATCTAGTTCTGGGCACTGCACTTCAGGAGGGATGTGGACAGCATCGAGAGGGTCCAGAGGAGGGCCACTTGCATGGTCGGGGCAGCAGGGCAGGCACTACAAGGATAGGCTATGGGATCTGAACCTGTTCAGCCTCCACAAGAGAAGGCTGAGGGGGGATCTGATGGCCATCTATAAACTGGCCAAGGGAGAGTCCCTGTTTCCCCGAGCACTACCAGGAGTAACAAGAAACAAAGGCCATAAACTGACAGAGAGTAGATTCAGACTAGACATCAGGAGGTGCTACTTCACTGTCAGGGTGGCTAGGATCTGGAACCAACTTCCAAAGGAAGTGGTGCTGGCTTCTACCCTGGGGGTCTTTAGGATGAGACTGGATAGACACCTTGCTAGGGTCATCTGACCCCAGCATTCTTTCCTGCCATGGCAGGGGGTCAGACTTAATGATCTGCTCAGGTCCCTTTCGACCCTACTGAAAATAAAAATAAATAAATAAATGAATAAATAAAATTAAATACATAGCGGGTAAAAAGAAGGTACCGGGTAACGTGGGGCCTGTGCAAGGCACGCTAGGAAATCTGGTCGTCACTCCAGACAACAAAGTTAACCTATTTAACAATTTCTTTGCCTCCATTTTTCTGAGCAGGAACCGAGTCACCACCCCCACTGGAACCACCGTAGGCCCCAGGGAAGTTGCATCCAGGCCTAGGGTCAGTAAGGATCTAGTCAGGGAACTTCTGGAGGGATTGGACCTATTTAAATCAGCTGGTCCTGATGATCTCTACCCCAGAGTGCTGAGGGAATTAGCAGAGGTCATTGTGGGACCCCTGGCATGGCTTTACGAGCACTCATGGTGCTCTGGTGTGGTGCCAGGGGACTGGAAAAGGGCCAATGTGGTTCCCATTTCCAAAAAAGGAGGAAGAAGGACCCAGGAAACTATAGGCCAGTCAGTTTTACCTCAATTCTGGGTAAGATTTTTGAGAGAATTATCCTGGCACATGTCCGCGAGGGGCCAGCAGGGGAGATTAGGCTTAGGGGCAACCAACACAGGTTTATTAGCGGCAGGTCCTGTCAGACCAACCTGGTGGCCTTCTATGACCAGGTCACAAAATCCTTAGACACAGGTATAGCAGTGGATGTAGTCTTTCTGGACTTTAGGAAGGCCTTCAACACTGTTTCTCACCCCATTCTCATTAAAAAACTAGAGGACTATGGCGTTGACACCTACACAGTCAATTGGGTCACTAACTGGCTGGAGGGTCACACCCAGAAAGTGGTGGTGGATGGGTCTTATTCTACCTAGAGGGATGTGTGCAGTGAGGTTCCAGAGGGCTTGGTCCTCAGGCCTGCGCTGTTCAACATCTTCATCAGCAACTTGGATGAGCAGGTGAAAAGCACCCTGTTGAAATTCACAGATGACACTAAGATGTGGGGGGAAGTGGGCCCTGCTAGAAGGGAGGAATAGGCTGCAATCAGACCTAGACAGGTTACAGGGGTGGGTGGATGAGAACAGGATGGTTTTTAACACTGTGTAACCCAGTGTAGGGTACTGCACCTGGGGAGGAAGAACCAGCTGCATACCTACAGGCTGGAGAACTCCCTTCTCATCAGTGTAGAAGCAGAAAAGGATCTTGGGGTCATTATTGATGCCAAAATGAACATGGGCGGATAGGGTGGGGACGCGGTCAGGAAGGCCAACCATACCTTGTCATGCATCCACAGATGCATCTCAAGCAGGTCCAAGGAGGTGATCCTCCCCCTCTATGCGGCACTGGTCAGGCCGCAGTTGGAGTACTGCATCCAGTTCTGGGCGCCGCACTTCAGGAGAGATTTGGACAACATGGAGAGGGTCCAGAGGAGGGCCACTCGCATGATCAGGGGGCAGCAGGGACTAAGGGACTAAGGCTTAGACTAAGGCTAAGACTAAGACTAAGGGTTAGACTAAGGGTTAAACTAAGGCTTAGACGAAGGCTTAGACTAAGGGACTAAGGCTAAGGGACCTGAATCTGTTCAGCATCTGCAAGACAAGGCTGAAGAGGATCTATTGGCCATTTACAAACTAGTCAGAGGGGACCAGCAGGCATTGAGGGGAGTCCCTGCTCCCCCAAGCACTGCCAGGAGTGACTAGAAATAACGATCACAAGCTGGCAGAGGGTAGATTCAGACTAGACATCAGGAGGCGCTACTTCACAGTCAGGGCAGCTAGGATCTGGAACCAATTTCTGAGAGAAGTGGTGCTGGCTCCTATCCTGGGGGTCTTTAAGAGGAGGCTAGATGAACACCTTGCCGGGGTCATTTAACCCCAGTACTCTTTCCTGCCATAGCAGGGGGTTGGACTTGATGATCTACTCGGGTCCCTTCCAACCCTACGAACTACGAAACTATGAAAATATGAAACCAATGGGAACTCCTGGGGTGCACAGGATTGGGCTACTGAAGCCCCAGCAGTGTCTGCCCAGGTTTCTGGAGAGTGGGGGCAGTTCCCGGCTGCCAGTGCTTTCCTTCCTTAAAGTAAACAGATGTTGGCTGCAAAATAGTGGCATAAAATTATACCACCTATGTCATGGTCACAAATTTGGGGCATTTGCAACACAGCAAGGAGTATGGGTATCTATTTGCTTGGCCTTTGTGCTGCCATACAGACCTTTATCCCTATACCCTAATATACATTAGCAATACTACAAAAAAGGGCCACTCTCTCAATGTCTATATGATACAAGGCAGCCCATGCAGAGATACTTGAGTTGACTTTCTTTGTGCTAGTTCTGGAACTAGAAGCAGTATAGAGGAGATAATATAGCATTAAACCTGGATTAATGAGCTCAGCACAGAAACAGCACTGATTCTCTTGGGCAAGGTAGCATGCTTCAGTGGCTACATTTCTTCTGCTTCTGAAGCTAACTTCAGTATCTTCACCACCTGCCTTGGATGGTGTAGATTCCACTATGCAGCTGGTTCATGGGATCATAGGAAAAAAGAGCTGGGAGGAACCTCAGAAGGTCATCTAGTCCAGCCTTTCCTTGAGGCAGTGTCATCCCTGACTCAACCATTCTAGCCAAGTGTCTGTACAATCTGCTTTTGAGAATTTCCAGGAATGTAGATTCCACAACTTCCCTAAGTAGCTGGTTCCAATACCTGACACAGTAAGAAAGTTCCACCTAATCTCCAACCTAAAATTCTTCTGCTTCAACTTGAGTCCATTCCCCCTAATCCTTGTGTCCACAGAGGAAAGCTCATTTCCATCCTCTCTATAATCCTTTCAGGTGTTTGAAGACAGTTCATAGTTATTTCAGATTATCTTTGAGATACAATGCATTGTGCTGTTTAGAATACCTTCTGACATCCCTATTCAGTTATTACTCATTTCCTATTCATGCAAATTCTTGATAACATGGAGAGGAGTATGCTCAAAGATTGAGTGAAAGGTGGGTTAGGACCCCCGTATTCAACCCCTGTTAAGTGTTCCATACAACAATTTATAGAATCAAACACGCTATTTTATTCTAAAATAATAGACTCTTGTATGTTAAAATATGCAACAGTGGTGACTAATCAATACCATGGTTGTGGGGTCAGTACAAAAGGCCATATTGTCACCATTTAAAAAGAGAAATGTAATGGAGTGTTCATTAAAACTCCACTAAACTAAAACAATAAATGGAAGGGCTGATAGTTCATTTCCCTCCATCTTGTGCAGTCTCTTACATTGCAGTCTCAAGTGAATGCAGAATAGGGGTTGCACTTTGCATTCACTCAGCTCTAGGAGAACATGGAGACACACAGAATAGCAGGCTCAGAATTTGCATCCTCTAAAGTGGGCCTGAATAATGTGGTCCATAATCTTTCTCTAATGCTTGCAGGACAGAGAAAGAGATCATAGAAAAAGAATCAGATGAAGGACCAAAAGTGAGGAAAAAGATGTGAACTTTGTATATGAAGACAATTGATAGGGCAGAGGAATGCAGAAAGCCTGCTTTCAGTAACAATGATTGTAGAGTGGAAGACTCTAGTACTAAGTTGTAGTTAGGAACAGAGTTGAACAGGGCCTGGAGAGAAAAGGTCTATGAGAGATGGAAGCAAGTTCAAGAACAACTTTAAAAAGAAGCAGGGGCATATTGAAATGAATCACAAAGTTAATGGACAGTGAGTGAAGTTGGTGAATGTTAGAAAAGTTGGGAGAAATTTACATCTTATTTGATTACATTCAAGAGCTATGGGATAGGCATTCAGAATTTATTGAATTTCATCAAAGCAGGTATAGAAGAGAATGTACATAAAAAATCTTCAAATGTAGTGTCTTTGCTAGAGTCTGGTGGGGCTGATTCAAGGGAAATAATCAGTCTCTAGTCTGCAATATAGAAATGTTCAAAGGGCCTGCTAGAGTGTTAAATATACACAGAAAGATCCCTTTCTAAAGGCCGCCACATAGAATCTGAAAATCAGTCACAAAGAAAGCCAAATGCAAATGTATTTAAAGTATTGAGCCCTCCTATGTAGTGTTTCCATAGGATCAATTAGAAGTTCACTAATGCCTGAGGATCAAGGATAATTAAGCCATTAGAAAATGGCATACTGGAATAGAAAGCAGTCCAGAATGGCTTTCAGCTGCCTAATCACACAGTAGACATAAGGCTCACTCCAGAGCAATCAGTATAGCTGGCCCATTCAAATCTCCAAGCAGCCAGATATCTGCCACAGGCTGGCTTAGCATCTCCATTCACTGGTAGCTAACAACATTTGCATGTAAAGTATTCCAATAGAAACAGAAAAAAGTTGTGGAAGCACATGGGAAACTTTATTTATTTTGTAATAGATTGTACTGAGACATTGACTTCTAACATGCTTGAAGGGAGATTTAGGAACAGATTGAAAAATCAATGGGACTTATACTCCTAAAATTACTCATGTAAGATATTACTTCCTCCCAGATCAGAATATGTGAGACCTGACACAAGAAATAGCTGATTCTTGGAAGCCCTCAGAAATTTGAGACACTAATACTGACTCTTCCTAGCCACTTCAATCCATTGTGGCTTCATCAAGCTTGCTAAACTAAGGACAAAATGTTAAGGTGATAGGTTCACAGCCAGTAAGGCTACATCTAGAGTCTTTCATCATGATGGATCCTAAACAACTCAGGAATATTTTTCAAACAAAATTCGTCATTTATACATAAAATTACCACTAAAATGAAATTACCTTTAGGAGGGGCAGCTATTTGACTAACAGACTGATATGCACAACAGCTTAGAACAGGAAATGAAACATACCATGTCAATTAGAAATTCAATGGGGAGCTTGGGTAGGCTTTTTGCAATACTACACACCAAAATTAACTGCTAAAGGAGATGTTTCAAGAGAGATGTTAATAACATCTGGATACTGGAAATAAAGGTTATTGGAGAATTTATTTAATAAGGGCTTCCATTAAGCACTTAGTTAAAGCTCCTGTTGTAAAGTAGAACAGATGCAAAGGACAGAAATTGATGCCTATATACATGTGGCAAGAGTAGGCAGTAGGGGTGTGCGAAGTGGGCAGTATTCAATTAGGATTCGGATTTGTTCCAATTCGGAGGACACTGATTCAATTTTCTGTTTCGGATCAGTGTCCCAATTCAATTTGGCCGAATCTGAATCTGAAGATTCAATTCTGATTTGGAGAATCAGTGATTTGGCCACAGACACAGCTATATATGTTTTTTCTATGCACTTCAAGGTACCAGGCATGGCTTATAAACTCTGAGATGGTGGGGCGGATGGAGCATCCCACGGGAACGTGTGTGTGTGTGGGGGGGGGTGTTCTGGAAGTACTTCAGGTCTACTTCTGGATCCACCACTGAGTGTATGAGGGACCCCCCCCACACCCCTCCCAGCTCAGTGGTCAGTCACAGGGGGACCCTGGGTGCCCCTCCAGACCCAGGAGGCACCAGTCACCAAGCTGGGAGGCAAGGGGAGGCCCACTGCCAAGCGCACGGGGGACCCCACCCCTGCACTCCCGTGGGATACTCCATCTACCCTACCATCTCAGCATTCATGAGCCATGCCTAGGACCTTGAGGTACATAGAAAAAACATATAAAGCTGTGTTTATGTCCGAATCGTCAAATCTCTCTGAATTTCTCTGAATTGAATTAGAGGCTTCTGATTCAATTCAGAGAGATTAATGGGTCTCCTGTTTCGATTGATATTTGGAGATTCAGCTGCCAAATCAGGCCAAATCTTCGCTGAATTGAATCAGTGACCAAAGCTTTGCACAGATATAGTAGGCAGTGTAGAAGAAGGCGGCACTGTAGAAAAAGAAGAGATTCCTGCATTTCGAACACAGAGGTTGGAGTTAAAATAAAACTGTGGATCAGCAGTTATTGAAGAATGGACCTTCTATGTTTTCCTATGTGAGTCCCTGGAGAAGAGCAGGAAAGCTGTTTTGTAAGCTAGTACATAGTCTTTGGCTTCAGCGAAAGAGAGATGATTATATGAAGTTGTATTCATTCCATTCTAACAGGATGTGTGGTGTGCAGTGCAACTAACAGATTAGATTAAGAATATACCTAGAGGCTCTGTGTCACTAGTTTCTCATCTAAATAGAAATCAGTCTACAAGGTCCCAACTTTTCAAAGGGACAATAGGAGTTGAAAAAGCACATTAAAAATCCTTGCAAAATGTGAATCACATTGTTCTGTGGAAGTGAAGATATCTGGAGCCTTACAGGAGAGGCAAAAACTACAGTCTGCAAATTATTCATACCCCATGCTTCTCCCAGTCTGATATGTACTGCCCAGATGTATGGGTCTGAACTAGGCTGGAAGGGCTTTCTGGACCCTCTGAAATCATGGATCAAGACAGGGACTACTGCTTATCTGCTCTATCCTGCCCATCCTATTCTTGCTTTTTTTGTTCCCTCCTTACTGGTGTGGGGATCAAAGATGTGTTACCACTGTAATTGCACATAAGTAAATCTTCTTTATAAAAAATGCTTTAAATTTTCACTTACTGTAATTTCATTCACCATTTTTGACAGAAAGAGTAAGTATATTGTGATGGCAACTGGTAATATGCAGGCCCATTTATGTATCTTCATTGCTTACAAATTTACTGCCTCCCTTCGCATTTTGAACAGGTTGAAATTATCTGTACAGCATTCTATGGAACTCAACACACCCCAAGATATATTCTGTGAAAATCATGTTTTTGTCTGTTGATTTATTAATCTGTATCAATTTTAAATTAACTAACTGATAAATAAACCGCACTCTAGCTTGAATGACAAGGGGAAAAAAAAGAACTTAAAGACATGTTTATACTCCTGCATTTAATTAAACTTTTTAATTGATTTATGGAAAGGAATGGAAACACTGACATGAATTCAGAGTAGCATTTATTAGTATCTCATAAATCCAGAGTAGCATTTGTAAATTTGGTACATTACTTACAAATCTGCTGTATAATTCGTAGGATTTGTGATTTGGCAAGACATTTAAAACTACAAATCTATTCCCTTGTTTACTATACAAAGCAATTATGTTCCTTAGAAATCAGTGGAATCCACACAGCTCAATTTGAGCCAGAGTAAAATAATCCCAACATCACCATTTACATGTGCGTTTAAGCATAGCAATTTATTGCACTGCTGGATACCACTTGTATCTGATGGAACTATCCAGCAGAGCAGTAAATTATTCTACTGCACCCTAATTGCTGTGCATGTGTAGATGGTGATGCTTTACTGCACAGCAAATTAGTCTGCTGTGCAGTAAAGCATCTTGTTGCTAGTAGGGGCAGGGGCTGGATTAGGCATAGTACAGGGAGGCAGAGGCAGTGACAAGAGAGCTGCTGTGTGTTGCCCCTGCACTGTGCATACTGCTTCTGGCCAGGGAAGTGGCTGGCCAGGGAGCAGGGAGAGGGGGTGGCTTTTCAAAATGGCTGCTGCCTTCTGGTGGCTACAGCTGGAACCTCAAGCTCCCCTGGGTGGTGGCAGGGGCCCATTGCAGGGCTGCAGGAAGTGGAAGCAGTTTGCTACTAGGAGTAGCAAATCTGCTGTCATGTCCCTGCATGTGTAGATACCTGCCCAGGAACACTTACTCACAACTAGTTTACTCACAAGTAAACTGATCTTGAATCAAATGCATGTGTAGACATGCCCCATGTGTATTCGAGGCTAAAAATGGTCCCCTAAATTGCACATGCTCAACCTATTCACCTGTTCACATGGTCAATCTATTTTCACATCAGACACCTACTTCAGTTGATTGTAACAATCTATGCAAAAGCATTTACTTTTGTCCCATTAAGTAACTCAGCAAGATACCTCATTTGATGCTACACGTTATCCTGCAGAACAGGGATACAATATAATATTTCTAGATAGAACACATTTATTTTCAGACTGCTTTTATTTCTATACCTATCTGTGTCTAGCAGGTTGGATAGAAAGGGACACTTTTGGTTTAAAATAATGGCCACAGTTGACACTCATCTGCCTTTAACAGTTCCCAAGCAATATATCAGTAAAAACGCATGTGTTTTTCCCTATTATCATTTGTTCAAGGTATTGATTTACACATGTAATAGACCACAGTGCAAGCCCCTCAGGCTTTAGGAAAATGTGTTAAAATCAGATTAGCAAGACCATCAGTAATGCACATTAGTTGCAGAAATATAACATGCTACTCTGACCTTCATGGTTCAACTGTTACTTTTGTCCATTTGTTTCCAGTTTTTGTCCTTCCTTTTAAACCAAGTAAAATAATTATTTATTGGCAATTATGAGACTAGATCAGTAGAATACACCCATAAAATTAGCATTTTTATTTGTCGCTACATGAACACTTGAAACAACATCCGCTTTTTCTCTATCTCATAGATATTTATCAGGACAGAGAGAAAAAGGCAGTGAGAGTCATACCCCTATTCACAGTTTTCACACTATTTTACTCTATTTAAACAATTACAACTGCATGTGTTTAATTGGTTGACTTATGTACTGTATTAAAAAAATTCCATGACTAACAGTCTCTGAATTAGTTGATTTAAAAGCCTGCGCAACTTGGAACACATCATCTTATGCATCTCTTCGCTCTAACACCAGCTCTTCATCTAGTTCCTTCTGGTTCTGTGCCATATATGGTCATGTGTGGTGGATACCATTTTTCTAGATATGAAAGACTGAAAAATTAGGCAGGATTTGGTGATCCTCCTTCAAGCCAATAAGTTCCTTGGTTAATAAGGATATATCTGTATTACATTATAGAAAGTGGCAGTAGTTTCCCCTTACAACGTCCCTTTCTGCATGTTAATAAGGCATGGGTGTCAAAGATGCAGGCTGGATTTGGGCCATGGACCCTATCATCTGTCCCCTGGTGCTGCCAATGGGTCTTGAAGCTGACCCATAGGCAGCCTTCAGGGTGTGCCAGATAGCCCCATCTGTTGCATGTTATGACTGCTCTGGCCACTCCAGGACTGTGCCACATGTGTTCTAGAGCAGGCAGAGTGGCTGCCGTGTACAGCAGAGCCCCAGAATGACTGGAGCAGTTACTGCATGTAGCACCATCCTAGAACAACTGAAGCAGGACCATGCTGGAGCAGGACCACAGCACCTACTCTAGCTACTCCAGGACACATGCTGGATTGGGCATGCAGAGCAACTCTATGGGTCTGAGCCTGCCCACCATGTGGCTCCATGCCACTCATCTGATCTGTGTGGACAGATAATCTGACACCTTTGGGAGAAAGGATATGTAGGGTAATCCCTGAATAAAAGATGTGTTCCCTCCAGTGAAACTTTTAAGTGTGTGGTATGGGGCAGTCACATTCTCGGAGCATCCCATCATTTTTTTTTTCTTAAAAGAAAAATCAAATACAGCAAAATTTCTGGAGAGAAGGGAAATAAAAGCCAAAAAAAAAAAAAATTAAAAAAAAAAAGGAAAGAAAACATTGTTTGCAGAGTTAAGCACTTCAAAAAAAATGCTAAAATTAAGACTGCACCACTGGTATTGAATCTGCACCACAGGCATTTCATTGGGTTGGTCACTCTGGGCACATCTACATGAGACTATTCTGGGCAGTAGCATCTGAAAAAGAAACATGCGGGGATGCTACTGTGCAGTAATGCTGGTTACTGCACAATTATTTAGTCATCTAAATGTACTAATGTTGCCCTGTGGGGTCAGGTCAACTCTTAGGATCTCAATATTGCACTGTTAGACAGGAGGGCGTGGTGTACAATTTCACATATACAAACACACCAATCAATTAGGTGCGCGCGCGCGCACACACACACACACACACACATATACATACTACCAGCTCAGGCACAAACACATCCAAACCATGCATACTTATCACCAATTCAAGCACATACACTATACACCCCAAAAGTTAGACAAATATCAATTGTCCATACCTGTACACTCAGTACACATACACAGATTACTAATTTGTATATCATGCACACAATGACATATATACACACACACACTCACCAGTTCACACACATACAACCCATCTACACATACACACAGGTAAGTTCCTACTAACTTGGATGGTACAGTGTGTATGTGTGTGCTTGGGGTACCTGGGATAGGTGGGGGAAGGTTAAGGCGGGAGAGAGAGAGTTAAAGTGTAGGGAGTGAAATTTGCCAGAACCAGGATTAGAACCGGTGGAGTAGAGGGAAGCTGGCTGAGGAACTGAGGCTTGGGTTTACTTAAGATCAAGTGGCCCCAGGGTTACTTGAGGTCACTGATGAAAGGGAAAAAAGCCTGGTGGCCTGGAGGAGACAGCCAGGAAAGAGAGAGAGAGTCAGAAACCTGGGAGCTTGTGGCTGGAAACTGAGGCAAACAGCTGAGATATTGGGGGGTGGGCAGATAAAGTGGTGGTAAGGAGGAGATAGCCAGGAAAGAAACTGAGACAGAAATCTGGGATCTCAGGGGAAAAGGCAGTGGGGATAAGACAGTGGCAAAGAAATGTGGTTTGCAGGCAGAGAGGAGCTCAGGACAGGTGTTGGAGGTGATGATGAGCCAGAAGAAGGAGAGGGAGAAATGAGACAGAAGTTAGAGGAGCAGAGATTGGAGCAGGGCCAGACTGTACTAAAGCAAACCCAACTCAGGGGTCCAAATAACAGTTTTATTAAACAGACAACACACTACACAGCCCTATGAAGTTATTAGTTCACACACACGCACACACACACAAGCACTCACAATGGCAGCAGGAGCAAAAGACTCAGTGGAAGGGCTGGAGTCCAGGTAGGGGAGAGAAGCAGAGTCTAAGTCCTTGGTTGAAGAGGGGGTAGGGGGTGAAAGCTACCTATCCAGGCTGGAAAGGGGTCCTTGTCCAGTAGATGTTGTCCAGAGGGGTGTCGCCGGCAGGGCCTCTGGGTGGATAGGTGGTGTGGCATGGTGCTGGTCCAGATGGAGAGGGCATCCCAAAGAATCAGTCTTCACCTTTTTATGGGGCTACCTATGAACTCCTATGCGGAGAGCCTGTCCGGGCAATTCCAGTCCTGTCCAAGAGGGTTCCAGGTGTTCTTACCGAGCATGTGCAGACTTGGCACAATGGTGGGTTGCCTCATCTTTTGTTTCTTGAATGCTCAGGGTGGTTCCAATGGTTGGGTCATTGTTTCAGGTACTGGTGTTGATGGTTTGGTCATTCAGAGGGAGCTATCTTTAGACCTTCTTCCATTGTCTCTCAAGCACCCTCATTCATCCCCATTCATCCAGGAACCAATTTACAGAGGAGGAGTAGGTATGAGTCATAGGTTACGACATCAGGGGACACAAGATGGAAACTTGACATGACTTATGCTAACTTACATCTGTAGGCCTAAATCATATAGTACCAGTAAAACAGTAATTTTGAACAGTAAAAAAATCAATATAAACATAATAGTCATACAATATAAAGAAGGAGAAAAAAACAAAACTAATACAACTTGCTACCAAAATAAAATGCTGAAGCTTATCCTATGTCTTAGCTCACTTATACTTATCTATAGGGAATAGAGAGGGAGAGAAAAAGTCAGAAATAGTTGTGGAAGGGGAGGGACTGCATTTTTAAATAAAAACAAAAAAACAAAAACAAAAAGCTACACTAAGTCATCAGAATCATCTAAATGTACTAAGACTCTGGCATGTCCAGAGTACCAGAAGAAACTACACCTGTATCTCTGGTCGTAGGAAAACTGGTATTATATTACCTTCTTCTATTACAGAAATATAATTTAAACTGTATGCAACACATCTGCCCAAAATTCAGTATTAGTGTTCCATATGCAACCTTTAAAGTTTTACTTTCTTGTATGTGGATGCTTAACTGGAATGGTAATACATTTAATTTCAGGTTTTTGTTCTTTAAAGGGAATTATTTATCATTGTTTTAAAAACTAATAGAGTCTCTGTTTGACCTGTATCCATAGCAACTCAACTGAATAAAGGGTTCTATTTTGGTTTGGTCTTGGATCTGTACTAAAGTGAGTGGAGTTACAAGAGGCATATTCCCATCAAGGACACAAGAAGCCTATGGCAGAACCAAGAATGGAACTTCTTTGGCTGAATTTCAGTCTTGTTTTGATCACAAAACCATTCTTTTTTTAGAACTTCAGTAGCTTCTCACCAGAGGGATACTATGATTTTACCATAGGCCTACTACTAGGGCTCACCAAGCTCTAGCTTACTAGTGGTTAGTGATTTGAATAATGAATAATGAAAAAGTTAGATACCTATTATTTCAGACGCCCCAAAACATACGGGTACTGAGGAGTTGTCTCACACTGTTGAATGGATTTGGCTTGAAAAGGGATACCTTACTTTTAAGGAACACATGGTTCCATTCATAAGTCCTAATTCCAGAACTAGCAATTCACTATGTATCTAACAGGTACTCTAACTTAACCTCTGAATAGTTAAGTCATGTAACTCCTTCCATGATCTATCTAAGGGAAACTGCCTTTCAAAATTCAATCTGGCTCATGATATTTATCATCAGCAAACTGTGGGATTAGGGGACCCTCTTCTCAGAGAAGCTAGAGACCCATTTATTGAATTGATATGTATATTCAGTGGCAGTTGTGCTTGTGAGAAGTGAAGGGTCAGTCCATTCATTAATTAGTGGTAAATGAAGCCCAATTTTTAAGTAGCCATACAGGGAGTGTGGATGCTCTTACCTGTGCAACCTAATCAGGATAAGATGCAAGCTTGGATGCTTCCCCAGAGCAACTTGGCAGGAAAGAGCATAAAGGTACCGCAATTAGATAGAATCATTGCATGCAATTTGGTAGGCTACACCTCAAAAATGCACAACCTCCATAGCAATAGTGAAGCCATGGAAGCATTGTATTTCTCAGGAGCACAATACTTTCTGAGACTTCCCCCTGGAGTGGTAGAGCTACACACCACCACTTTCTATAAGTACTGTGAAAACAGCATGATCAAGATTTAATCGTCTCAAAAGTTTTTTCAGAGATCTTTGAATGAAAGGCATTTTCATAAATGACAATTATTATTATTTTTACAGAAGCACCAAGCTCTTTTTTTCAGTGTCATTATCATTTTCCTTATATTGAATGCACCATGTATTTTGGGGAGGTTTTTTTGTTCTTTGAATAACAACAACAACAAAAGGAATATTCCCCTATGGACAAGGTGCCATTCAAAATTTAAAATATATGCTTCTGTCATCAGTAGTTAGGAATTCTATATATCATTAGTTCCTGGGCAGACAAAATGTGCTACTCTTATCTTGTTGCCCCAGCCTCTTCAGAAGAAAATAACTAGATTATCATCAGGTATAAGGAGAGCTTTGCAAATTTCTGCCAACTAAGGATCTAGCTCTTCTTTGCTAAAGGTTGCAATATGAAGACTTTCTATTTCATTTCTAAAACGTATATGCATTTTAAACTCTGGTTGGTTACATTTGTGACATGTTTTCAATGCAAGAAAGCAGAATACATATCCTTAAAACATTTAATGAGTGACTCTTAGAAATACCAGTAGCATAATTTGAGGTGGGAAAAGGGGTACCAGCCCCAGGCATTGTCTTGGAAATGGCCTATCAATGGTAGATACCACCACTGCTGGCCCTGCTGCTGCAGCTGCCATTGCCCCTACTGCTGCTTTACCAAGGGTGCAGGACCTGCTTCCACTGAAAAAATACACACTCTTCTTAATTGGTGCTTGGGAGGAAAGATGCATTTTTTATAACAGCATTATTGTTTTTTCTCCAAAACTATGAGATTGCCTTTATTTTCTACAACAGCACGGTACTCAATAAAATAAATGCCTGAAAAGTGCAACCTTTATTAGACCTGCAAAGTTGGCTTCATGCTAGTGTAATGAATGGTATGCTTTTATTGTGTAATGTATTATTCCTTTTGATTCCTTTTAATAACTAAAACAACTTTGCATGTAGTGAGGAAGACTGTACGGTTTTACCTGAACTGATTATCTGGGTAGTTTTTTGTTCACAATCATAAAATCCCCATGGAAACAAAATTAGCTGATGCTACAGTTCTAAAAAAAAGTAATAACTGTTTCTAGACAGCATATGATATGGAGGAAAAAAATATCGAACTGTGCAAAACAGATTAGTCAGTACTATTCCCACTACAGTTCTTAATTAAATGTACCATTATGCCACAACCCATTTTTTCCCCTGTACTTTCATTCATAGCTAGGACCTAAAATATGCATGGGGTAGGGAACTATTAGACAAGACATCAGTAAGAATGCCCATCAGCTGTCAGATATGAAGTGCAAGGCAATCATTGTGTTTTGTGTTGGCTACAGAGTAACTGATAAAATAAATAGAATATGTAACATGATGTCTCTTTCATCTATAAAAATATCAGCTAAGAGGTTATGCTTCATTAGCTTCAAATGTAGCATGCATAATAAAGGAAGAAGGCATAGCATTCCTTTGATTCATTGTGAGAAAGCTTATCATTCCCTCTTTCAAGTGACAGTTTATTAAATAAGGTGGATAATAGAAAATATTCGAACTAGAACTGAATCATAGTTTGACACTTTGTGCATGATTACAAAGTAAATATGACAGCTCTGCACCTCCATTTTGTGTGATTAGGAAGTAAATGGGATAAGATGTGTAGAGCTCCCTGCAGTGAACTCACTTGAGTTCTCTCTTTTCCTGTAAAAGATATTAATTGAATCAGAAAATTTGATTTAAAAAGAAATGTCTTCAGTGTATGAGACAAAGAGTCATAATTTCCTTCTCATTAAAGTGGACAGAATGAAGTGTACAGGGTATTAAGAATAAAGATTTGCACTAATTTACCAGTTTTTATAAACCTTTTGCTATGTAATAATATTTGTGGCACACCAGTGGCAAGCTATTTTTGGAACTTCTATAAATTGCATAGTTAGCTAAATTTCAAATTATGAAGTCTGCAATATGCTGTAGAGAAGAATTACTAAAGTTACAGAACTCTTTTGATTAAGTTGAAAGAGCCCATTCTCCTTGGCAGACACTTACAGTTCCCATTAATGGGACAATCTGTTATTTGAGAACCAGCTGTGTGGAGAGACCTCCATCTGGATTGCTAGTTGGAATTCTATGGCCTCTATTATGGAGGAGATGATATTCCATGAACATCATGGTCCCCTCTGGCCTTCAGATTAATGGATAGATTTCTGGCCCAACTAAAGTCAATAGCAAACCTGCCACTGGCTTCAGTGAAACCAGGATTTCACCCTGTGATTTTATTAATCTAGGCAATTAGTGGTCAGCAGTTTTGCTAAATCAGACCAAATTTCAATTCAGGCCAATAAAATCTGGTGTGAATCCAAAATGTGATTGTTTCAGTTGTGAAACTTTTCATAGAGTTATTTTGGCTGTTGCAAAATTGTTAATTAAGTGATAAGAAGATGTTTCCAAATGCTCTCAGAATTTTATATGGCTCCCATCATCCCTTCCCTATTATAAACAGATGGATGTAAAAAAAATCAGCTAGAGGCATACTTCCCTAAATTGTAAACTAGAGGTAATAAGGAACTAATAAGTATATCACAGTACTTAACTATAGCCATGTCATTGTGAATGTTTCCAATATAATCAATTGTTTCATTGTTTAGAATTTACCAACCTTCTTAGAACTGTCCTTAATTAGCTCCATTCTAGGGAGGATATTATAGAAACATTATTGATAAAAAAGTGAAGGGACCACTGTGAAGATGTTCAATAATATACATCCTAAAGGTTTCCTGAAGGTTATGTGGTGTCTTCTGCATGTTTGTGTGCTGTATGTTTCATCTACACTAAAAAAAGGGAATGATATAATCTGACATTATAAGTGATACAAAAAACGAGACACTTGATTCTTCACTTATGTAAATCAGGAGTATAAGGTAAATGGCATCACGTTAGTGGAACTCTGTCACAAGATGCTGTAGAAGCTGATGATTTAAGAAGTTTCAATATTTTTTCAGAAGAAGAAAAAGAAAGAGATTGGGGAAAAAATGGCAAGGTTTTAGAAAATTCCATTTCTTCCCCCAACCTGGCTATGGCTTTGGGCTGAAAGTCTCTTCCCCCTGGAATGGCCAACTGCTTGCACTCATTCTTCCTGCGGATTTCTGACCTCTTCACAGCAAGGGAAGGGCAGACATGGTGGAACAGTAGTCTCTGCAGCAGGGGAGTGCACTGCAGAGGGAATAAGAGAATGATGCAACTCCATGCCACCAATCCCCCATGCTGGATCATACCTTTGAGGGCCAGATCAGACCTCTTCTCAGACCTCTTCTCAGGTTGCACTATACTCTATAAAGTCCAGATTTTATGGGATTTCATTTCCTCTCATTAATAGTATCACTAGTGTCTAGCTGGCCTATTGGTTTAGCTTCTTAAGAGAAGCCTTGATGTCTGAGTAACTGGTACTGCACCCCCTCATAGACTGACAGGTGACACATTAACTTCATATGAGTAGAAACTACATGCTCTTTTTTGTGTATAAACTATAGCATTTTACCAAGAACAGAAAACTGTATTATTACCATTCCATATAACTGCAGGGTGAAATAAGGGCCCCAGGCAATGGCTGAGGCATCAGAACAACCCAAGGAAGCATAATAGAATAATGTTGTAATGCCTATTCTGGAAAGCCACACCATCACTCTATAAAGCTGATTTTAAAATAGGCGTTAAATAAGTAGATACAGATATTTCAACCAGCGTTTTGAAATGTTACAATTTGGAAGTATAATAAAGATACCCTTTCATTTCTAGCTAAGGATAGGATGCTGTTTACTTTTAAGCCCTTGATCCTTGTTTATGCTAAGCCTGATTTACAGCTCCTTGACAGACTAAGGATGCATTCAAATATGTGTTTATTGAACTTGCATCCCCTTGAAGGCCCCTTTATGCTGCCTGAGTTATCTTGGTATCAGTGGGAATCAGACCTTGCACTCATCAGCTAGATTCTCCGCTGCCTTGTGCAATATATAGTCTTTTACACACATGCAAAGAGAAGACAAAGTTCTATAAAATGAGAATGACCCCATTAAAGGTTGAATTTCCCTTACAGTTAGAAATTTATGCATTTTTTGCTCAGGCATAAGTGATTGCTACCTCTGATGTCAGTGTGTGGGGTCATTCTGATTTCCTGGTGCCTTATAATAACTTTGTGCAGGAGTAAATGATGACATAAGTACAAGACAATGGGGAATCTGGTTTTCTGGTTCTTATTTTGTCTTATTTGTACCACTATAATTTCATCACACCATGTTCTTATATGCACTAACAACACTTCACAGCAGTGAATAGGCTATAGAGTAGGTGTGAATAATCATTAGGTCCAAGTAAATTCTATTTCCACTGACTAAACAGCATAAAAGGGCCTTAGTATAAATAAAAGTTAAGACTCCACTAACTTAAGTGGAGTTATTTTAAAGCTACACCTGTGTGAAAGCTGAGCTGTCCTTCTGTATCAGAAACCCATTGAAGAATGTCTTACATTCGAAGTCTTGTCTAATTGTACCCCAACTATACTGCTGGTCCAATAAAAAAATATCACCCTAAGAAATTCTTGCCTCTCACATAATTTCTGGGCCATCACCGATAGAACATCACTACTACACTACTGTAGTACTGTAGTTAGTCATTTTCATATTCTTGCAGTTTCACTTCTGATAGAATAAAATATCCTGCTTATGCATCTCTGTGTATCACCAAAACCATAAAACCAATGTTATCTTCTAGTTTTGAGTTCATTTTATGAAACACAGCACCAATTAAGAGAGAGTGCATCTCAAGTCAATGTGTAATTATACTAGGGTGTTTAAACCCTAATGTTTTCACACCTCCTCTGGCACTTCTTGTGAAGTGCGGGATATTGCTAGTGTTTTAACCAGTCAGGGCTTTGAGAATAGGAAACGTGGTGATAACAGGCCTATAATTAACAATTTATTCTCCTTCTTATTTAACAGACAACGGGAGTGGGCGGGGGAGGGGGGGGGCGGGAATTATCATAAATGGAAAAGAAAAGGCCAGGATCACATTTTGCTATAGTGTCATGAGTGAGGGAAATGGGATTTTCTCAGCAATTCTCAGCTCTGCAAAGCTCAAATATAAAAGGGGTCACCAGTCAAAGTTTGGAGTGGGTTTATCAGGGTTTATAAACAAGTGGTAAATTTCCCAGATTTAGTTCTCTCTGATGTTGGGTTTGCAAAATGGAGGGATTCACTTTCCTGTTTGAAAAATGTAATAATAGCTATTTAAGCTACCTCCTAGTGATGCTATGGTTTTAATTAATTAATTAGACTATTTTTGTGCTTGGTGCAAATTGAACCAGGGTGCAAGAGATCATGGAACTAAATTTTGTTTGTGGCTCCCTAATTCTTAAACTACCAGGCACTGGTCGTCAAAGATGCTCTGGGTAGTACCAACTACTAGGTCCCTGAAGGGGTTTTCCAGCAACTAGTTATTTGTAGTTTCTTTATCCCCACAACATCCCTTATTCTAGGTCTGGGAGAGAGATGACAATACCAGAATAGTTAGGTTTCTACCACTTACTAATTCTTCTGCAACAGGAAAATAGATGATTTTGAGACCTTCTGTATGATGACATGCTTCATCCTACATTGGCTAAGGTACAGTCTATATACAACTGAAAATCCTCTATCCAGGGTTTAGGTCTTCCTTTTTCAATGAGCCAGAATTATCTTAATAAATACCTTAATGCAGAGTTCAAATTAGGGGGTAGTTTGGGAGGACTGAGCTATCCCATAAGAGACAAGAGCCCTCCCCCCTCCCATCCCAGGCCTCAGGCAATGGTGGTGGTCACCACAGCAGCTCCTTCTGGCTTCCAGTTGCCACCATTGCAGATCCCCGCAAGAGTTGGAATGTAATTTGAACCCTGCCTTAATGTACACTATAATAATCTTATTATCACATGTTTATAAGTTTACGAAGTCCATCCTCTCTGAATGAAAGGTTGCTGATGTGAGTATTGCCTAAAGCAACAATATTTCTTAGTCTTTTATTGTCAAAAGGAAATTAGTCATGGAAAAGTTTCTTTAATTCTCAAAGACCTGTTGAGAACATCATATTTTCCTTTCATCAATTTCAACAGGTTGTTTTAGATTTTGAAGAACTGATAAATATAAAGTTCAGGACACACATTTTCTATTGGAGTCAAGGGCAAAGCTCCTATAGCTTTGAAAGAATTAGGATTTCAGTGTGCCCGGATTCACTCATCTCCTTTATGAACTCCTGTTTTTGTAATTTGAAGAATAAAGCCCATCAATAAGGATGTAGGAAAGTATGAACAATACATCCCCTAAGGTGTGTCTTTACAAAATAGGTAACACAGATGACTGGCTTCCAAAAAAACTCTTTTTATTTAATACTATATTATAAGGAGTTTATCCTTGGCTGAAGGCTTAATTAACATATGGGACTTGGAATTCAAACAAAATGGTGCTCACAAATAGCTACTCATATTTATCAAAATTATTTAAAATGTTAAGCTAGGGAGATTAAATAAATTCAGCTGACAGCTCGGAACAGACACCACTAGGGTGTAATAGATTTAAAGTGAGAGTAAATAACTAAATGGGGATATCAAACAGGCATGCAAAAATAGTTGCTAATTAAACAGAAGTTTTCTTTCCATTTTTTTGTTTTTTTACGTTGATTTCTGTCTGGCCTGCTCTGGTATCTTTTATCTTTGGTATAGTCAACACATACTGAAAATATCTGATTAACACAAGAAGAAATTATGACCACGGAAACAAGGTTTCCAAGACGATGTCTTCCCCTCCCCTCCATTTCAGGAAACGGTTTTTAATCAAAGAGTCATGCCCAATCTCCAAGATAGCTAATTAAAGCAAAGAAGATTGAATCATGAATACATTAATGTTGCAAATGTTTCTGCTCTATACTAAAGTAATATATGAGTGGGCCATTGAAGAGGACGCAAGGCTTTTATTAAAAGCTGCTTTATCTGGACACTAGGGTAACCTGATAATACTTCTCAAAAAAGCAGCAGGTTTAGCATATCAGCTTGTGGAGCAGCAGAGTACGAAGATAGAAGGGTCTAGATTCAAACCTAAGCAAGGTCATTCCTTTCATTTTCCCCCCTTTTCACAATGTGCACACACAAAATCTGCTTTTTCTTTGTGAGTAACAGGACGTTTTTAGAGGTTGCATTTAGTCAAATTGTTTTTACCTTTTTCTCCTCCAAGCCCTTTTCTGCTATTTTGAATTTTTTCAAAAAAAGAAAGAAACCCTATAAACTGAATACAGCTCGTACATTTACTTCGAGCATTTCTCTCCTCCTCGTCCCTCCTTTTGTTCATCTGTAATTTTGTGTAGTATTAGATTGCCTTGTTCAAGGAGTTACACATAGATTTTGAGTTTCCTTCAGTAATAAGCTCCTTTTATAGTTTTAAAATCAGCCTGAAAGAAAAAAAAAAGAGGAGCATGTTCTCATGCTCTTTAGTCTGGGGCACTGAGTTTTCTTTGATCCAGAAGCTTTCTACAAGGAGTAAAAGCACTTGAGACTATAAAATACTGTAACAATCCCTGTCTACTTCAAATTTCCTACAACAGCCTATTAGGAAGATTATCAAAGTCAGTCTCTTTTATTGGTCTGTGATTGCTCACAAATACATTTACCCTTAAAACAAATTACCCAGAATATGTAGCTACAAAAATGTTTTTATGTGAGGTAGTAATGATGTTAGGGATGGTGTTGGATTCCTGTTAACACATTACATGCCTTCTGAAATACCATTATAAATATACCTTATGTTTATGTAGCAACCTTTATGTGCATATCTCTGTGTGCATAGGTATGTGTGTGTAGAGGATATGCACATGAATATATGTGTGAAGCTTTATTTGCACTGAATGATTGCAAAGTTTTTTCCCCCTAACATTTTCTATAAGAAAGGTACTGTATTGTTGCAAAACATTATTATGACTTTGGGGCACAAATCAAAGCCCAAGCATTAACATATCCTTTCCCCTCCATTATGTAGAAGTTTGGGTTTGCTTCCAGATGTGGATCCAGGCTCAGTCACACAGGCTCCTCCTAATTATTAGTATATCTGTTTGATATTGATATAGCTATGAACTTGATTTTTTTTAAATTGTTTCATGGGTTACATTTGATCCTATGATTAGTTGATCAGTTACTTCCTCCCAAGAGACAATGCTTTCCTGGTGACCACATTTATTTTTTATACTTTTCAAATGTCCCTAAATAATAATTAAGCCCTAAAATAGGCAACAAAACTCTGAGACCAAATAAACTAACAAAGGGAAAATTTACTCTACGCTTCAAATTAATCATATAGGATACCCAACAAGCATTGAACCAGGAGAGGGGAGCACACATTGCTGGAGGAAAGTTTGGAGAAGGCCCCTGGCAGCCAGTCAGTCACAGAATTTAAATCCTACCTTTGGTTGTAACCTCTTTGAAAAAAATCTCCTAATAAAGAGACGTGCTAATTTTAGAAACAGGATTCTCTTATGGTCTTACATAGGGGGCGTGTCTACAAGTGTGATTAATGTACGTGAATAAACTCTGAAGTATATTGCTGCAGGGTATTTTGTTCCCCAGTGCACCATTTGAATGGGGTCCTAGAAGCAAATCTACAGAGCATATTACTTCAGATTTTAATCTTGGACAGCACATGGAGCCTGGTCAGAGCAGCCCTGGTTGGCAAGGTACCCAAAGGGTTACTGTGTCAGCCCAAGGCTGCTTTGACAGGGCTCCACGTGTTGTGGAAAGGCTGGCTGACTTTTCCACATACAAAGATATGAGGTATTTTTCTCCAGTTTTAATCTCAATCCAGATTTTCATAGAATCATAGAAAATTAGAGTTAGAAGGAACCTCAGGAGGTCTAGTCCAACCCCCTGCTCAAAACAGGACCATCCCCAACTAGATTATCTCAGCTAAGGCTTTGTGTAGCTGGCTTAAAAAGCTCCAAGGGCGGAAAGTCCACAGCCTTTCTGTTTAAGCTGTTCCAGTGTTTTACTACCCTCCTAGTAAGAAAGTTTTTTCCTAATATCTACCCTAAACTTCCTTTGCTGCAACTTGAGACCACTGCTCCTTGTTCTGTCATCTGCCACCACTGAGAACAGTCCAGCTCCATCCTCTTTGGAAACATCCTTTCAGGTAGTTGAAGGCTGCTAATGAATTCCTCCTCAGTCTTCTCTTCTGCAGATTAAATAAACCCAGTTTCCTCAGCCTCTCCTCATAAGTCATGTGCCTCAGTCCTCTCACAATTTTCATTGACCTCCACTGGACCCTCTCCAATTTGTCCACATCATTTCTGTAGTGAGGAGACCAACATTGGACACGGTAATCCAGATGTGGCCTCACCAGTGCCAAATAAAGGGAAAGCATCACTTCCCTTCATCTGGTGGCAACACTTCTACTAATACAACCCAGTATGTTGTCACCCTTCTTGGTGACAAGGGCACACTGTTGGCTCATATTCAACTTATTGTTCACTGTTATCTCCAAGTTCTTTTCTGCAGGGTCAGTCCTAACTGCTTGATCTGCTTCTCTGTTTTCTGCTTCCTGCCCTATCTATTGCTGTGATGTTTGTTCCCTCCCTGATTTACCACTTGTGGCATATATGTTGCAGGTTGGTCACCCCTGCTATAGAATATGTAGTAACTAAAGATGTAGGTTTTTCCAACAAGAAGGATGCTATCTGCAGTGTGACTGTAACAAATGCGAAGTATTTCAACATTCAGTACCACAGAAGTTTCACCCATTGGCTCAGTTCCTTTTCTGTATTACAAGCAACGACAATTTATTCTATTGTCTTTATGATAATTTTTGAAGTATTTGAAAACTGCTTTCATGTTCTACTCACTTTCATTTTTTCTATATTAGACATAGCTAATCCCTTTGTGCTGTTTTCCTGTGTCTTGCTTTCCAAACCTCCTCATCATCTATATTGCTGCCTGTAGGTCCTGTCTAGTTTCTACATATACTTTGTAAATTTAGTTTCCCAAACTGGACACAACAACCCAGATGAGGCCTAGTGAGTGTAAATAGAGTATTTCCCTCGTGTATTTCATGCAGCTCTTTTGTTAATACAGCCCACAATTTGCATTTGCTTTTTTTTGCAACAGCATCACTTGGCTGTCTCATGTTGAACTGTTATCCACCTTAACCCCCATATCTTTCTGAGCAGTCTTACTGCCCAGCCAATTTTTCCCATTCTGAATCTGTGCACTTTTTTCTGTCCTACACAAAACACCTTATATCTTTTTGTTGAATATTATGTTGTTGTCTACTGCCCAGTTTTGAATAAATAAAGATCCCTTCAAATTTGTATCTTGTCTCTAAGATGGATGCAAGACAACAGCACCAAAATGGAGACGTCCTAATTAGCAGGTAGGGAAACAGTAGTAAGACAAAGGCCAGTCTGAAGCTGAGGATAACTGAAATTTCCTTCATTGAATATCTGTTGCCTTCTGACAGACTCTGTCTAGCTCATGTAAAACTGAAAGACATTAAGGGAATATCCAGACCAAAGGATGTAAAGTGATTTATAGGGATGGCCCAGAATGTTTCCAGACAGAAGTAGCATGAGAATGATCAAAAACCCAAAATCCAGGCACACGAAAGAATAGTAAAATTGTAACTGAGTTCTAAAATGCAACAACTTTGTGGAGTGGTAAAAACTACAGGGTGAGTCTTATGAAGGAAGCTCAAGAGAATCACTGTGGAGAGCTAGTGATCCATGGCATTTACCTGTAGGGCCATGACAGACACAGGTAGAAGGTACATTCAACCAGAAAAGAATCTACTGGCTTTGCTGTTTGGAATGAAATGATCCCATCAGTTTGCCTTTAGGCACAAGAGGGACATGAAGCCTGCCTACAGAAAGCATCCAGAAGTGTCATGAAGAAGGCACAAATAATTGTAATACATATGTTGCGAATACCCTATTATGATATTAGAGGAAAGTGCTACCAAGAAAAAAACAGGACTAATGTCGAACAAGCTATGCTTTCTGGTTTATAAAGAACACTGTGCAGAACGAGATAGAGAACTTGTTGTCATATTATAATATTTCCTTGTCTCTGATTAGTGTCAGGCAATCCAGCCAGCTACCAGATAGGTTGGTATGTAAAAGTGACATAAAACATTTCCTGTTTCAGGAATGACCAAAACTCAAGGAGGAATTTTCTTAAGAATGTATTGCCTATTACCAGATAAAGGATGAGCAAAGACTTTGCACTGCTCTTCATCCATTTTATTCAACTGAGTATTCAAATCAAGGTGCAGTGGCTTAGCTTAAATAGGAGGGGTAGAAAGGTGACTTGATAATGCCTGGTGGTTAAAAAATTGTGCTATTAAGTAACAGAGATATAGATTCAAATCCCCTAACCACTAACCTGTTGGGCTAAAACATAGAAGGGCCTTATTTCTCCTTATGGATTTTTGCCGGGCCATAGTTTTTGGTACAGAGCCACGTACTTGCCTGACCAAAGTAGCTGGTGGAGCATGTTCAGTAGCTGTATGAAGTCTTGTCTGTTCACACTACATATGGAATAGGATTACAAACTGTGTAAATGCCAAAAGTCAGTTATGTGGCTGGGGAAATGCTATTTGGGTGCTTAAAATGAAATAGGATTCTGCCCTAAATGTTTGCCTTAATCTCTAGTACAATTTCTGAAAGGTGGACTATCTGGAGAAAGGACTGAGAAGAACTGAGATCTTGAAAGGAATGTGCATTTTGCAAGGTATGGTACACTTGTCACTCTGCACTCAGACAAAGGGCCACAGTACAATGTAGCAGCAGTCCAGTGATTCAGCCCAAATAGGAATCTGAACGTAAGATAGCTTCCTCTAGGTACCCACAAAGCAATAGAAAGGCAACGTTGTCAGTGAAGAGAGCCAAAAGACTGATGGCAAAGGCAAAACAGACAGGAAATATCTTAAGGGATCCACCTGTCAATGCTGGACCAGAACAATATTCCCTCACAGGTATTTGCCAGTGGTCCAGAACAGAGATAGACAGCTCAGAGAATCAAGATTTTTCCCCATGAGAGATAGTATGCCAGTGTACAGAAGAAGAGTAATACAGAAAATGCCGAAGCAATGAAAAGATTGATTAGCTAGGTAGGTGGCCTGCTGCAATAAAGAAGCCAATGACCAAAGGCTATGACACACAGATGAGTAGGACTGGGTCCAGCTATCAAGTAGCTGCCCAAAGCAATTCTAAGCAATAGTCCAAGCTGAGAGGAACATAAGTCAAATAATTAGCTGCAGCCTCAGAACAATACATACTCAGACAGACAGGGTCAGGTACAGGATTACAAGGGTGGAAGCCTATGAGTATGTGGTTTAAACATTAGCTCACCTACAGCACCTCTCTAAAGAAGTTTATGAATTAAGAGTCAGCTTGGTTTAAAACACATATTATTATCCAATAAATACATGGAACAAGGGCTGTGTCTACATGAAACGCTGACTGCACAGTATGTCATGACTACTGTGTAGTAGCATTGTGTGGCAGGAAGCATGACACAATGCTACTGCACAATAGTCATGAGCTACCATGCAGTCAGCATCACAAAAAAGCCATTCCTCTGTATGAAGAGTAACTCCTTTTACTGTGTCATCATTTGTTACTTGTTTATACATATACTAAATGACATCATAGTAATGGCTACAGAGTCAGAGTCTCATGTAGATGCAGCTAACATGTACCAATTTATAGAAAGTAATAATGCAGTAGCTCCGCTATCTTTAATAGAACCATATTGATTGACAACAGCTGAAGATTTGGCTCAAAATGTGTGGCATAGGAGTCAACCATGTTGTAATCAATGTATGCAATCTATTTTAGACCTAAAATTTAGGCATGTTAGCAAAAAGATAGATGAAATTTTAGGTGATTCCGTTTTAAAGAAAAGATGCTGAACTGGTTACACTGCTTGTGAATGAGACAGGATCCAGTTATAATAACATATTTCCATCAAAACACAGCTACGTTTTTTACTGTGGAGGAGACCTAACTGAATTGTAAACAGGCTATGACCCAATCATTAGATTAAAGCATTAATATGAATATTTCTAGAGGCCCTGAAAAGCATCTTGCTTTGTCAGTTTTAGATGTTGAACAAGGAGTTGTATGTTACATTAATAAGAAAACGGTTACATAAATGTGATACTGTACTTTGGACCTGTATTCATGTGGACCATTATTATTAAATTATGACACAATCCATTGGATGTAACATTTAACAAAAAATGTTGTTGACTTGACGCACATCAGATCAACACTCGGGACCTCAATATCGTGCTGTTAGGCAGGAGGGTGTGGCACAAAATTATATACACACACTCTACATACAACACTATGGGTTGGGTTCACATATACATACACAAACACGCAAACGTGCACTTTCGTGGCTGTGTATGTGTTAACACTAGAGGCTTACTTAGAGGGGTCACTTGGTGCCTGGGGTTATTTGGGGTCACTTAGGGTGCTTGGGAGTCACTTGGGGTCACTTGGTGCCGTGGGCAGAGGTAAACCTGGGGGAAAAGCCAGGAGGCAGAGAAGCAGAGGTGAGGAGCTGCGAGTAAAAGCTGGGAGGGGCAAGAAGCAGCATCAAGCCAGGGAGAGAAAGCTGGGACACTGGGAGAAAAGCTGGAAGGCAGAGAAGCAGAGGTGCCCAGCTGGGGAGGTGAACATGGGCAGAAGCTGGGAGGCAGCCTGGAGGTTGCAGGGGGCAGAGCCAGGAGACAGAAAGGGTTGGAGTTGGGAAGCAGAGATGGAGAAACTGGGAGGCTGCAGGGAACAGAGCTGGGAGATGGAGAAACTGGAGGCTACAGGGGGCAGAGAGAGAGAAGCTGGGAGGTGGTGAGGGTTGGAGCTTGGAAGCATAGACAGAGAATCCTGGAGGCAGAGAAGCCGAGAGGCTGCATGGAGCATAGAGAGAACCAGGAAGTAAGTCGGGGTTGCAGACAGCTGGGACGCAGAGGGCAGAACTGGGGCTAGAGCTGGGAGGGAAAGAAGCTGGGAGGTTGCTGGGGACAGAGCTGGGAGACAGAGAAGCTGGAGACCACAGGGTGCAGAGAGAGAGAAGCTGGGAGGCGGTGAGGGTTGGATCTGGGAGATAGAAAAGCTGGGAGGCTGCAGGGGGTCAGAGAGGAGCAAGAAGGCAAAGAAGCCGGTAGTTGCAGGGGGTAGAGTTGGGAGAAAGTGAAGGTTGGAGCTGGGAAGCAGAGACAGAGAAGCTGGGAGGCTGCAGGAGACAGAGCTAGGAGACAGAGAAGCTGGAGGCTGCAGGGGGCAGAGAGAGAAGCCAGGAGGCAAAGAAGCTGGGAGGTTGCAGGGGGGCAATCCGGGACACAGAGAAGGTTGGAGCCAGGAAGCAGAGACAAAAAAGCTGGGAGGCTGCAGGGGATACAACTAGGAGATGGAGAAACCAGAGGCTACAGGGGGCAGAGAGAGAGAAGCTAGGAGGTGGTGAAGGTTGGAGCCGGGAGGCAGCGACAGAGAAGGTGGGAAGCAGAGAAGCTAGGAGGCAGGTTGGAGTTGCAGAGAGCTGGGAGGTAGAGGGCAGAACTGGGGCTGAAGCCGGGAGGCAAGTCAGGGTTAGAGAGAGAGCTGGGAGGCAAAGGGCAGAACCGGGGTCTCAGTAAGACAAAACCCGACTCGGGGCTCCAAATAACATTTTTATTAGACGGGCAACACACTATACAGCCCCAGAAGTTGTTGGTTCCCACACACACACACACACACACACACACACACACACACACACAATGGTAGTAGGAGGGATAAGTCTTAGTAGAGGGATTAAGGTCAAGGTGTGCATAGACAGAACCTAGGTCCCTTGCTTGGAGGAAGAAGGTGGGTAATAACTACCTATACCAGGCTGGGAGTTGATCATTGATGGCCAGTCAGGGTCTTCTCCATCAAGGTGTTGTCCAGAGGGGGGTCGCTGGCAGGGCCTCTGGGTGGATAGGTGTCGTGGTGTAGTGCTGGTCCAGATGGAAGGGGCATCCCAAGGAGGTCACACTCTACCACCCCTTTTATACGGGAGGGCTACCTGTGACTCCAATGAGAAGAACATGCCCAGGGAAGGGCCAGTCCTGTTCAGATGAGGTCATGCAGTTCCAGATGTCCTCATTGTTTGGTGGGATCCAATGGTGGAGTTGATGGTTTCTATTCTGCTCTTTGTTTCCATGTTGCTGGTTTTTTGGAAGGTGTTTATCTTTCATATATTGGGTTCTGTCTCTGGTCCTGGGAGTAGGCAGGGGACACCAAGTGGAGACTTGACATTACAAGATTGAAACTTGACATTACAAGATGGAGACTTGACAATACTTAGGTGAACTTACAGGAACAGACCTAAATCATACAATATCAATGTAAAATAATAAAAATCAATACAAACATAATAGGAATACAATATAAAACAGTAAAAATCAATACAAAAATAACAGAACACTATTTACAATATAAAAAGGGACTTGTCACAATAATGGACTACAAAAACTTAGCTTTTCTCTGACTTTATAACTGCTTATAAGGACTAGGGAGGACAGAGACAGTCAGAAATTGTAGGGGAAAGGGAGGGAGTGTATTTTTAAATTAAAAAAAAAAAGAAAAACTGGGTGTTTTGCTACAATGTCATCTTTCAGGTCTGCTATCAGAGGGATAAATCCTCAGCTGGTCTAAATGAGCATAACTCCAATGAAATCCATGCAGCTATGTTGATTTGCACTAGCTGAAGAGTTTAGCTTTTACGGAATTCTTTCATGAACTTCTTAACATTTCTAAGGCTATTTTGATTCTCTGTGGGTGTCAGATTTCTCTGCATCCACCTGGGTTGATACAATGTTCATCTGAGTGTTAATCACCTTCATTCCTTAATATTTGTTTTGCTTGTGAGTTGCAGATGAAGTAACTTCCTTTTTATTTGGTTTCTTTAAAATAATAAACTGGACTCACAGGGACACCATGGTTGCACAGATAAGAAACTTCCATAAACTTGTATTAATGGATTTAGATGAGAAGTACAAAACAGAACATCAAAATTAATATGGAACGCTCTTTTCTCAGCAATTCCACACTTCTTAAAACTACTAAGTTAGCTCATATAAAATATTTATTTTTCTTGCTTCTCACTTTGTAACAATCAGTAACCACTTCATGATGCTATTTATTTTGACCAGATCAATTGGCAAGATCACTGTTGAAAATAAAAATTTCTTCATTTTATGACCTATGCCCAGAGCCAAACCAGTTGGCTTATGATGCTTTGCTCTTCCTTTTATTCTAATTTAGGTTTTCTTGGTACGCTATTACTGATCTGATATTATGGAAGGGAGTTCTTCATAGTTTGCTACAATTCCTTGTCTGCCCACCATCATTTTGAATTCATTCCTTTCAAAATTCATCTTTCTTTCTGGGGAAGAGATCGCCAAGTGTAATGGCTGACTTTTTTTTCTTTTTACTGATTTACCAGTATTTCCAATTAATCTATGCTATTTTTATCGGTGATTATTGCTCCATAACAGCACATTTTCACTATAAAGTGTCTAGTGATTTATTTATGTAGAACAAGCTGTGTTATAATATAATTCTATTTATTTCTGTTAATAGGAGTGACAAATGTATTATTAATTGCACAATTACTTCCTTATATGAAGTACCAGTAAAAAAGAAATTTGAGGTTCAAAGTGCCTTATGAAGCATTATTATTCTAAGTAATTTTCAATCAAGCAGTTATTTTCTTGATTTTTTGTAGAGCACATTTTTTCCCCCAAGTCATTAAAGTAATTTATTACTATTACTACATAATAAAGTAATTGTGGAGTTAGTAATAAATTGCTTACAACTATTTTTTTCTTAAGTGGCAACAAAATATATGTTATAGTTTCAGAGCAGTTATCTGAATGTATTTTGGTCACATTAAAAAATATATATTTTCTTTTACAAAACAAACCACCCTTCTTCCCATCCCCACCAAATAACTGCCTAAAGACAGGGAACTAAACTCTCAACTGAACATGATAAAGCACTAACCACAGCTGAGGGTGAAATTCAGTAAGATTACTCTGCAAATTCTCAGGGCCAGTTTCTGACATACCAATATAGGGATTTAGGCACACACAACAAGCAGGTTCAATTCTTCATTCTGCCACTGACTACCCTTTGGCAGATCATTGAGAGCAAGGTTTTTTAGAGGTGTTTCGGTGCCATGGGGCACAGATAAGAACCCAGTGGGATTTTCAAAAAATGCCTAGCAGCTTACGTCCCATCAGGGAGAGAGAAGTGTATTCCATAGTCATTCTTGTCTGACATTTTATTTACACTTGAATAGAAATGTCATAGCCATGAATTGAAATGTCATTTACATGTAAAATAAATGCATTCTTAGCATCCATGTATAGTCTCTTAATTTTAAGTATATCAAAGCATACTTGCATACATTTTTCCTACATGGGTTTCATTCTACATGTTCAATTCACGTGATGCAATAAACTCCAGAGCAGTTTGCTCAAGAGTACACTGCTCCCAGGCACAGTGTCTACATGTGAACCCTTTGAGCTAGGCAGAGCAGTCCCAGACTGGTGGCAGGGTGAGGGAATCAACATTTGGCTCCAGATGGTGATGCTGGGCAGCGTTGGGGCTGGCTGGGGCATGAGAGTGCTGAAAGGGTGGACCTTGTGATTTCCTTCCTTCCTTCCTTCCTTCCGCTTTGGACGCTTCGGACCAGGCTCGCTTGGAGCTGCGTGGGGCGATCCCGAGCGTAAGACTCCCCGGCTTCCTATCTCTTTTCTTGCTTCACTCCCACCTCTCTAAAGGTCTCTAGCCTCTGTTTATTTCGCTTTCTGACTCTTTTCTTGCTTTTTTGCAGCTTTTACCCCCACTTTTCTCTCCTCTCTCTTCCCTCCCCCTCTGCTTCCGGTTTCTTTGTCTGTGAGACGCTTCTCGCAGCCTTCTCTTTTACTGTCTCTTTCCCTCTCTTTCTCTTTTTTCTGTCTGCTTGTTACGGGGAGTTACCTTTTCCATTAGCCTGCCTTCCAGAGGTGCTCTTAATTAACCCTCCATCCCCCCCTCACCCTTTAGTTTTCCTTTTCTTTTTTCTTTTTGCTGTTTTAACCCCCCCCCCTCCTTCCCCTGCCGCTTTTTTCCCCCCCCACCCTCCTCCCCCTTTGTGGGGAGCTCTCTATTATCATTTGCCGCTTGAGGGGTGCTTTTTCCTTCTTCCCCCCCTCTTTTTTTTTTTTGTTCTATCCACGCTTTTTTTTTTTTTTTCACCCCCCAAATCCCTCCCTCCCTTTCAGTGGCTTATCTTCACTTTCTGTTTTGGCCGCATTCCCGGGAGCTTGGCCTTGAGCTCCTGTGTTTAAGTTTTCTTTTCATTCCCTTAGTTTTTTTTTGCTTTGCAGTTTAACCCTGTCCTAGTGAGGATGGCTGCTCCTACACCTGGCAGTTGGCATGAGGATGTCTCTCGGGACCTCCCGCTGACGCATGGCCTGAGGGTTCATGCCCCTCTCCATGTGGGGCTCGAGGTTTGCATGGAGGCTCTGGCTGCGCTCCTGGGATGGCGTACGATCCGCTATGCGGGTCGTGTGAACACGGTCCCGATGATTTATTTGAGCACGCCTGCCTTGGTTGACAGGGTGTGTGCTGAGGGCCTAGACATTGCGGGCATCCACTACCCTGTCACGCCCCTAGAGACTCAGGCAGTGAGGGTGGTGATCTCTAACATCCCACCACATGTTTCTGATCGGGAGCTGGCCAGGGGACTCGAGGCCTATGGAGTTCTTACGAGTCCTTTTCGCCGGCTGCCGATGGGAAGCAAGGACCCTCAGCGGAAGCACGTCCTGTCGTTTCGGAGGCAGGTCTTTATGCTCCTCAAGGAGGGCCCCCAGTCTCTACCTCGCTCCCTGAGCTTCACGCTTGAGGGTCGGAGGTATATTATCTATTTGTCTGTGGGAGAGACTACGTGTTTTAAGTGCGGCGGCTCCTCCCACCTGGCTGCTCAGTGCCCTCAGGGCAAGGCGGCCGGACCATCGCCACCTGCGGCAGAGCCGAGAGACGGCGTGTCGACTTCTGGGACACGCGGCAGGCCCAGGGAAGCAGGGAGCTCTTCCTCCCAGCCTCCTTCCACCCCTACTCCATCTCAGGGGACGGGGGGCTCTGGTGTGAAACCATCGTCCAGTGGAGAGGCTGGTGCTACTACCCAGGCCCCGCCGCCGCCTCCCCCGTCTGTGGCGCCCCCTGCCCTCAGTGCGGGGGCCCCGCCGGCTGGGGGGGCAGGGCAGTCTGGCCCGTCCCCAGCACAGGGGCAGCTGCCCACTACCACCAAGAAGAAGAAGAAGGAGGACAAAGAGAGGAAGATGAAGGGGGCCTCTCAGGATGCCCTGCCCTCCTCGGCCAGTGCTGAGGGACCCCCCACTAAAGAGCCTGGCCCCGCTCTGGCTGCCATACCACCCACCCCGTTGGATGTAGCTGTCGGTGGGGCAGACTTAGCGGAGGGGGAGGGGGCTTCAGGGGTCCCTCTCCCCTCGCCTGTCCCCCAGCCTCCGGAGTCGGGCGGCGGCGGGGATGGTGGCGAATGCCTCTCTTCTGGTGGCCTGGCCTCGGGGGTGGCGGGAGAGTCTGCTACCCCCTTGGTCATGCCCCAGCCTGGTGGATTAGATGGAGAAGTTGACGAGATGGAGGTCCAGCTCACTGAGTCTCGCAAGAGGCGTCGTGAGCGGGATGGCCTCTCCCCCCCCAGGAAGACAGGGAATGCCCTCGTGGAGCCGGTCCTTGACTCGGACGATGAGAGGCGGCTGATGTGTCTAGACATCGAGGGTGTCGATGCTGCGGTTGCGGACGAGCTCCCGCCGGGGGTGCGGACTCGACGCTCTTCCTTAGGCAACATCCACCCCAAGCTGGCGGAGCCCCCCTGGGTCCCTCCAGACTATGGGGGACTCCTGTCCTTCTTGAAGTTAACTAAGGGGCAGAGGAACGTAGCAGGACGCATCACTCAGTGGTGCACAGACCCCAAAGTGTTCGTAAAGGGTGCCAGGGCAGCTGCCAAGCTCATGCAGCGGGATCTGGGCACACGCCAGATGGCTTACCGTTTGGAGAAGCTTGCCCAGAGGGTGAGAGTTGAGTGGGACTTGGGCGGGTCCCTCGACTAGAGTAGGGCACAGTAGGCCTTCCTTGACCTGTCTGTACTGCCTTGCTCTGCTCTTGGGTGCTCGTTCTTCCACCCGTACCTTGCTTTGCTCTTCCTCTCCCACACCCACATCCATGGCAGACACAATCATTGGCACCTTCAACATCAACGGCTGTCGAGACTCGGTGAAGCGCGAAGCCGTCCTGGAGCTCCTGCGACAGAAGAGGCTGGCCGTCGCCTTCCTTCAAGAGACACACTCTGACAGATTCAACCAGGCGGCCTGGCGGGCTGCCTGGCGAGGACAGGTGTTCCTGAGCCATGGCACCAACCTTAGCGCTGGGGTCGCGACTCTCTTATCACCACAGCTGCAGCTTGACGCGGCGGTGCCGCGGGAGGTCATCCCCGGCCGCCTGCTGACCGTCCGCGTCACCCTCGCACAACACCGCCTGCTGCTCATCAACGTCTACGCGCCTTCCGATGGTCAGGAGAGGGTCGTTTTCTTCGAGACCTTGGCTGCCCTCCTGCGCGACGCTAGCGAGGATGATGACCTGCTCCTCCTCGGTGGGGATTTCAACTGCACCACTGCCCCGCGCCTCGACCGCACAGGGCCTGAACCCCACCTGCCCTCCGCTCGCAAGCTGCAATCTGCCTTGGAGGGGGCAGACCTCGTGGACATCTGGCGAGCCCTGCATCCTGATGCGCGCCAGTACACCTGGGCCAGGATGGGTGCCGGTGGTGTCACCATGGCTCGCCTCGACCGCCTTTATGTCACCAGGCACCACCTGCCACTCCTGCGCAGCAGCTGCATCGCTCCCTCGGGTCTGTCAGATCATGACCTAGCCTTCAGTGAACTGAGCCTGCCGGGGAGAGCCTGTGCGCGGGCACCTTATTGGTGTTTCAACGCCAGCCTGCTTCAGGACTCCTATTTCCGGGACTGCTTTGCCCACTTCTGGAGGAGCTGGGAAGCTGCGAGATCGAGCCACTCCTCCTGGAAGCTGTGGTGGGACGTGGGCAAGGTACAGATCCGAGCCTTTTGCCAGCAGTACACCCAGCTGGCCGCGAACGAGACGCGCCGACGTATCCGGGAGTTGGAGGAGGACGTGGCGGAGCTCGAGGCTGCTCTGCTGGCTGCTGGCAGCGACGCGGCACTGAGCGAGAGCCTCCGGTTCCGCAGGAGATGTCTGCGCGACCTGGCAGAGAGCGCGGCCCGCGGCGCGAGGATCCGCGCCCGTTGCCAGGAACTGGCGGAAACTGACGCCCCGACCCGCTTCTTTTTCAACCTGGAGCGGCGGAGGGCAGCGAGCAAAGTCTTGGACCATCTCAAGACTCCTGAGGGCCGGGTAATTACAGAGCCCGGCGAAATACGCGAACATGCCGTCGCCTTCTATCGTGACCTGTTTGCGGCCGAGCCGTCGTGCCCCGAGGCCACGCGGGAACTCCACGAGGGCCTACCACGTCTCGATGCCCTGGAGGCCGGAGAGCTTGAGCGGGACTTGTCCCTGGAAGAGCTGGCGGCCGCCACGGCCGGCCTCGCCTCCGGCAAAGCCCCGGGCCTCGATGGGTTGCCTGCTGAGTTTTACAAGACCTTCTGGCCTCTCCTCGGCCCCAGCCTCCTGCGCGTTTTCCAGGAGAGCCTCGCCGACAAGGTCTTGCCGATCAGCTGCCGCCGAGCGGTGCTGACCCTGCTGCCCAAGAAGGGAGACCTGGGCTACATGAAGAACTGGCGGCCGGTCTCCCTGCTGTGCGCGGACTATAAGATCCTGGCCAAAGCGTTGGCCACCCGCCTCCGCGCGGTCATGGCCTCTCTCACCGGGCCCGAGCAGAGCTACTGCGTGCCGGGCAGGACCATTCAAGACAACCTGTTCCTGCTGCGGGACCTACTCACGGCTAGCGAGCTCTTTGGCCTCGACATCGGCCTCATCTCTCTAGACCAGGAGAAGGCCTTTGACCGGGTGGGCCACGCCTATCTCTTCCGGACTCTGGAGGCCTTTGGTTTTGGGCCCCTCTTCACCGGGGCCCTCCGGGTCTTGTACCGAGACATTTCCAGCCTGCTCAAGGTGAACGGTGTGCTGTGTGCTCCGTTCCCCGCACGCAGGGGCATTCGTCAGGGGTGTCCGCTGTCGGGCATGCTCTACTCCCTGGCCATCGAGCCGCTGCTGCACACGCTGCGACGCCGCCTGAGTGGTGTGGCCCTGCCAGTGGCCACCGGCCCGTCCGCTAGGCCTCGTCTCCGGCTGTCGGCATATGCGGATGATGTCACCGTCTTCCTCAACACTCAGGAAGACGTGCGGGCCCTGGCGGATTGCCAGCGTGCCTATGAGCGCGCCTCCTCCGCCCGCATCAACTGGGCCAAGAGCGATACTTTGTTGCTTGGCGCATGGACTGGCACGCTCCCCCCGGACTTGCCGGGGGGGCTCACATGGCGCCGCGAGGGCCTCAAGATCTTGGGCGTGTTCCTGGGGCCACCGGCCTTCATGGCGCGTAACTGGGACGACCTCGAGGAGGGGGTGGAGGCCCGCCTGCAGCGGTGGCGCTGGCGCCTGCCCAGCCTTTCCTACCGGGGGCGCGTCCTTGTCATCAACAACCTGGCGGCAGCGACCTTGTGGCACCGGTGCGCCGTGCTCGACCCCCCACCGGATCTCCTGGAGAGACTCCAGCGCAACCTGGTGGACTTCTTCTGGGATGGGCGCCACTGGCTCCCACGAGCCGTCCTTCACCTGCCTGTTGCCGAGGGGGGCCAGGGTCTGGTTGACCTGGCCAGCAGGGTGGCGGCCTTCCGCCTGCAGGCCCTTCAGCGACTGCTTTACAGCGAGGAGCAGCTGCCATGGCAACAACTGGCGTGCCGGTTCCTACAGAGGGTCGGCGCCCTTGGCTTTGACCGGGAGCTCTTTTTGTTGACACCCACGCTCCTGAACTGGGCGGTGCTTCCGGCCTTTTATCGCAGCGTGGTACGAGCCTGGCAGGTCGCCTTCCGCCTCCAGCCTCGAGCCCGGACTCTGTGTTTCCCGCAGCTGCTGAGGGAGCCTCTGGTGCACAACTCAGCCCTGTGGGGCTCCGTGCCGAGCCTGGCCTCTGCCAGCCTCACGGCCACCCTCATCCAGGCGCGTGTCCTCCGCCTGCACCATCTCCTGGACCCCGCTCGCTCAGCCTGGCTCTCGCCCGAGGCGCTGGCCGCACGGCTGGGCGTGCGCTCCATCCGCACCATGGGTCATCTCCTGCGTGACATCCGCGCCGCCCTCCAGCCGGTGGCGGCGGCCGCCGTGGACGAACATCTCCGTGCGCGCCAGATCCCGCGGGCCGCGGATGCCGCGAGCGAGGCTTTCCCTTCGCTGCCGGTCACCCCGGCTGTGGCCGCGGAGTTGGCCGGTGGGCCGGGCACTCTGTTGCGGCTCCCCATGCCTCCCGATAGTGACACGGGTTGTCCCTTTGCTTCTCTATCGCGTAGAAGCTTGTATGCCTGGGTGGTCTGTGTCCGCCATGCTCAGGTGCTGGCGGGACGCCCCGATACACCGTGGCGACGGCGCCTGGGGCCACCGGCTTCCCCACCGGCCCACCCGGCGTGGCGCACGTTGTATAAGCCGCCGACCGCCAAGAAGACTGGCGACCTGCAGTGGCGGTTGCTGCACGGCATCCTAGCCACTGGCACGTTTGCGTCCCACTTTGACCCAGCCGCTTCGACGGCCTGCCCCTTCTGCCCTGGGGGCGTGGAGGAGGATCTCTTTCATGCCTTCCTGGACTGTCCCCGCCTGCGGCCGCTCTTTGCCACCCTCGAGCTGCCGCTGCGGGCGCTGGGCAGGAGCCTCTCAGAGACCACCTACATATGCTCCTACCCGTACCGGGCGGCCGAGCGGGGCGCCATCTGCCTGGCCAACTTTTTGCTGGGCCAGGCCAAGATGGCCGTCCTCAAGAGCCGCCGTAACCGGCTTGCCGGCACCGGCTCAGACGATGCCCCGCGGCTCTTTGGCCTCCTAGTGCGGGCGCGCCTCTCGCTGGAGTTTGAGCACGCTGTGCTCCGGCGGGGGGTGCCCGCCTTCGAGGCACTCTGGGCCCTTGAGGGAGCGCTGTGCCACGTGGAGGACGGCCGTCTCAAATACGCGCTCTGATGTTGTGACCGGTCTGGGCGACCGGGCGGGCGCGGGTGGCGGACTGTGGCTTCCGGCTTGTGCCGTGCCCTGGGCCCTCACCAAGCTGCTTTTCTTCATTTTCTCGGGGTGAGAAGTCGAAGGGTTTTGTACGTGTACTATGGGACAGGGAAGGGTGGAATTGTTCGTTTCTCGAGGGCTATATACATAAATAGCATGTTAGACACGATGTGTATTACTGCGAAGGTGTTTGTCACGGTGTGATGTTCTGAACGTCCGGGAATGGTTTCTCTTTGGTGTGGTTTGATGGTTTTTTTGCTTTCTGTACCTGATCTTTTGTGAAATAAAGTTGTCAAAAGTCAAAAGTCCTTCCTTCCGCTTTGGACGCTTCGGACCAGGCTCGCTTGGAGCTGCGTGGGGCGATCCCGAGCGTAAGACTCCCCGGCTTCCTATCTCTTTTCTTGCTTCACTCCCACCTCTCTAAAGGTCTCTAGCCTCTGTTTATTTCGCTTTCTGACTCTTTTCTTGCTTTTTTGCAGCTTTTACCCCCACTTTTCTCTCCTCTCTCTTCCCTCCCCCTCTGCTTCCGGTTTCTTTGTCTGTGAGACGCTTCTCGCAGCCTTCTCTTTTACTGTCTCTTTCCTCTCTTTCTCTTTTTTCTGTCTGCTTGTTACGGGGAGTTACCTTTTCCATTAGCCTGCCTTCCAGAGGTGCTCTTAATTAACCCTCCATCCCCCCCTCACCCTTTAGTTTTCCTTTTCTTTTTTCTTTTTGCTGTTTTAAACCCCCCCCCCCTCCTTCCCCTGCCGCTTTTTTCCCCCCCCACCCTCCTCCCCCTTTGTGGGGAGCTCTCTATTATCATTTGCCGCTTGAGGGGTGCTTTTTCCTTCTTCCCCCCCTCTTTTTTTTTTTTGTTCTATCCACGCTTTTTTTTTTTTTTTTTTTTTTTTTTTCACCCCCCAAATCCCTCCCTCCCTTTCAGTGGCTTATCTTCACTTTCTGTTTTGGCCGCATTCCCGGGAGCTTGGCCTTGAGCTCCTGTGTTTAAGTTTTCTTTTCATTCCCTTAGTTTTTTTTTGCTTTGCAGTTTAACCCTGTCCTAGTGAGGATGGCTGCTCCTACACCTGGCAGTTGGCATGAGGATGTCTCTCGGGACCTCCCGCTGACGCATGGCCTGAGGGTTCATGCCCCTCTCCATGTGGGGCTTGAGGTTTGCATGGAGGCTCTGGCTGCGCTCCTGGGATGGCGTACGATCCGCTATGCGGGTCGTGTGAACACGGTCCCGATGATTTATTTGAGCACGCCTGCCTTGGTTGACAGGGTGTGTGCTGAGGGCCTAGACATTGCGGGCATCCACTACCCTGTCACGCCCCTAGAGACTCAGGCAGTGAGGGTGGTGATCTCTAACATCCCACCACATGTTTCTGATCGGGAGCTGGCCAGGGGACTCGAGGCCTATGGAGTTCTTACGAGTCCTTTTCGCCGGCTGCCGATGGGAAGCAAGGACCCTCAGCGGAAGCACGTCCTGTCGTTTCGGAGGCAGGTCTTTATGCTCCTCAAGGAGGGCCCCCAGTCTCTACCTCGCTCCCTGAGCTTCACGCTTGAGGGTCGGAGGTATATTATCTATTTGTCTGTGGGAGAGACTACGTGTTTTAAGTGCGGCGGCTCCTCCCACCTGGCTGCTCAGTGCCCTCAGGGCAAGGCGGCCGGACCATCGCCACCTGCGGCAGAGCCGAGAGACGGCGTGTCGACTTCTGGGACACGCGGCAGGCCCAGGGAAGCAGGGAGCTCTTCCTCCCAGCCTCCTTCCACCCCTACTCCATCTCAGGGGACGGGGGGCTCTGGTGTGAAACCATCGTCCAGTGGAGAGGCTGGTGCTACTACCCAGGCCCCGCCGCCGCCTCCCCCGTCTGTGGCGCCCCCCTGCCCTCAGTGCGGGGGCCCCGCCAGCTGGGGGGGCAGGGCAGTCTGGCCCGTCCCCAGCACAGGGGCAGCTGCCCACTACCACCAAGAAGAAGAAGAAGGAGGACAAAGAGAGGAAGATGAAGGGGGCCTCTCAGGATGCCCTGCCCTCCTCGGCCAGTGCTGAGGGACCCCCCACTAAAGAGCCTGGCCCCGCTCTGGCTGCCATACCACCCACCCCGTTGGATGTAGCTGTCGGTGGGGCAGACTTAGCGGAGGGGGAGGGGGCTTCAGGGGTCCCTCTCCCCTCGCCTGTCCCCCAGCCTCCGGAGTCGGGCGGCGGCGGGGATGGTGGCGAATGCCTCTCTTCTGGTGGCCTGGCCTCGGGGGTGGCGGGAGAGTCTGCTACCCCCTTGGTCATGCCCCAGCCTGGTGGATTAGATGGAGAAGTTGACGAGATGGAGGTCCAGCTCACTGAGTCTCGCAAGAGGCGTCGTGAGCGGGATGGCCTCTCCCCCCCCAGGAAGACAGGGAATGCCCTCGTGGAGCCGGTCCTTGACTCGGACGATGAGAGGCGGCTGATGTGTCTAGACATCGAGGGTGTCGATGCTGCGGTTGCGGACGAGCTCCCGCCGGGGGTGCGGACTCGACGCTCTTCCTTAGGCAACATCCACCCCAAGCTGGCGGAGCCCCCCTGGGTCCCTCCAGACTATGGGGGACTCCTGTCCTTCTTGAAGTTAACTAAGGGGCAGAGGAACGTAGCAGGACGCATCACTCAGTGGTGCACAGACCCCAAAGTGTTCGTAAAGGGTGCCAGGGCAGCTGCCAAGCTCATGCAGCGGGATCTGGGCACACGCCAGATGGCTTACCGTTTGGAGAAGCTTGCCCAGAGGGTGAGAGCTGAGTGGGACTTGGGCGGGTCCCTCGACTAGAGTAGGGCACAGTAGGCCTTCCTTGACCTGTCTGTACTGCCTTGCTCTGCTCTTGGGTGCTCGTTCTTCCACCCGTACCTTGCTTTGCTCTTCCTCTCCCACACCCACATCCATGGCAGCCACAATCATTGGCACCTTCAACATCAACGGCTGTCGAGACTCGGTGAAGCGCGAAGCCGTCCTGGAGCTCCTGCGACAGAAGAGGCTGGCCGTCGCCTTCCTTCAAGAGACACACTCTGACAGATTCAACCAGGCGGCCTGGCGGGCTGCCTGGCGAGGACAGGTGTTCCTGAGCCATGGCACCAACCTTAGCGCTGGGGTCGCGACTCTCTTATCACCACAGCTGCAGCTTGACGCGGCGGTGCCGCGGGAGGTCATCCCCGGCCGCCTGCTGACCGTCCGCGTCACCCTCGCACAACACCGCCTGCTGCTCATCAACGTCTACGCGCCTTCCGATGGTCAGGAGAGGGTCGTTTTCTTCGAGACCTTGGCTGCCCTCCTGCGCGACGCTAGCGAGGATGATGACCTGCTCCTCCTCGGTGGGGATTTCAACTGCACCACTGCCCCCGCGCCTCGACCGCACAGGGCCTGAACCCCACCTGCCCTCCGCTCGCAAGCTGCAATCTGCCTTGGAGGGGGCAGACCTCGTGGACATCTGGCGAGCCCTGCATCCTGATGCGCGCCAGTACACCTGGGCCAGGATGGGTGCCGGTGGTGTCACCATGGCTCGCCTCGACCGCCTTTATGTCACCAGGCACCACCTGCCACTCCTGCGCAGCAGCTGCATCGCTCCCTCGGGTCTGTCAGATCATGACCTAGCCTTCAGTGAACTGAGCCTGCCGGGGAGAGCCTGTGCGCGGGCACCTTATTGGTGTTTCAACGCCAGCCTGCTTCAGGACTCCTATTTCCGGGACTGCTTTGCCCACTTCTGGAGGAGCTGGGAGGCTGCGAGATCGAGCCACTCCTCCTGGAAGCTGTGGTGGGACGTGGGCAAGGTACAGATCCGAGCCTTTTGCCAGCAGTACACCCAGCTGGCCGCGAACGAGACGCGCCGACGTATCCGGGAGTTGGAGGAGGACGTGGCGGAGCTCGAGGCTGCTCTGCTGGCCGCTGGCAGCGACGCGGCACTGAGCGAGAGCCTCCGGTTCCGCAGGAGATGTCTGCGCGACCTGGCGGAGAGCGCGGCCCGCGGCACGAGGATCCGCGCCCGTTGCCAGGAACTGGCGGAAACTGACGCCCCGACCCGCTTCTTTTTCAACCTGGAGCGGCGGAGGGCAGCGAGCAAAGTCTTGGACCATCTCAAGACTCCTGAGGGCCGGGTAATTACAGAGCTCGGCGAAATACGCGAACATGCCGTCGCCTTCTATCGTGACCTGTTTGCGGCCGAGCCATCGTGCCCCGAGGCCACGCGGGAACTCCACGAGGGCCTACCACATCTCGATGCCCTGGAGGCCGGAGAGCTTGAGCGGGACTTGTCCCTGGAAGAGCTGGCGGCCGCCACGGCCGGCCTCGCCTCCGGCAAAGCCCCGGGCCTCGATGGGTTGCCTGCTGAGTTTTACAAGACCTTCTGGCCTCTCCTCGGCCCCAGCCTCCTGCGCGTTTTCCAGGAGAGCCTCGCCGACAAGGTCTTGCCGATCAGCTGCCGCCGAGCGGTGCTGACCCTGCTGCCCAAGAAGGGAGACCTGGGCTACATGAAGAACTGGCGGCCGGTCTCCCTGCTGTGCGCGGACTATAAGATCCTGGCCAAAGCGTTGGCCACCCGCCTCCGCACGGTCATGGCCTCTCTCACCGGGCCCGAGCAGAGCTACTGCGTGCCGGGCAGGACCATTCAAGACAACCTGTTCCTGCTGCGGGACCTACTCACGGCTAGCGAGCTCTTTGGCCTCGACATCGGCCTCATCTCTCTAGACCAGGAGAAGGCCTTTGACCGGGTGGGCCACGCCTATCTCTTCCAGACTCTGGAGGCCTTTGGTTTTGGGCCCCTCTTCACCGGGGCCCTCCGGGTCTTGTACCGAGACATTTCCAGCCTGCTCAAGGTGAACGGTGTGCTGTGTGCTCCGTTCCCCGCACGCAGGGGCATTCGTCAGGGGTGTCCGCTGTCGGGCATGCTCTACTCCCTGGCCATCGAGCCGCTGCTGCACACGCTGCGACGCCGCCTGAGTGGTGTGGCCCTGCCAGTGGCCAGCGGCCCGTCCGCTAGGCCTCGTCTCCGGCTGTCGGCATATGCGGATGATGTCACCGTCTTCCTCAACACTCAGGAAGATGTGCGGGGCCTGGCGGATTGCCAGCGTGCCTATGAGCGCGCCTCCTCCGCCCGCATCAACTGGGCCAAGAGCGATACTTTGTTGCTTGGCGCATGGACTGGCACGCTCCCCCCGGACTTGCCGGGGGGGCTCACATGGCGCCGCGAGGGCCTCAAGATCTTGGGCGTGTTCCTGGGGCCACCGGCCTTCATGGCGCGTAACTGGGACGACCTCGAGGAGGGGGTGGAGGCCCGCCTGCAGCGGTGGCGCTGGCGCCTGCCCAGCCTTTCCTACCGGGGGCGCGTCCTTGTCATCAACAACCTGGCGGCAGCGACCTTGTGGCACCGGTGCGCCGTGCTCGACCCCCCCACCGGATCTCCTGGAGAGACTCCAGCGCAACCTGGTGGACTTCTTCTGGGATGGGCGCCACTGGCTCCCACGAGCCGTCCTTCACCTGCCTGTTGCCGAGGGGGGCCAGGGTCTGGTTGACCTGGCCAGCAGGGTGGCGGCCTTCCGCCTGCAGGCCCTTCAGCGACTGCTTTACAGCGAGGAGCAGCTGCCATGGCAACAACTGGCGTGCCGGTTCCTACAGAGGGTCGGCGCCCTTGGCTTTGACCGGGAGCTCTTTTTGTTGACACCCACGCTCCTGAACTGGGCGGTGCTTCCGGCCTTTTATCGCAGCGTGGTACGAGCCTGGCAGGTCGCCTTCCGCCTCCAGCCTCAAGCCCGGACACTGTGTTTCCCGCAGCTGCTGAGGGAGCCTCTGGTGCACAACTCAGCCCTGTGGGGCTCCGTGCCGAGCCTGGCCTCTGCCAGCCTCACGGCCACCCTCATCCAGGCGCGTGTCCTCCGCCTGCACCATCTCCTGGACCCCGCTAGGTCAGCCTGGCTCTCGCCCGAGGTGCTGGCCACACGGCTGGGCGTGCGCTCCATCCGCAGCATGGGTCATCTCCTGCGTGACATCCGCGCCGCCCTCCCGCCGGTGGCGGCGGCCGCCTTGGACGAACATCTCCGTGCGCGCCAGATCCCGCGGGCCGCGGATGCCGCGACCGAGGCTTTCCCTTCGCTGCCGGTCACCCCGGCTGTGGCCGCGGAGTTGGCCGGTGGGCCGGGCACTCTGTTGCGGCTCCCCATGCCTCCCGATAGTGACACGGGTTGTCCCTTTGCTTCTCTATCGCGTAGAAGCTTGTATGCCTGGGTGGTCTGTGTCCGCCATGCTCAGGTGCTGGCGGGACGCCCCGATACACCGTGGCGACGGCACCTGGGGCCACCGGCTTCCCCACCGGCCCACCCGGCGTGGCGCACATTGTATAAGCCGCCGACCGCCAAGAAGACTGGCGACCTGCAGTGGCGGTTGCTGCACGGCATCCTAGCCACTGGCACGTTTGCGTCCCACTTTGACCCAGCCGCTTCGACGGCCTGCCCCTTCTGCCCTGGGGGCGTGGAGGAGGATCTCTTTCACGCCTTCCTGGACTGTCCCCGCCTGCGGCCGCTCTTTGCCACCCTCGAGCGGCCGCTGCGGGCGCTGGGCAGGAGCCTCTCAGAGACCACCTACATATGCTCCTACGCGTACCGGGCGGCCGAGCGGGGCGCCATCTGCCTGGCCAACTTTTTGCTGGGCCAGGCCAAGATGGCCGTCCTCAAGAGCCGCCGTAACCGGCTTGCCGGCACCGGCTCAGACGATGCCCCGCGGCTCTTTGGCCTCCTAGTGCGGGCGCGCCTCTCGCTGGAGTTTGAGCACGCTGTGCTCCGGCGGGGGGTGCCCGCCTTCGAGGCACTCTGGGCCCTTGAGGGAGCGCTGTGCCACGTGGAGGACGGCCGTCTCAAATACGCGCTCTGATGTCGTGACCGGTCTGGGCGACCGGGCGGGCGCGGTGGCGGACTGTGGCTTCCGGCTTGTGCCGTGCCCTGGGCCCTCACCAAGCTGCTTTTGTTCATTTTCTCGGGGTGAGAAGTCGAAGGGTTTTGTACGTGTACTATGGGACAGGGAAGGGTGGAATTGTTCGTTTCTCGAGGGCTATATACATAAATAGCATGTTAGACACGATGTGTATTACTGCGAAGGTGTTTGTCACGGTGTGATGTTCTGAACGTCTGGGAATGGTTTCTCTTTGGTGTGGTTTGATGGTTTTTTTGCTTTCTGTACCTGATCTTTTGTGAAATAAAGTTGTCAAAAGTCAAAAGTCCTTCCTTCCGCTTTGGACGCTTCGGACCAGGCTCGCTTGGAGCTGCGTGGGGCGATCCCGAGCGTAAGACTCCCCGGCTTCCTATCTCTTTTCTTCCTTCACTCCCACCTCTCTAAAGGTCTCTAGCCTCTGTTTATTTCGCTTTCTGACTCTTTTCTTGCTTTTTTGCAGCTTTTACCCCCACTTTTCTCTCCTCTCTCTTCCCTCCCCCTCTGCTTCCGTTTCTTTGTCTGTGAGACGCTTCTCGCAGCCTTCTCTTTTACTGTCTCTTTCCCTCTCTTTCTCTTTTTTCTGTCTGCTCGTTACGGGGAGTTACCTTTTCCATTAGCCTGCCTTCCAGAGGTGCTCTTAATTAACCCTCCATCCCCCCCTCACCCTTTAGTTTTCCTTTTCTTTTTTCTTTTTGCTGTTTTAACCCCCCCCCTCCTTCCCCTGCCGCTTTTTTCCCCCCCCACCCTCCTCCCCCTTTGTGGGGAGCTCTCTATTATCATTTGCCGCTTGAGGGGTGCTTTTTTCTTCTTCCCCCCCTCTTTTTTTTTTTTGTTCTATCCACGCTTTTTTTTTTTTTTTTTTTTCACCCCCCAAATCCCTCCCTCCCTTTCAGTGGCTTATCTTCACTTTCTGTTTTGGCCGCATTCCCGGGAGCTTGGCCTTGAGCTCCTGTGTTTAAGTTTTCTTTTCATTCCCTTAGTTTTTTTTTGCTTTGCAGTTTAACCCTGTCCTAGTGAGGATGGCTGCTCCTACACCTGGCAGTTGGCATGAGGATGTCTCTCGGGACCTCCCGCTGACGCATGGCCTGAGGGTTCATGCCCCTCTCCATGTGGGGCTTGAGGTTTGCATGGAGGCTCTGGCTGCGCTCCTGGGATGGCGTACGATCCGCTATGCGGGTCGTGTGAACACGGTCCCGATGATTTATTTGAGCACGCCTGCCTTGGTTGACAGGGTGTGTGCTGAGGGCCTAGACATTGCGGGCATCCACTACCCTGTCACGCCCCTAGAGACTCAGGCAGTGAGGGTGGTGATCTCTAACATCCCACCACATGTTTA